>NC_053028.1:285723761-286091725 GCF_003073215.2 Triticum urartu
GAATTCATGTTCCATGACTTCATCAGTGAAGCAAAGAGGGTGTGCGGTGCCTCTATATCGGGCCGCATCGCGACGTAGCTCTGATGGAGTCCGTCTGCGGTGTTCGGCCCGTGCATGACTAGGTTTGTCACGTTCGAACAGATGGCCGTCGTCGCGTGTCAGGGCACGTCCTCGCAATCCGTAGATCGATCTGCTATGTCCTACTTTATTGTTTAGGTCATGTCAAAGGCCATATGTATGACTGTGAGGTGATTTACCTCTGCCTCTGTGATGAGGCGGGGCGGGCTGGTGTTCAGCTTGAGTTGCCACTTTGTCCCAACCACGTGGTGGTCGGTCAGCCGCATTGCGTGATGGTGGTATGTGTTCTGGCGCCTCGTCATCGAACTGAGGTAGTAATTTGCTCTTCGGGTAGCTTTTGGCCGGGCGCTTGAGGCTATATTCTTCGGCTGCTAGGACGTCAGTCCATTTATCGTTGAGCAGATCTTAGTCAGCTTGAAGTTGCTGCTGCTTCTTTTTCAGGCTCCTTGCAGTGGCTATTAGCTGGTGCTTGAAGCGCTCCTGTTCGAGAGGTTCCTCAGGCACGATGAAATCCTTGGTGCCGAGGCTTGCCTCATCCTCGGCGAGCGGAAGATAATTATTGTCCTCCGAGTCCTCGTGCATGGCCTGTTTACCAGGGCGAACCTGCCCATCTTCCCGTTCATCTCGTTCGGTAGCTGCGTCAACGGGGTCTTCATTGTCTTCGGCACCTTCCGAAGTGTTATCTTCTCCTGTGTCAGTGTTGCTATCTTTACTACAGCATAACTTAGAGGGGCACCGCTGTCGCCGGCGTTTCGATTGTATCTCAGGAGGTTTATCCTCAACTGGATCTTCTTTGTAATCGCTGCTGTTCTCCTTTGGTGCATCCAACATGTATACATCGTACGAGGAAGTGGCCATCCAGCGTCCGGTGAACGGCGGGTCCTGGGCCTCTTCTTCTCCATCATCGTCGTCCATACCGTCGATGTCGTCGGAGCCGTAATCGAGCATGTCAGTTAAGTCCTCGACAGTGGCTATGAAGTGGGTGGCGGGTGGGGAGCAAAATTCCCTATCATCAGCTTCTAGTTCGAACCGGATATAGTTTGGCTGTGAGTCCCCAGCTAAGGATGGATTTTTTAATGAATTCAGCACATCACCCAAGGGTGGGTGCCGGAAGATGTCTGTGGCACTGAATTCGGCGATCGATAACCGATCATGCTCAACATGCGCGGACGCACATAGTTCAGAACTTTTAACCAGAAACGAGCCCGAGGTTCCGGTGAAACGGGCATTACCAGAGGTTAGGTCTGTGTGCGGCTCCAACGCCGTGGAATCTGCAGCTTTCGTGGTAGGTTGAGCTTCATGTCCTCGAATGGCGTGACCTGCTCCGGATCTAAGGCCAAAGCGACTACAGGTGCAATTTCCTGGGTATGGCCCGATGACAGATCTAAGTCATGTTCATCGAGGCGACAGGGACTGATTGTTGTGGTATCGAATCCGTCTAAGGTCAAGTCTCCGCGGATATCTACGACGTAGTTCAAGCTCCTGAATATTGACCTAATGGCTAGGGGCGTAGCTGTCGATCTGCTCCAGATGGCCAAGCGAGTTGGCCCGCAGTGCAAAGCCGCCGAACATGAAGATCTGTTCGGGGAGGAAGACCTCCCCTTGTACAAAATCATTGTTGATGATTGAAGGAGCCATCAAACCTTTTGAGAACGGCACAGTGGAACTCTCAATGAAAGCACCAATGTCGGTGTCAAAACCGGCGGATCTCGGGTAGGGGGTCCCGAACTGTGCGTCTAGGATCGATGGTAACAGGAGACGGGGGACACAATGTTTTACCCAGGTTCGGGCCCTCTCTATGGAGGTAATACCCTACGTCCTGCTTGATTGATCTTAATGAATATGATTATTACAAGAGTTGATCTACCACCAGATCGTAATGGCTAAACCCTAGGAGTCTAACCTGGCTATGATTATAAGGATTCTGCCTATCTACGGACCTGGCCCTCCGGTTTATATAGACACGGTAGGGATCTAGGGTTACACAAGGTCGGTTGCAGAGAAAGGAATCTTCATAGTTGGTCGCCAAGCTTGCCTTCCATGCCAAGGAGAGTCCGATCCGGACACGGGTGGAGTCTTCAGTCTTTGTATCCTTATGGCCCATCAGTCCGGCCCATATCCAATAGATCGGACACCCGAGGATCCCTTAGTCCAGGACTCCGTCACCCACTGTAGTCCTCAGGAGGTTCCTGCAAGTTAGCACGAGGAAGGGCACAAATTGCCATGGTGATTGCCGGTCCGCCACTGATTGCTTCGCAAGGAGGTGAAGGCGCTGAGGGTCTGGTGAGGTGACGTGCGCGGGCGTGCCGCGAGCCAAAGCTCAATCACTCAGATTTGTCAGCGTTGTAGGGACGGACCCGAGCACAAGCGACGTGCCGACATGAGAGGTTCCCGTGGCGGGCGATAATCAAGCAGGCAGTGATGACCACAGATAGATTATGCACGAAAAGCGAACTAGCTTAGGTAAATGCAAGAACGATACATGCCATTGGGTCGGACCCGAGCGGCCTGGGGATGATGCAGCCCGAGGGGCGCCCCAGATGGGTGAACTAAGGATGCAAGTGGATACATTCCCCAGGGACAGACCCATAAGGCCTGGGAATGATGCAGCCCAGGGGGCGCTCCTAGCTAAATAAACTTGGAAAATGTCACCTGGTTTGGTTGTCGAAGAAGTGTTGGGGTAGCTGAAGACACGTGGTGAAGAAGTCGCTCCTCATGAGCCATCGAGACCCAGAGCCTCGGGGGGCTCTGGAGGCTCAGGTGGCCTCCTGAGGACCGTCTCCATCTCCGCCAGGGCTGCGTGATGCCTGGCCTCCTGACCTGCCAGGATGCTCCGCAGGTTGCGCTGGAAGGCGGCCGCCACGCACGGCAGGCCGAATGGCATGCGAACGTAGCTGTGAGGTGGACTCTCACACCGTCCAGCACGCGAGGGCCAGAAGCGCTCCTGAGATGCAGCCCTGTTGAGCCCCGAGATGTCGATGCAGACACACAGCTCACCACCCTCGCCTAGATGGGGAACAGCACCAGGTGGGCGGCGGTCTCTATGTATTGCTCTTGCTTCCTGAAGCTCCTGAGTGGCCTTGGTGATGAACTCCTGAGCGTCGGGCGCTCCTCGCCTGGTGTCGTCCTGAGGGAAACGTGCCGTGAAGCACACCTCCACGTGGTGCCCGAGCGCCTCCCTCGTGATGTTGGCCAGGTCTAAGGCCCTCTAGAAGAGAACTCCCGAGGCCCGCCCGAGGAGGACGCCGGGCGCGCCTCCCTATGCGAGGGAAGGAGGTGCGCCGGGCGCGGGCACCGATACTGCGGTGGTGCCGCTGGAGGCGCCGCTTTCTTGAGGCCTGGTGCGGAGTTGCTGCTTCTTATTCTTGGGGTTGGCCTCAGGGGGGTAGTGCACATATGCGCTGGAAGGGTCTTGACTGCTGCAGCTTGGAAGGGGCGCTCAAGGGAGCACACCACATCTCTTTCTTCGCAGGGGACTGTGATGATTCCGCCACTTTCCGGCATCTTGAGGACGTTGTAGCCATGGTGGGTGACTGCCATGAATTTGGCTAGCGCTGGGTACCCGAGGATGGCATTGTACGGCAGGCGGATGTGGGCGACGTCGAAGTCGACGAGCTCTATGTGGTAGTTTTCACGCCGACCGAAGGTGACAGGGAGACGAACTTGCCCTATCGGGGTGGTGGAGCCACCAGTCACTCCTGAGAAAGGCTTGGTGGGCTGGAGCTGATCGTATGGCACTTGAAGGCTGTTGAACGTCTCGACGGACAGGACACTGAGCCCTGCGCCGCCGTCGATGAGGGTCTTGGTGACTTGGACATTGCTGATGACGGGTGAACAAAGCATCGGGAGGACGCCGGCGGTTGCCACGCATTTGAGCTGGTCCGCCGAGCTAAAGGTGATGGCGTACTTGGACCATCTGAGCGGGTGCCTGGCCTCGAGTTTGGGGAGGGTTGCATTCACCTCGCGTGAGAACTGCTTGAAGATGCGCTAGAAAGCTGGGGCCTGAGCGCCACCCAAGATGCAGGCGATGGCGCACGGCTCCTGGAAGCCCCCAGCCCCTTCGTCCTGCTGGTGGTCGATGTTCCTCCTTGGTGGCGGCAGCAGCGGAGGGAGACCAGGGTTGCCCTAAGGACGGTCCTCGCGAGGGTGGTCCCTCCAGGCGCTCTCACGAGGCTGGTCCTGGCAGCGGTCCTTGCGAGGCTAGTCGTGCCACTCCTGGCGAGGGTCGCGGTCGTCCCAACGTCCTCCACCTAGTCCACCTCCCCGGCCGTAGCCCCGGTTGTTGCGCTCAGGGCGTCGACCAAAGCGTCCATCTCGAATGGCCGTGAGCTCTTGACAATCATTGGTGTTGTGCTGCGCACGTTGTGGAAGGCGCAGAACGTACGGCTGCCCTTGGACGACTCGGTGAGGTCTCGGCCTCGTTTGGTATCTGGCTCTACCGCAAGTATGGCCACCCCTTTGCGCTTCACGTCCTTGATCTTGGCCTTCTTCTCCTATGGATCCATAGCAGGGAGCTCGAGGAGGGAGAGACGCCCCTCCTCAGCTCTTGCACACTTGGTTGCGATGTTGAACAGCTCCAAAGTCGTGCACAGCTCCTCATGGATGGCGAGCTCCTCCTTCATCTTGATGTCGCGGACACCATCGAAAAACGCTGAGATGATGACCTCGTCTGTCACCTTTGGGATATTGAGGCGCACGCTGTTGAAGCGCTGGATGTACTTCTGCAGGGTCTCTCCCGACTATTGCTTGATGCGGCACAGGTCACCCGCGGCCGAGGGCGGCCGCGAGTGCCCTGGAAGTTGGCACCGAAGCTGTCGCGCATCTGATCCCAGGAGGAGATCGAGCCCGGGGGCAGGTTCAGGAGCCATGAGCGGGCGCTGTCCTTGAGAGCCATGGGAAACCAGTTTGCCATGACCTTTTCGTCACCGTTGGCCGCCTCGATGCTCAGCTCGTAGAGCTGCAAGAACTCCGCAGGGTCAGGGGTGCCGTCATAGCGAGGACGCAGATCCGGCTTGAATTTGCCCGGCCAGACGATGCTATGCAGCTCAGGAGTGAAGGCGCGGCAGCCTACCGTGGCCACCGAGGCCCATCGTGGAGGCGGAGCTTGATCTTGGTGTCCCTACGCCGCCACAGCAAGTGGCGCATGGCCCTGCCGCGGCAAGCAATCCTGATGTGGCTGTGCTGGGAGCGGTGGAGCATTTTCTTGCGGAGGGGGGATCTCTTGGTAGCTTCTTTCGTCATGCGCGGGTGCACGGTGTGGTGGATCACGCTGCGGGACTGCACATCTTGGAGCGAGGACGTCGTCTTGATGCGAAGGAGGCAGAGGCGCTCCATGAGCCACACGTCTCGGCGCGAGGGCGCCATCTTGGTGCGGAGGGGCGGAGGCGTTCCGTGAGCCACATCGCCAGCAGCCGGGGGCGGGTGAGGCAGTGAGATGGATGGTTCAGGACAGCCTCCCGCGGCGCTGACGAGCTCGGCAATGCGGTCCAATCAGTCCTTGTAGAGGTCGTCGACCGGACGGTAGCATAGGAGCTCGCATGCCATGAGCAGTGCGGCCTGCGCGTACGTGGGTGCGCGGCGAGCGTGAGACGATGAGTCGGCCGGAGTCAGCAACGGGGTGGCGGTGCGGTCGTCTCGCCGCACGGAGGGGTGCAGTGAGGAAGCTTGCTGCTCGTTTGCCACCGGGCCAGTGGCGGCGTTGGCGGCGGGTGACGGAGAATGCCGGGGAGGTTCGCCAACAGGGGCTGTCTGCGCGACGCGGGTGACGAGAGCGGCCCGGCGCTCAGCGCGGGCCCGGCGAGCATCGGCCATGAACTTGGTGGAGTGGCGAAGCGCGGACTGACGTAGGGGAAAGCTTAAGTGCAGCCCTACCTGGCGCGCCCCTACCTGGCACGCCAAATGTCGGATTTCGGGTTTCGGCAAAACCCTTGTGGTTCGAACACTGGGGTGCGCACAAAGATCTCTCCCCCTCTCTAGCTCGCACACATCATGATCTCACGGCCTAGCTCGACGAACCCAAAGAACAAGAGACACAAGAGTTTATACTGGTTCGGGCCACCGATGTGGTGTAATATCCTACTCCAGTGTGGTTTGGTGGATTGCCTCTTGGGATGAGGACGAACAGTTACAAGGAAAGAACAACCTCCTAAGGAGAGGTGTTCTTGTGCTTGGTGAACTTGTGTGGTTTTCGATGGTCTCTCTCTAGATGAGCCGATCTCCCCTTTTATGGTGGTGGCTAGTCCTATTTATAGAGGCCCGGGTCCTCTCCCCAAATATTGAGCGGGAAGGGATCCCACAACGGCCAATTTGAAGGGGGGCAGCTAGTACAAGCTATCCTGACAAAAGGTGGTCTTCGCCTACCAAAGGCTCTGGTGGTAACGCCGTCTTGGGCTCCACAGTGACCTCCATCCCGCCGTCCTGCTGGTCTTGGTCTTGTTGCACCGATATGGAAACCTTTGCCTGATGCCTCGGGACTCCTCGCCTACGCTTGCCTCTTTAGCACCAAAGAGGGAAGGAGGACACTGCGCGCTGGCGCCCGCCTGGCTCCAGCCGTCATGCCTTGCGTCACAGGAACCTCGCGAGGTGTCCCTTGCCTTGATCTCTCCACCCCTCGCGAGCCAGCCTGGTGAGGCCGCCCTTGAGGAGGTCTTGCATCGTCCGCCTCGCGAGGCTTGGCCCCTCGTGAGGGTCTTGAGTGTTTGCTGGTGAAGACGGGCCGTACAGGGCCGCTGATGCAGCCACGCCACGGGCCGCAGGCAGGCAAGTCTGGGGACCCCCATTCCCAGAACGCCGACAACGTTAACCACGCCGCGCCGAGAGCACCAGGGCGGTGGACAACGGCGAGGCCTACGAAGGGAACGACATGGAGCCAAGGAAGACACGGTAGTGGCTGCCCACGCGGTGGGGAGTACGAGGGTTGACTAGTTCGGATGCCGTCACCGGAAAATTACAGGAGATGTGGGTGAGTAGAGGGATAGACAGGCCAGGGATGCGAGTATGGTGGCGCCGTGAGGCCAGCCCGGCAGCACCGCCGGCCACAAGAGGCGGGAGCAGGCGGTTCCGCCGGCGCTGGTTTGGGCGGCTGGAGCAGGAAGATTAGAGACTGAAGAGGCACGATTGCCGTTAGATTGACATCTAACGATCTGACGCTAGTAGAGTCGATTGTTGACTAAGTTTCTTTTTTTTGAGAAACCTTGTGTACGCATGAACTTAGTAGGCCCACAAGTCAGCCTCCAAATCTGTGGCAGACAACATAGAGCCCATTTGCTAAAAAAATATAATTTACAGCCCATTTGCTAATTCTGAAGTAATTTATTACGGCCTAGTTTCTGCCCAGGACCACGGTAAAAAAGTTCAACCTTATTTTGCATATTTCGGTGGAGTCCGTACTATTGTAATCCTGAAATGATAAACATTTTTTAGGAACTTATTGATTTGCCAAAAAATTGTTTTGTTTTTGTAAGAAAATAAGACGTGGGACAATTGAGTTGGTTTAAGGGAAAACCAGTGGTAAAAAATCAGCGCTAGGAGGAAAAACAACAACAAAAATAAGGATGTAAATATGAAAAAGGAACTTTATGTATTTTCAATATAATAATACGTGTATATGAACTAGTAAAACTATAGATAGAGATTAGAAAACGGATGTAGGACATGGCATTTCAAGAGGAAAATATAACTGGGCTGTTTGTTTGATTCAATAAAAACACTACCTGCGGATGTTGTAAGACAAAATATAATTAACGCTGGCGGGCCAGAGGTCAGTAGATACCTGCTGGATCTTTGTGCCCCATTGTCGTTATGCGCTGGGCTTATTAAAAACAAAACCAAGCCTGGGCAGTCTACAGCCCAGTTGAAACTTGCTCGACCTGAAAAAACAATATACCTGCTCGACAAACGAGAGAATTTTGCAAGTACAAACTGATAACTGGGATGCAGCAGGTATATTTTTTTTCATTATGATAATAAGTGCATGCACTTGTTTCAAAAATTTTGGAGAACCGGGAATTCGAACGGCAGGTGCTTATGCTACCCATCAAATAAAAATCAGGTGCTTGAAAATTCGTTTCGAAACAAATGGTTCAGCTTTATATCCACGTCGACCCTCGGCATGATGGTTGGAAGCAAATGCCAAGTTCATACCGAAAGATCGTTAACAATAATACCAACTTGCGGACGACAAGGTAGTACAAGTACCAATACCAAACTAACTTATAATCTTTTTACTCCTGGCCCTAGTGTTCGTCTGGTTGAAAATCTTGCATAGGACCAGCTCCCGCTCCTTCTCTTGCTCCAGATCCCTGAGGTGGTACTGGTGCATCATCCAGTTGGTCCTCTGCTGGTCGAAGTTCTTGTTGGTGTGCAGCACAAGAATCTTTTTGCTGCATGAATGCCGGCCGTTGACCATCATCGGCAAGGTATTGCCGGTCTTTTGCCACATCGCGTGCATGCGGCACTCTGACTGTATCTTGCGACGCGTTCACATGCCCCTTTTGAACGCCCTGAAATTGCGCTGGAAGAAATGCTTGCTTCACTATGTCTACGTTTAAAAAGAAAAATACAGCTATAAACAAAGGAATATGTTTGTGCAAGTAGACGGCCGATCGGTGTCTTACCTGGAAGTTTTTCAGGATGGGTGTAGCATATGCCGTGCTCGCTGTCGATGGTTGGTATGAACAAACCGATGAGAGAGTGAGATCTCGCGCTGTCAGCAGTCACTTTGGCCTCAAGGTGCTCGATCAGCTCCTGATCCATGGGATCGAACTTGACGCTAGCCGGCAGCACCGGCCAATCCTTCTTGGACTTGCATCGGTTAATTCCAGTTATATGGTACTCAATGTATGATTAATCGATTATTTTAAGTGAATGATGAAAGATTTCGACAGATAAGTGGTACTCCAAATATGAAGTCCACAATACCCGAAGACGCCGCCGGGATTCTTGTATCACCTCACACGCAACGTGTTGTCACGTCAATTCAATGTGTGGATATGATGAATAATTTGACCGACGTATATTAGTACTGCTACTATACTACTTACTAGTCGTATTTAGTGTCACATTTTAACCATAGTTTTAACTAACGAAATGTCAATGCATATCTCTATAAATTATTTCATTGGAAACTATGTTCAAATACGAATAAAACAATATAATTTTTTGTGACATGTATTAACATTTAATTAGTGAAATTTATGGTCAAAATTTGACACAAATTACAAAAGGGACCAGTAAACTAGGAGGGAGGTAATAGTACGAGTAGCGCAATACACGATATAGAGGACTAATACAAATTTAGAAACGGGGTAAGAAGTTACAAGGCTGTGCGACAGACTTTGTACACTACATGAGTAATACAAAATATAATTCCCATTGGACAACACTTTCACCAACAAGTACACACTTAAAGCCTAATTAATATATATATATATATAATATACATATACATACATACATATATATAGGACTAAGCTATTTTGTTACTTTACTATTGGCCTCCTATTAAGGCATGATATATGTCCGATGAAGACGGCCCGAACCCGCACAAGCGCCCCGGTCCAGATCCCCGCCGTCGCTCCCGGATCCCGGCGCCCTCCTGGCTCCCATCTCGCATCGCCCCTGCAACTCAACTCCGGCGGCCCTCCCTCCATCCCGCACCACCCCTGGCCACCCTCCACCTCGCACCACCTTGCCACTGGCCTACCCTCCCTGCACTGCCCCCTGGCCACCACGGCACCCAGGTCGTTCACCGCCGGCACCACAGTCCGTTCACCGCTGACACACGAGGCCGTTCAACGACGCAATGAGGTCTGGCCTTTCCCCTGCCTCTTTTTATGTACCATTTTCTGAAAATATCACACTTTCAACTGCCTCAAAGAGTTCAGAAATCTAAACAAACAAAAGCTGAAACTAAAGTTCAGGAACTGTTTCCTTCAAAAATTGAACTGTTGTAAAGATTGTAAATTGAAGTGTTTGTTCTTCTAGGTACTGGCACTACAAAATACAAACACACTCAGTTTCAATTAATTATTTTAGTTCAGTTAAATTTCTTGTTTTAGTTCAGTTCAATTCTTATCTTAAGTTTCAGCTAGGTTCAATTCTTATTTTACGCTTCAGTTCAGTCCAAGCTTCGGCAGATGACGGCCGCGCCAATTCTGTAGTGGCAACAGGAGGGTCAAGTCGCTGTGGTTGGAGGACGGCGCCCTGCTGCTGCTCTGAATTAGATACAAGCGCCGCATCGAGCGGCTGTCCTCTACAGTGACACACGAATAGCTACTGCTGCATCAGTACGTGCATCAGTACGTGTGTGCTGCCGCATCAGTACTGAAACTCTACCTCGAACGAGCCCATGCGGGAACCGTGGCCTCCATCGCGTTTGGTCGTCTCCGTCCTCGTTATCTTCTGTATAGTGTGTTGTCGACCCCTTCGTTTCAAGCCCGTTTCTGGCCGACCACATACTGCTTGAACTGATGAGCTTGAACTACGTGTGCTGCTAGCCATTTTGTATTACTTGAACGGCCGCCCTTGCATCATCAAAATCTTGATTTACTGGGCAAGGCATGTCAGGTGGGGTAGTTGGAAGGGTGGGGAAGCTCGTTGCCTTGCCGTGGTTCTAGCGGGAGACGGGTGGGCTGGTGTACACAGAGGATAGAGGCCTTGGCCCTGTACGTCCAGGTTTGTATCGATACTCCGGCCAACTCCATTGATCTTCTCAGTAAATGCTCCACTGGTAACTCCATTCAAAATTTTGTCAAGTTTGATTGCCATGCTCTAGCCTCACATCACATTTTGTTCCAGTTCTGCTCATACTATAAGTTTGTTAAAACCTACCTAATATATAGCTAATTCAACATCCGTCATTTCTGTTGTATTTGTGTGCCCACACCCGCATATGTTTGTACAAAAAAGAAAATGAATGTTAGAGTGGGTGATTAAACAACTCAATGTTCTTCTGTTATTCGAGTAGGCACCTGAAAAAAAAAAGTTCACCTTGGTTAGATGAACCAAATGGGCTGTGTAGTTCTTCTGTTATTTGACGAGGCACCTGAAAAAAACTAAGCAGAATAAATAAGATGGCAGTAACAACCGGGTTGACTTTTTGTAATTTTCTGTGTATGATTGCAGTACTTTTTGTAAGAAAACACATGGTACTTTGTAAAAAAACACTCCGAATCTATTTGGACTGATCGTCCGACTTCTTTCATATAGAAGGTTCAAAAAGTTTTGCTCCTGAAATTGCACATATTTAGAGTATGCGAATATATTATGCATTTCTTAATTTTGCTCTTGTGTAACAGTTCAACATGTCTTATGTCATCAATTCATAATGAAAAAAGAAGGAATAGTTCAAAACGTGTGTGTTAAAAACAGAACAGTATAGATAAACTTCCGTATCAGTTCGATGGAATAAATCACATCAGTTCTGACTCGGATCGGCTGTTGCCTACAATGCATTGAAAATAAAATTTTCAATCAAATCAATCTAGTTGTTCTATATTGGCTTAAAGTTTTCATATCTTTTATCTTACCGATGATGCTTTGAACTGAACAAGAGCGCTGGGTAATAAGTGTGCCTTTGGTTTAATACTAAAAGATCTGTTCGCTGACTTATAGTAGCAAAATCTCATGGAAGTGTGTGCTGGTGGCTTCAATTAATTTTACGCTTGCATACAGGATGGTGGCAGTGGTGGCGCAGAATTGGAGAAAGAAAAAGAGGAAAGCCGCCCAAAAAACTAACATTTTTTCATGTTTCTCTCTAGCTGAAATAAAGCAAGACTGATGTACTACACTTCATCTCTCTGCACAGCAGGTTCATGTACATTGACGACGTCGCCATGCGTGCACGCTCCAACCTGTCCCGTGTCGCAGCCCCACCACTCGTTGACGATGCACTCCAACCCCGAGGACCTCCATGATGGAGGTCGCCTCGCAGCCTAGAGGCGAGGTAACTCATCTTCCTTGTGCGTCCTTCGCCCACTGTGCGCCCTGCTTCCCTCGACCTCCTTACTCTCAGGCATGCTAGCCCAACTTTTATTTTGATTTTCAGTCCAACTTGTGTGTTCTTTTCAGTGCATTATGCTTTAAATGTGCTGAGTCATGAGGCAAAAGATACATTTTAGTTTTGCTTTGCTGCAAGGGCATTCCTAAAACTTAACTTCTGTCTAAACCTATAACCATACATTTCGAAAACAGATGCTACTTTACTTTGCATGGATCCTGAATCACATTTCACTAAAAATGTAATAGTGAAACTACACTGAATAATTATATTGTATTTTTTAGCATTCTTGCAATGCTATTAACAACATCTTTTTGTGCAGTGTTTGTTGGTTTCTCTTGCATTTACGGACATCTTGGGATTGCTAGGTGCAGAATCAAGAAGCCCAATCATCATTAGGGATGAAAAAAAGAGAGAAGCACGGGAAGAGGTACTAGTAGAAGAGGAAGAAGTAATGTGAAAAATGAGATAAATGTGAGAATAGCAAGTAGTAAAGCTTGAGAGGGATTCAGATTTTGTTTTCACATTCTTGTTGTACACGTACCTTTGGTCTGTAGATGCACCGTAATGGATCTAGGAAGTATGAATGGTTAATACATCAATGGTGCACTATGCATCTTTGGCAGGTTTTTATGCATTTTTAAATGGTTGTGGAGCAATTCAATGGTGCGCTATGTACTGAAGTATACACTGTTTATATGTTCTTGTACATCGGCTCATCAAGGATGTACCATACTGAAATCTGGAGCAGTCTGGCAAAAAGTATTTACATCCGTTCAAACTCAAGAATACGACAAGTTCAGAGAAAACAAAAGTTTGCAGATGAGAAATAGGGGATGATCATTCATATGTCTAAAAAATAATTGAGCTTATATACAAAAAGTATTTACATCCGTTCAAACTTGGGGATACCACAAGTTCACAGAAAACAAAAGTTGTAAGCAAATCATTAACAAAAAAGTAGAGTAAAGTTGGGACTGTGAAAATACATCATTAAAAACAAACACAATGCTCAGTTCAAAAACTCAGTTTTCGGGACGCGATAAAGCTCAAACAAAAATAAACCTCATGGAAATTCAAATGGTAAAAGTTCAAGTCGTAAAATGAGAGAAGTCCAACACATCGTTGCAAACAATATTTTCTTTTTAAAAAAATTATCATTCAACTACATAAATCATGCAAGTTTAGGTACGATGATACCGTAGATCGTTGAAAAGTTACGAGGAAAATCATACGGGGAAAAATAGAGTGAAGTCAAGTCTATGAAAACCCGCTTAGTACAAACCCAAAATGGAGATCAGTTTGAAAAATATATCAGTACAAACATAGTCCAACACATCATTGCAAAAAAAGTTGAGTTCAAAAAAATAAAAACATGACAATTTTCTTTTCAAAAAATATGATTCAGTTCAACATATAAACCATGCAAGTTCGGTGACTATGATATCGTGTACTATTGAAATGTTACGAGGAAAATCATACCGAAACAATAGAGTAAAAGTCTAGTCTATGAAAACACGCTCAGTACAAATCCATACGGACATCCGTTCAAGTACTCTCTTTTTGGAACCTTTCAAAGTTACTCTGTCAAAAATAAATTAGTACGGACACATGCATAGTTCAGTACAAGTACTCTGCTTTTTTTGACGGAAAAACATCACGACGTGTCTCACTGTATTCTAATTTACTCATCAACGATTACGAATTTGAGAAAACGTTCAACATGACTAAGTTTCACATTTTTGATAGCTATCCAACGGTATATTATTTGCCCCGTTTCGACAAACTTCTTAAAAATCGCGCTCAAAATCAAACTTGACCGTATTCCAATTCATTTTTAAACCATAAGGAATTAGAAAAACATTTCTATATGAAAAAGTTGAGCATTTTCCATAGCTTTCCAATGCCTTATCATTTGCATCAATCCGACAAACCGTTTGCAAAAAAACGCGAAAATACGTTTCGCCTAGAATTTAATTGTTTTTCAAATTACTTTTAAATTGTATATAATTTGAAAAACCAGTAGATAGATGAAAGACGCGGATTTTTACCACCTTTCCAATGCCAACTTATTTGCTCAATTCCGACAAACCGTTTGAAAATTGAGTCCAAAATACGATTCACGTTTTCTGTTTAAAAAAACAGCTTTTTCAGGACTACTCTTAAACCGTGATGATTTGCCAAAAAAATTCTTATATATTTGTAATGTAGATATCAAGAGCTTTCCAACGATATATTATATGCTTCATTCCGATGAAAAGATGATCAGTTCGACAAGATAAAAATCATCAATACAACCGCGTGAAATCATTAGTTCAAGTAGGATAACAGAATAATATTCTGTTATGTGAAACAGAATAGCCCATATGTGTGTGTGTGTGTAGATAGATACGGCTTCTACACAACATCTCCATCATCATTATTAGTACATCCTACGTAGGTGAGTTAGGATGCACTTGATCCCAGAAAGGTATCTATCCTTCTAACCAGAGGAGTACTTCAAACTAACAACAGTACGTAATATCCAACAAAAGAGGGTCATGCTACAGCAGCAGGACACATGGCTCAGTCTAGATATCAGTACGAATCAAGTTGTGCATATTTGCTGTTGGCATGAACCACATCGCCGCATGTGGGGTTTGCAAAAGCCATCCATCGCATGGAAGCTTGATGCCTTTCACACACTGAAGATTATCTGGCAACAAGCTGTGTCGACAAATCTCTGGATATGGTGATTCATGAAACCCATGGTATGATGTGTAAACATAGTTCCCCTGGCGAATGGAAGTTGCGTAGCACGGTAATCATCGCCGGTGATATGATCGATGATTGGTTGGATGATTGGATAATTGAGCCCGATGAACATGGAGTGGTTGCCGAGGCTGTAAACCCGCCTCCAGTTGAATACACCTGACCCAACAGAGATGGGATTTTTCTCAAACACAAAGTAGCCATAGCCATCAATGTCACGAACGCCGCAGGTATTGTGCTGCATGTGGTTTGATGAAATGGTTTGATCAATTTGGTATGTGCAAATGAGTATCAAATGACCGCCGTCAGCTGAACGAGCGATAAACCACCACCCATCAGCTAGTATGATTCCAGGTCCTGGAATCATGAAGGCTAGCGCATTTGCGTCTGCTGCAATAATTCAAATTGGATACCAAAAGGACAAAAATAAACAATCATGTTCAGAGTATGTGTGGAATTAAGACTATTATAACAGTGACACACATCATAGATAGAGAATTGCAATGCCGTGGTCATAATCATACCCCAAGTTAAAAAAAATAAGCCAATGGCTTTCATATTCTAGCAATATATCATGGTTCAAAGATCATGTAACAATGAGAGGAAAACAGATATGACAGGGCCTACTCATATTCTACCATAGCACTAACTACAGTTATCATATCAACTCTAAGCAATAACATGCGTTGTTATAAAAATCCTAGAAATGATAGTAACATATAGCAATCATGATGTTATACTCATAATATCTATTCTAACAATCATTAGATGCCAATTGTTCTCATATCAACTCTAACAATAACATGTGTGGTCATAAAAATCTAGGAAATGAGAGGAACATATAGCAATGATGTGGTTATAGACATACTATATATTCTAAATTTGTAACAATGAACAGGCAGTCGTATTCTTAAGGTAAAGATGAGATGAGATAGAACAATTACACGACGATAAATTCTACCAGTGTAGGCAACCAATCTGTGCGTCGACCGCATAAACGATGCCATCATGCACTATAGCATCAGACAGAAATGTTGGGTGAAGAGGATCGACGGTGAGCCATAACCATGTATGGCGACCGGATTCCAGATAGACTAATCCCATGTTGAACACGACAATGAGCTTGTAATTCATGTAGTCTTGTGATGGTGTGGGTGTTGGGGATTGTAGAAGAATTTAAAATTTTCTATGCATCACCAAGATCAATCTATGGAGTAATCTAGCAACGAAGGGAAGGAGAGTGCATCTACATACCCTTGTAGATCGCTAAGCGGAAGCGTTCAAGTGAAGGGGGTTGATGGAGTCGTACTCGTCGTGATCCAAATCACCGATGATCCTAGCGCCGAACGGACGGCACCTCCGCGTTCAACACACGTACGGTTGGGAGACGTCTCCTCCTTCTTGATCCAGCAAGGTGAGAGGAGAAGTTGAGGGAAAACTCCGACAGCACGACGGCGTGGTGGTGATGGAGCTCGTGGTTCTTCGGCAGGGCTTCGCCAAGCACTACGGAGGAGGATGAGGTGTTGGATGAGGAAGAGGGCTGCGCCAGGGGAAGGGTGCGGCTGCCCTCTCTCTCCCTCACTATATATAGGGGGAAGGGAGGAGGGGGAGGCGCCCTAGGGTTCCCTAGGGGAGGGGCAGCGGCCACAGGGGAAACCCTAGATGGGTTTGGGCGCCCCCACCCCCTAGGAAACTTGCCCCCCAAGCCAGGAGGGGCGGCTGCCCTAGGGGTGGTGCCCCCACCTCTCCTGGTTACGTGATATGGGGTGGGAGGGGCGCTCAACCCCTTAGTGGGCTGATGTGCCCTCTCCCCTTGGCCCATAAGGCCTCCCAACGCTTGCCGGGGCCTCCGAAACCCCTTTCGGACACGCTGGTCATCACCTGGTACCCCCGGAACAATTCCGTACTCCAATACCCTTCGTCCAATATGCCGATCTTCACCTCCGGACCATTCCGGAGCTCCTCGTCATGTCCGGGATCTCATTCGGGACTCCGAACAACATTCGGTAACCACATACTATTTCCCATAACAACTCTAGCGTCACCGAACCTTAAGTGTGTAGACCCTACGGGTTCGGGAACCATGCAGACATGACCGAGACAACTCTCTGGCCAATAACCAACAACGGGATCTGGATACCCATGTTGGCTCCCACATGTTCCATGATGATCTCATCGGATGAACCACGATGTCGAGGATTCAATCAATCCCGTATACAATTCCCTTTGTCCAGCGGTATTGTACTTGCCCGAGATTCGATCGTCGGCATCTGATACCTTGTTCAATCTCGTTACCAGAAAGTCTCTTTACTCGTTCCGTAACACATCATCCTGTGATCAACTCCTTGTTCACATTGTGCACATTATGATGATGTCCTACCGAGTGGGCCCAGAGATACCTCTCCGTTTACACGGAGTGATAAATCCCAGTCTCGATTCATGCCAACCCAACAAACACTTTCGGAGATACCTGTAGTGTACCTTTATAGCCACCCAGTTACGTTGTGACGTTTGGCACACCCAAAGCACTCCTACGGTATCCGGGAGTTGCACAATCTCATGGTCTAAGGAAATGATACTTGACATTAGAAAAGCTTTAGCATATGAACTACACGATCTTTGTGCTAGGCTTAGGATTGGGTCTTGTCCATCACATCATTCTCCTAATGACGTGATCCCGTTATCAACGACATCCAATGTCCATGGTTAGGAAACCGTAACCATCTATTGATCAACGAGCTAGTCAACTAGAGGCTTACTAGGGACATGGTGTTGTCTATGTATCCACACATGTATCTGAGTTTCCTATCAATACAATTCTAGCATGGATAATAAACGATTATCATGAACAATGAAATATAATATAATAATAACTAATTTATTATTGCCTCTAGGGCATATTTCCAACAGTCTCCCACTTGCACTAGAGTCAATAATCTAGTTCACATCGCCATGTGATTAACACTCACAGGTCACATCGCCATGTGACCAACATCCAAAGAGTCTACTAGACTTAATGATCTAGTTCACATCATCATGTGATAAACACTCCAAGAGTTCTGGGTTTGATCATGTTATGCTTGTGAGAGAGGTTGTAGTCAACGGGTCTTGCCATATTCAGATCCCTATGTATTTCGCAAAACTTTATATCATAGATGCTGCTACCACGTTCCACTTGGAGCTATTCCAAATTGTTGCTCCATTATACGTATCCGGTATCTCTACTCAGAGCTATCCGGATAGGTGTTAAGCTTGCATCGACGTAACTCTTTACGTCGAACTCTTTATCACCTCCATAACCGAGAAACATTTCCTTATTCCTCTAAGGATAATTTTGACCGCTATCTGGCGATCCAGTCCTAGATCACCTTTGTACCCTCTTGCCAGACATGTGGCAAGGCACATATCAGGTGCTGTACTCAGCATGGCATACCGTATAGAGCCTATGACAAAAGCATAGGGGACGACCTTCGTCCTTCCTCTTTCTTCTGCCGTGGTCAATCTTCGAGTCTTACTCAACTTCTCACCTTACAACTCAGGAAAGAACCCCTTCTTTGACTGATCTATTTTGAACTCCTTCAAAAACATGTCAAGGTGTGCGTTCTTTGAAAGTATCATCAGACGTCTTGATCTATCTCTATAGATCTTGATGCCCAATATGTAAGCAGCTTTATCCAGGTCTTCCTTTGAAAAACACTCTTCAAACAACCGTTTATGCTTTCCAGAAATTCTACATTATTTCGGATCTACAATATGTCATCCACATATGCTTATCAGAAATGTTGTAGTGCTCCCACTCACTTTCTTGTAAATACAAGTTTCTAGCAAACATTGTATAAACCTAAAAGCTTTGATCACTCCATCAAAACATATATTCCGATTCCGAGATGCTTGCTCTAGTCCATAGAAGGATTGCTGGAGCCAGCATACCTTTTAGCATCCTTAGGATCGACAAAACCTTTTATTGTATCACATACAACTTTTCTTACGAAAACTGGTAAGAAAAACTTGTTTTGACATCCATCTGTAAGATTTCATAATCGAAAAATGCAGCTAATGCTAACATGATTCCGACGGACTTAAGCATCGCTACGGGTGAGAAATTCTCATTGTAGTCAACTCCTTGAACTTGTGAAAAGACTCTTTCCCACAAGTCGAGCTTCATAGACGGTAACATTACCGCCCACGTCCGTCTTCTTCTTAAAGATCCATTTATCTCAATGGCTTGCCGATCATCGGGCAAGTCCACCAAAGTCCATACTTTGTTCTGATATATGGATCCTATCTCGGGTTTCATGGCTTCTAACCATTTGTCGGAATACGGGCCCACCATCGCTTCTCCATAGCTCGCAGGTTCATTGTTGTCTAACAACATGATATCTAAGACAGGATTACCGTACCACTCAGGAGTAGTCCATATCATTGTCGACCTATGAGGTTCGATAGCAACTTGATCCGAAGCTTCATGATCACTATCATTAACTTCCTCTTCAACAGACGCAGGCGCCACAGAAAACATCTTTCTGTGTTGCTTCACTCTCTGGTTGAAGCAAAGGTTCGACAGCCTCATCAAGTTCTATCTTCCTCCCACTCAATTCTTTCGAGAGAAACTCCTTCTCGAGAAAGGACCCGTTATTAGCGACAAACAATTTGCCCTCGGATCTGAGATAGAAGGTATACCCAACTGTCACCTTTGGGTATCCTATGAAGATGTGTTTGTCCGCTTTGGGTTCGAGCTTCTCCGGCTGAAGCCTTAAGCATCGCAGCCCCAAACATTAAGAAACGACAACTTTGGTTTCTTGCCAAACCAATGTTCACACGACGTCGTTTCAACGGACTTAAATTGTGTCCTATCTAAAGTGAATGCAGCTGTCTCTAACGCATAACCTCAAAATGAAAACGGTAGATTGGTAAGAGACATCATAGATCGCACCATATCTCATAGGGTTCGATTACGACGTCCGGACACACCATTACCTTGTGGTGTTCCAGGTGGCTTCAAGTGTGAAACAATTCCACAATGTCTTAAGTGATTGCCAAACTCATAACTCAGAAAATCCCCTTTTGATCAGATCGTAGGAACATGATCTTATTGTTATGATGATTCTTAACTTCACTCTGAAATCGCTTGAACTTTTCAAACGTTTCAGACTTGTGCTTCATTAAGTAGATATACCTATATCTACCCAAATCGTCAGTGAAGATGAGAAAATAGCGATATCCACCGCACGCTTCAATTCTCATTGGATCACACGCATCAGCATGCATGATTTCCAACAAGTCACTTGCTCGTTTCATTGTACCTGAAAACGGGGGCTTAGTCATCCTGCCCATGAGGCATGGCTCGCATGTGTCAAGTGATTCAAAATCAAGTGACTCCAAACATCCATCGACATGGAGTTTCTTCATGCATCTTACGCCAATATGACCTAAGCGGCAGTGCCACGAGAAAGTGGTACTATCATTATTAACTCTACATCTTTTGGCGTGAACATGTGTATTACCACGATCGAGATTCAATGAACCATTCATATAGGGTGCATGACCATGAAAGGTATCATTCATGTAAACAGAATAACCATTATTCTCTAATTTAAATGAATAACCGTATTGCAATGAACATGATCTAATCATATTCATGCTCAACTTAGACACCTGATAACATTTATCTAGGTTCAATATTAATCCCGAAGGCAGATGGAGCGTGCGATGGTGATCTCATCAACTTTGGAAACATTTCCAACACACATCGTCACCTCGCCCTTAGCCAGTCTTCGTTTAGTCCATAGCTTTTGCTTCAAGTCACCAATAATAGCAACTGAACCGATATCCAATACCCAGGTGCTACCAGGAGTACTAGTGAGGTACACATTAATAACACGTATATACTTTGTTGAAGTTGTCAGCCTTCTTATCTACCATGCATTTGGGGTAATTCCGCTACCAGTGACCGTTCCCCTTACAATATAAGCACTCAGTCTCGGGTTTGGGTTCAACCTTGGGTTCCTTCACTGGAGCAGCAACTGGTTTGCCATCCATGAAGTTTCCCTTCTAGCCATTGCCCTTCTTGAAACCAATGGTCTTGTTAAACCATCAACACTTGATGCTCCTTCTTGATTTCTACCTTTTGCGGTCAGCTCCGAGATCAACTCCATCCCTTGCATGTCATAGTTCATCATGAAGATCTAGTAGCTTAGTGATAGTGGCTAGAGAACTCTATCAATCACTATCTTATCTGGAAGTTTAAATCCCACGTGATTTAAGTGATTGTAGCACCCAGACATTCTGAGCACATGCTCACTAGCTGAGCTATTCTCCTCCATCTTGTTGGCAAAAGAACTTGTCAGAGGTCTCATACCTCTCAACACGGGCATGAGCCTGAAATCCCCATTTCAGCTCTTGGAACATCTCATATGTCTTATGGCGTTCAAAACGTCATTGGAATCCCGATTCTAAACCGTAAAGTATGGTGCACTAAACTATTAAGTAGTCATCAGGATGTGTCTGTCAGGTGTTCACAACATCCACAGACGACGTTGTAGGGGTTTGCACATCGAGTGGTGCATCAAAGACGTAAGCCTTCTGTGTAGTAGTGAGGACACTCCTCGGACTATGGACCCAGTCCGCATCATTGCTTATAATATCTTTCAACTTGGTCTTTCTCTAGGAACGTATTGTAACAGGGAGCTACAACGTGAGCTATTTATCTACAACATATTTGCAAAGACAATTTAGACTATGTTCATGATAATTAAGTTCATCTAATCAAATTATATAATGAACTCCCACTCAGATAGACATCCCTCTAGTCATCTAAGTGAAACATGATCCGAGTCAACTAGGTCGTGTCCGATCATCACGTGAGACGGACTAGTCAACATCGGTGAACATCTTCATGTTGATCGTATCTTCTATACGACTCATGCTCGACCTTTCGGTCTTCCGTGTTCCGAGGCCATGTCTGTACATGCTAGGCTCGTCAAGTCAACCTAAGTTTATTGCGTGTGTAAATCTGGCTTACACCCGTTGTATTCGAACGTTAGAATCTATCACACTCGATCATCACGTGGTGCTTCGAAACAACGAACCTTCGCAACGGTGCACAGTTAGGGGGAACACTTTCTTGAAATTATTACGAGGGATCATCTTATTTAAGCTACCGTCGTTCTAAGCAAATAATATGTAAAACATGATAAACATCACATGCAATCAAATAGTGACATGATATGGCCAATATCATTTGCTCCTTTTGATCTCCATCTTTGGGGCTCCATGATCATCGTTGTCACCGGCATGACACCATGATCTCCATCATCATGATCTCCATCATCGTGTCTTCTTGAAGTTGTCTCATCATCTATTACTTCTACTACTATGGCTAACGCTTTAGCAATAAAGTAAAGTAATTACATGACGTTTAAGTTGACACGCAAGTCATAAATAAATTAAGACAACTCCTATGGCTCCTGCCGGTTGTCATACTCATCGACATGCAAGTCGTGATTCCTATTACAAGAACATGATCAATCTCATACATCACATATATCATTCATCACATCCTTTTGGCCATATCACATCACAAGGCATATGCTGCAAAAACAAGTTAGACGTCCTCTAATTGTTGTTGCAAGTTTTTACGTGGCTGCTATAGGTTTCTAGCAAGAACGTTTCTTACCTACGCCAAAACCACAATGCGATATGCCAATTTCTATTTACCCTTCATAAGGACCCTTTTCATCGAATCCGATCCGACTAAAGTGGGAGAGACAGACACCCGCTAGCCACCTTATGTAACTAGTGCATGTCAGTCGGTGGAACCAGTCTCACGTAAGCATACGTGTAAGGTCGGTCCGGGCCGCTTCATCCCACGATACCGCCGAATCAAGATAAGACTAGTAACAACAAGTAAATTGACAATATCGACGCCCACAACTGCTTTGTGTTCTACTCGTGCATAGAAACTACGCATAGACCTAGCTCATGATGCCACTGTTGGGGATCGTAGCAGAATTTAAAATTTTCTACGCATCACCAAGATCAATCTATGGAGTAATCTAGAAACGAAGGGAAGGAGAGTGCATCTACATGCCCTTGTAGATCGCTAAGCGGAAGCGTTCAAGTGAACGGGGTTGATGGAGTCGTACTCGTCGTTATCCAAATCACCGATGATCCTAGCGCCGAACGGACGGCACCTCCGCGTTCAACACACGTACGGTTGGGAGATGTCTCCTCCTTCTTTATCCAGAAAGGTGAGAGGAGAAGTTGAGGGAAAACTCCGACAACACGACGGCGTGGTGATGATGGAGCTCGTGGTTCTCCGGTAGGGCTTCGCCAAGCACTACGGAGGAGGATGAGGTGTTGGAGGAGGAAGAGGGCTGCGCCAGGGGAAGGGTGTGGCTGCCCTCTCTCTCCCTCACTATATATAGGGGGAAGGGAGGAGGGGGAGGCGCCCTAGGGTTCCCTAGGGGAGGGGCGGCGGCCACAGGGGAAACCCTAGATGGGTTTGGGCGCCCCCACCCCCTAGGAAACTTGCCCCCCAAGCCGGGAGGGGCGGCTGCCCTAGGGGTGGCGCCCGCACCTCTCCTGGTTACATGAGATGGGGTGGGAGGGGCGCTCAGCCCCTTAGTGGGCTGATGTGCCCTCTCCCCTTGGCCCATAAGGCCCCCCAACGCTTGTCGGGGCCTCCGAAACCCCTTTCGGACACGCTGGTCATCACCTGGTACCCCCAGAACAATTCCGGACTCCAATACCCTTCGTCCAATATACCGATCTTCACCTCCGGACCATTCCGGAGCTCCTCGTCATGTCCGGGATCTCATCCGGGACTCCGAACAACATTCGGTAACCACTATTTCCCATAACAACTCTAGCGTCATCGAACCTTAAGTGCGTAGACCCTACGCGTTTGGGAACCATGCAGACATGACCGAGACAACTCTCCGGCCAATAACCAACAGCGGGATCTAGACACCCATGTTGGCTCCCACATGTTCCACGATGATCTCATCGGATGAACCACGATGTCGAGGATTCAATCAATCCCGTATACAATTCCCTTTGTCCAGCGGTATTGTACTTGCCCGAGATTCGATCGTCGGTATCCGATACCTTGTTCAATCTCGTTACCAGCAAGTCTCTTTACTCGTCCCGTAACACATCATCCCGTGATCAACTCCTTGGTCACATTGTGCACATTATGATGATGTCCTACCGAGTGGACCCAGAGATACCTCTCCGTTTACACGGAGTGACAAATCCCGGTCTCGATTTATGCCAACCCAACAGACACTTTTGGAGATACCTGTAGTGTACCTTTATAGCCACCCAGTTACTTTGTGACGTTTGGCACAGCCAAAGCACTCCTACGGTATCCGGGAGTTGCACAATCTCATGATCTAAGGAAATGATACTTGACATTAGAAAAGCTTTAGCATACGAACTACACGATCTTTGTGCTAGGCTTAGGATTGGGTCTTGTCCATCACATCATTCTCCTAATGATGTGATCCCGTTATCAACGACGTCCAATGTCCATGGTTAGGAAACCGTAACCATCTATTGATCAACGAGCTAGTCAACTAGAGGCTTACTAGGGACATGGTGTTGTCTATGTATCCACACATGTATCTGAGTTTCCTATCAATACAATTCTAGCATGGATAATAAACGATTATCATGAACAATGAAATATAATATAATAATAACTAATTTATTATTGCCTCGAGGGCATATTTCCAACAGTGGGGACTTTGCAGATTACAACCTTCAGCAAACAGAGGTTGAGCCAAAAACTCGACGCTTCTCGTGCGTAGTAGGCAGGAGTGTCCGGCGGTCCGCGAGGCTCGATGACGGCGGTATCCAACGATGGAAGGGTGATCTCTCACTGGGTGTAGACATCCACGAGACGCCATGAACTACCGGATTGGTGGATGAGGACGATCCAGTTGGCTTCATGCCCGCCCAGTAGTGGCCGCGCATGAAGGACAGGTGGACGGGTAGTGGTAGCATATTGAGGGGCACCACGGCAGCCTCTGTAGGATCGTCAAGTTGGTGTGTGGGTCACCTGCGAGGATCGGGCATCAGCAAGCTGGGTGTCTTGAAAAGAGCCGGCCGATTGCAGACGAGTAGACGGTACAAAGACACCAAGAATGCGGCCAGACGGACGGTGCTGAGCAGGTCCATACGATTACAGATCTGCTCCAAGAGAACATCAGGGAGGGAATTCCAATCACGGCTCTGCGTGTCAGTCGGTTCTGCCATAGTGTTTTTTAGGGCGCTGAGTGACTGGGGTTTTCGGTGCCTGTGAGCCAGCGTGGAAGTGGATTCGGGAGGGCGAGCGAAGAAGATGGCGTGTGTGGGCGAGCAGTGAGCGGGAGGATAGTGAGCGGGAGGATATGGTACGCGCGAGCTACCAAGGAAGATGGCGCGGGCGGGCGAGCAGTGAGCGGGGGGAAATGGTGTGCGGCGGACGATGTGGAAGAGAGGAGGAAGAAGAGTGAAAGACGGGGAAGAAAATGCATTAAATCTCAATTCTACTAGTACTACTACCAGGATATACCGTCCTTCGGAGTGTAAATAGTTACGCCGATGACATGTGGGTCTACCTCAAGTGGGCCCATATGTCAGTTAATGGAGGAGAGAGGTGCGTAGTCGTATTTGCGGAAGCGTGCTCCACTGGCAAACATGATGGCAGTACTGGGTAAGGCTGATTTAGTAACACCAACATGTTGGTTCAGCTTATTAATCAAGTGTCCTATCTGCTGCAGCGTGTATTGTCACTTCACTGTGAAGACTAGTTGAATAGTTCTCTTTGACCGAGATGGGGAATAATGGATCGCGAAGACTTCCTATCTACAGTATCCCTATGCTTGTACGCTCGGGCCCCTCCCAATGCTCTGTCTTGTACAGGTACTAAGGCTGCCATGTAGATGATGAGTGGTGGAATAATTTTTGTAGTTTGCAAAAACACTCGATTAATGCACTCATTTTCCTCAAAAAATTATGTATACCAATGCATTAATTTTGTGTTAAACTTTGACCATCTACTCCCTCCATCCAGGTGAGTCATCTTTGGTTGTGCACTGTGACCAAAGAGGGAAAAACAAGAGAACTTAATGTTTATTTGCTACTCCCTCTGTCGGGGATATACCCCGCGGTGTAAACCGGCCGGAAGTATAACCCGGCCGGACTTGGCGGTTTACTTGAGACCCGGTTGAGACTTGACGATTCACGGGCGACCCGTTTGGACCCGGCGGTTTATGATTCACTGGTAACCCGGCGGGCGGGACAGACGGTGACAAGGCCCATGGCCCAAAAGGCCGGCTCATGTTATGGTGGACCGGTTTAAGAGGAAAGGTGTGAGGAATATTTGTCTTACAAGGAGTTAAGACCTGGACTTGTATCCGGTTTGTATTAGAGATAGACTAGTCCTAATCTTAATAGGACTCCACATGTAACCCGCCCCTTCAATATATATAAGAAGGGGCAGGGCTCCCCAAAGAGGGACAAGCAAGAAGAAAGAATCTTAGGGCTAGACACAAAGAGGAGAGTCGGTTTACGGCGACTCCCTCGTGATGATAATGAGACCTAGCCTCAAACAGCGTGTAGGGTTGTTACCGGATGATGTTTTCCGGAGTCCGAAGCTGTCTAAATCCCTGTCTTGTGTTGCGTTTCTCGATTCCGCTCAACCCCTCTCAAGCCACCACGTAGATGCGTTGGCATCACGACTAAGTCCTCACTCTAGGACATCTGCCGTGACGTTTTCACGATAGTTGACGCCCACCGTGGGGTCTGCGCACGGTAGTGTTGAGTTCTTGAAGGGATTTTCGGGATCAAGAAGCACGCGATTCATCGGATGAAAGAAGAGCCGGCAATATTCATTGTTAAGTGATTGGAGTCATGATTAGCTTCGGAGCGACGGATATAAAATTAAGTTCAGCAAAAAAATTAGGGTTACGGCTTGTGCGCCGCCGCAGGCGTCTCTGACGATCTGTCAATCTAAGGACACATCAAAAATTTCTGCTACAGCGCACCGACGCAATACATTGAGACGGGCTGGAGTTGTCCGCAAATCACCCAGAACTGCAGTCGTGTTTTTTCCAATCAAGACAGCTGCGTTACAGAATTGATGCTACTCCCTGCTCCAGGTCTCGAGGAGACATTAATAGGCTACATGGCTGTTTGAATCAAACCTAGTAAATATTACTAGTACTAGATCCCATACGAAGCCTCAAGCTTGCTTCAGCAAAAGGTGCTAGTTTTGGCACGACTCCCTATAGATGATGGATTAATTAAGTGTTATGCATCCTCATGTAAGGAACAAAGGCAACTGGCCGGTCGAATCTGGAGCAGATATGATTCGAAATCGGATAGCTACATATGAGAGAAAATCCAGGCTATCCCTTCGATACTAAGAAAAATAAATACAGAAAGGGGTCACAAGCCACGACCTGGCAAACACGGATCGAGGATGGTCAAACAAACAACGACCCGGAGGGAGACGTGGGCACGGACTCGGGCTTCACTGGAATCGCCGCGCCCCTGCGCCATGGCTCGCCTCGCGCCGTTTTGATCGATGACGGCTCGGCCTCGCTCTGAACCGCCCTCGCGGCCCGTGCCTCCGTAGTTTTCAGCTGCGCCACGCGCCTCAAGCCGGCCCCGCCTCCACGTGCCTCTGCGGCTGTACCTGGGACCGCGCCGCCATGCCTCTTGTCCGAGTCGTCGCGGTTCCGCTCCTTCAAACCGCTCGGCCTGGCATGCTCCCCTGTTTCCAAGCTGTCGTCATTGCACTTGTTGCCTTCAAGTCGCCCGGCCTCCTCTACGTTGCCAAGGAACCGCCCCGCTTGCAACTTGAAGCCTAGGCCATGTGAAGGAGCAACAAGATGGTCAAACACTGCATGCAAAAAAAAAGTCCCAGGTCAATGAAACATCTGCTGGCGCTAGGAGGCTATGGGGGCACTATTGGTCAAACCACTACTATTGGTAAAAAAAGTGCCACGATGGCGTATCTGGCAGCCGGAGAGTCACGGGTGCATGTACCATGAGCAGCCGTTAGGCCGATGAAAACTGCTGTTGCTACTGTCATTGCTGCATCCCACACAAGGCCAAGTGCTGGCAGTACTTTCCTCTGTTCAAAGGTTAAAATCACAGTACAAAACGTCGTGGACAGATTTTAGCGGATGTTTGACATCCGTTGTCGAAATACCTCAGGTGATATCCGTTCAGAATATTTTAAATAGCACATATTAAATTATTTAAGAACAATTACTTTAGTCTGTATATTTTTATATGCAGCAAAGGTGGTGCCATATTGTGCATATGAAGTGTACGTCAGTATCATCACGCACTGGCGTCTGCGCCTGCTTACTGATGGAACATGTATGCGCAAATCGCCGCCCATGCAGCTTAATCTACGTCAACCCGCCGGAGCCGCGTTGGGCCGCCCTTGCCGCTTTGAGCCGCCGAAATTATATTAAGTCGCCGGTCTGCTTGAGCCGCCGGAACTATATTGAGTCGCTGGTCTGCCTGAGCCACCTCTGTCGCGATAAACGGATCATCCGTCGTCCAAACAAATCAGGTGGTATCCATCCAAAGTTTGATTTATTAGCACATGTTGTTTTTGTCAAAGAACAAGTTTATCTTTGCCTTGGTCCGCAATATTATTTATGCAGGGCAATTATTTATGACAAAAAGTGATATTATACCGCGAAGATGGAGGCACGCCAACATCTTTTGGCGCATGTGGTCGTCGTTACTCAACGGACTCCCGCACCGGCTTACAACGCCGTGGCCGTCTCTCGCGACCGCACCAGCTTACAACGCCATGGCCTTCTCTC
Organism: Triticum urartu; assembly: GCF_003073215.2. Classification (NCBI taxonomy): domain Eukaryota; kingdom Viridiplantae; phylum Streptophyta; class Magnoliopsida; order Poales; family Poaceae; genus Triticum; species Triticum urartu. Next base: position 285,752,424 of record NC_053028.1, read on the forward strand.
ACGACTGCACCGGTTTACAACGCCGCGGTCGACTCCCGTCCACACCGGTTTAAAAACGCCGCGGCCGACAGATCTGTCAGCACCCGCGGCCGACTCGGCCGTGATTGATTTCAGTTTCACCATGGTGATCATCAACTCCGTGGTGATAATTACTGACCTGACGCATCAGGTGAAATCCATCCAGCATATTTTTTGTATATTGTCTTTTTAGACATTCAAATGGAATACAACATCTGAATGTATGTAGATATATTTTAGAGTGTAGATTCACTTATTTTTCTCCGTACGTAGTCACTTGTTGAAATATCTAGAGAGACAAATACTACGTGGGAACAGAGGGAGGCTCTTATTCCGTATTACGGAACAGAGGGAGTATCACAGTGTGGAGGGAACAGACGAAGCTTGAAATATGAACATGTCAATGGGAGGGAGTAAAAGCCTCATGCATGCAACATGCAACACTCACACGTACACATGGACGCACGCAACACTCACGCACCCATACCACACACAACACGGGATGCAACACACACGCTCACGCTCAAGTGCTCAACCTACTCCCTACGTCCGTGAAAGACTGTACATTTAGAGATTTACACATTGACCAGGGCATAATTAACGCCCAAAGTAATAGATTTATGTGTGCATGCGATCATTGAGAGAAGAAGAATAAATGAAGGTCGTTGCTTGCTGTAACTAAGGATAGACATGTGGCCTATAGCTAGAGCACAAGTTGGTGCATTAGTCAATCAATATCGATTTTAGATTAAAGGCTAAATGCATTGGAAGTGTATATGTACACTCTTTGTTTTTTAGCCGATGTACACTCTTTGTTGGAAGACCGAGGGAGTACACGTGCATGCACTCACATACACAGCCAGGGTGGTTCGCGCGCAAGGGTTGGACTCCTGTTGCACCTGCGTAAAGTTTTGTTCAACTGATTTCTTTCCTCCGCCAACTAACAGGTGGAACCCAGAAACCAGGTGACAATTTAACCAGTCAACAAAGTGCCACGTCGACTATGTGGCCGGTCAGTAGGATGCAATACGGTGCTCTACGATGAGCTAGTGATTGTATAATCACCGCAAAACTATATATAGTGACTGTAAAGAGCGTATTGTTGCATACGTTGACCGCCAGGGTATTTTCTCGTTTCAAATTAAGCCATATTTAACCGAAAAGGACTAGTACTTGTGCTGCTTTGATGTGTCCCGTCAACTCGCCGAATGAGGATAAGCTTGCTTACTACGCCTCTCCCTCGCCCACGCACGCGGTGGCTCGCAGGACGAGGAGAGGGTTTTGACTACAGCGCCCTCTCCCTCTCCCTCTCGCTCGCCCTCGCCCTCGCGGTGGACATGCAGCAGTTTAATCTGTGTCATATTGCCAGAAGCATATTGTACTGTAGTATCATCATTGTTGGACCTTCCGAAGAGGCGAAGAGCCAAGTGCAAGGTTCACACGAGTAAGAACTGTTGAACATCCCGAAGAGGCAAAGAGCCAAGCGCAAGGTTTTATAGGAGTTGTCGTCCTAGTAGGAGTATTACAACTATAGCGAACGATGCTACTGTATGATGTCGCCACGTCACCTACATCCAAAACTGTGCCACCTTTTTTTCTCAATAAGCGTGTTGGATCCCGTGCAACAACCACACAAGTTGCACGTACACATAACACATTTACTAGTAATAAATTCTAAAGGACAAATGCCAGTATGCCACACAAGTTCATCTCCAATTCATGTGATAAATTTGTGCACGACTAGTCTACATATATTCACAGCGCTACCGTTCACAATTTACGATACCCCACTTACATGTTATAGATGGGCTACATGTCCTCCTCCAGGTTCCAGTCCAAGGTGTTCTTCATGGATGGCACGATCCATAGCGGTGGGCAACATGAATCATTGTCACATATTTCTAGTCCGGTTCCACACGATGGAGACTCATCCAAGCTGAAGCGGCATAAATCAGGGATAGCGTGTCCCAGCAAGTCGTTCATCCGACGGTGTGCACTAAAGACACAACCATGCTTCATGAATGGCAGGCCTTCGGTGTCGTGCACGGAAGGTGGCATCCGCTTCATAATAGGGTAGCTGTCCCCAATGAAAAGCGAGTACTCTCCAAGAGTGTTCCTCGACACCCACATAGCATCACAGGGGTCGAACTCGGCGCCGTTCATCTAGTACACGCGGCATCTCAGATCTAGACACATGGTGACATACACAGTCAAGGTCCATGCATAATAATATTGTGCTCAAATATGGCGGTCAGTAATACTGTGCAGCAAATAGTACTACTCTGGTATAGAGGAAGTAAAATAACCGGCTTATTATATATAGCCACTCTTGGCTACATGGATGAGATAGTAAAACATGGAAAAACAAAAATGGTGGCAGCTAGCGGGTTCAAGTCTTCAAGGGCCTATCTAGCTATACGCGTCCTCCAAGGTAAAAAGTACTCCTACTAGTACTAGTAAGTAGTACAACAACGAAAGAGAAGGCAAGAGGGTTAAAAAAATATAATACTAAATGGAATGCCTGGGTAGATGGTGACGGTCCGATCGTGGTAGATTGTGTGACCATGTTGTATATCAGTGGTACCATGGGTAACGACTGCTAAGATAGTTGATCCCAATATGCCAAAGTCAGCTACAAGGTTCCAGGTTAGACCAAATCACGGATGCAAATGAACATCCATGATCGGCGATCTTATTTTGATCGGGGGATGACGGTCCCTGCAAAATTGTGGAGTACTGTTAGGGATGCAAATGATGGTTTGTGCATTCTGTTTGTAATCTCCCGTACCGTAGGATGGCAACCAGATGAAACAAGTCCTCTGGCTTGTCACCGCGAAGATGCGGCCTAGATGGCGCATGGCGTCTTCGAACGTGTAGGGGTACAAATCTGCCGCGGCCAACATGTGCCAACCTCTGCCGTTAATGCCTCTTGCATTGATGGCAATCCTTATGTCGAACACTGCGATGAGATAGTAATTGTCATAGTCGCGTCGCTTTCTCGGCGGGTCCGCAATTGTTATCTTCTTCAATCTCATGTAGGCATCATCATACGTATTCAAGCCCAGCCAGTCCGCAAGGCCGATCCCAATGGTAGAGAAGGGGTCTACAGGAACGGCCGTTGTCGGTGTCAAAACCGGCGGATCTCGAGTAGGGGGTTCTGAACTGTGCGTCTAAGGTTGATGGTAACAGGAGACAGGGGACACGATGTTTACGCAGGTTCGGGCCCTCTTTATGGAGGTAATACCCTACTTCCTGCTTGATTGATCTTGATGAATATGAGTATTACAAGAGTTGATCTACCTCGAGATCGTAATGGCTAAAACCCTAGAAGTCTAGCCTATCTGATTATGATTGCCTCTACAGACTAACCCCTCCAGTTTATATAGACACCGGAGGGGACTAGGGTTATACAAAGTTGGTTACAGAGAAAGGAATCCTCATATACGAACGCCAAGCTTTCCATCCACGCCAAGGAGAGTCCCATCCGGACACGGGTGAGAGTCTTCGGTCTTGTATCTTCATAGCCCATCAGTCCGGCCCATGTCCAACAGGCCGGACGCTCGAGGACTGCTTAGTCTAGGACTCCCTCAGTAGCCCCTGAACCAGGCTTCAATGCCGAGTTGTTTGGCACACAGATTGTCTTCGGCATTGCAAGGCGGGTTCCTCCTTCGAATACTCCAAAATAGCCTTCGAACACAAAGAACGTGTCCGGATCTGCAGAACAAATACCTCACACCACCGTAGACAATATAATATTTCACGAGTCCAATCTGCTGACAACTTTTTCTAAAGTGATATCATGCCCCTGCCCGGTTATTATTTCGAACCGTTTTTCGGCATGCCGCTCCATATTTAGAGATGCGGCTTTATTGGCCCATCTTATCAAAGTAGAGATTGTGTCCCCCTATTGCGGGATTCTCATTAATACAGGTATGGGTAATCCAACCGTGCCATCAGCACGGCCCCTGGGGAATAGGCGAGTTTTATGGCGAGTGGGGAGGCGCTTGATATTCAGTGCCATTATAAGGAGATACGGATTCACACCTTTCACCCACGCGTTCTCTCTTTCCACCTACCCACTCTCGAGCTCCAACGCCCAAGTTCTCATCCTTTTTGCCTTAAGAAAGCACCCCGACCATGTCCGGAGCACAGGGCAAGTGGATGGCCTCCACTGTCAAGGAGAAGGACATCGTCCAGCTTTGGGAGGCTGGATATTTTGACAAGGAGGTCGCCCATCGGCTTCCGACCGTGGGACATATCGTCCCTACCCCGAAGCCCCATGAGAGGGTAGTTTTTATCCCCCACTTCGTCCGCGGGCTGGGATTTCCGCTCCATCCCTTCGTCTGCGGGCTCATGTTCTACTATGGGATGGATTTCCATGATCTGGCCCCACATTCCTTCCTCATTATCTCGGCATTCATCATCGTGTGTGAGGCTTTCCTCCGAATCCCACCCCACTTCGGATTATGGCTGAAGACCTTCAATGTGAAATCGATGTGGTGGGCGGCCAACACGCAGAGTGTGGAAGCGCCATGGTGAGAAAAATGTCCAATGTCCCGTGGCCCAAAGGCACCTTCGTGGAGACCGTCAAGGGGTCGCAGAAGTTGTGGTTCTACGTCACAGAGCCCCGCGACACTACCTGGGGCGCGGCTCCCAAATTCAAATTCGGGGCCCCAATGCGGCTTACCTCCTGGCAAGAGAAGGGCCTGGATTGGTCTTCGTCGGACGAGCTGACAGCACTTCAGACGCGCATCGGGAGCATTATGGACAAGAACGTCAAGCTTATTGATGTGATTCAGGTGATGCTAGTTCGCCGGATCCTTCCATGCCAGAGCCGGGCTTGCCATCTATGGGAGTTTGACCCGGCCAAGCACAAGACCTTGCAACGGTTCTTCGGAACTACGCACGAAGATATCTGGAAGGTGCTCTTCAAGGCTAACAAGACGTGGCCGGAGACAACCGAGGACTGTGGGCATGATCTGGCCCATCCCGCCAGTTCAGTAAGTTTTTCGTGCTTCAAGGCGTATCCCTTTCTTGCTTGCTCAAGGAGGATGTCCCAATTTCCCTATTTGTCTTTTCAGGGTTGGACAAAGAAGGCAAAGCGGATTCAGTGTCCGGCTCTGCTGCTCGAGGAACCAGCCATCCCACTTTTGACAAAGATGTTGGTTCCGGCGCCCTACACAGTGCTGGAGAAGAAGGACAAGGGGACCAGAGAAGACCTCCGTCCCAAGGGTACTTCAGACATGGCGTCTGAAGACGCCGAAACTCACTCCTCCGTCACCGAAGATGATGAGGAGGAGGAAGAGGAAGAAGAAAAAAAACTCCCCGCTCCCCGAGGGGGGAAAGAAGAGGGCGGCCTCCACAGATCTGGAGGCGGAGGCGTCCAAGAAGGGGAAGGTCTCCCTCGCGGATAACTCTGCGTGGGACATCGATAGCAGCCCAGAACGGCGCCCCCGGGACAAGCCCCTGGCCGAATCGTGAGTATTCAAAGACCCCGACGCATTCATATATCATCCTCTTTACTTTAGAATTTTAACATGTTGAATCATGTACTTGCAGTCCGGCTCGTTCCGCCCTCGAGCGATCCTCGTCTTCAGGGAAGTCGCTGGACCCGAAGGTGATGGACAGTGGGTCCCTTCCAGCCGCCTCCTCTCCCAGGGCCATGGATGACACCGAGGTGTTGTCCCGAAGGATCGCAGGCCAGGGGAGACGCAGGAGGCCGTCAGGGCAGCGCCAGAGGGCGAGACCTCGGCTGTCGGACACAGGGGGAGCAGATCCCCATGGAGACCGGCGATGGGGGCCATGTCCAATTCGGCCCCTAGCCGAATACGGTCCCGGAGACCTATACGGCTCTGGAATCCGGCAAGCAGCCTTCTTTGTCATAAGAAGGTGTGCCCATTCCACCGGTGACCTCTGTCCCACCAGAGGCACCGGACACTCTACTGGAAGTGTTGCGAAGTGCTTCCGTCGTTGAGGAACACCGTACCCTCATGAGTGCGGTGATTGAGAATATTCAGTCCGCGAAGAGCGGACTGACCGAAGCCTGCGCAAGCCTTCTAACAGGCTTTGAGGTAAGCGCTGCATTTATGTGAAAAGAAAGTTACAGTATAGACAATAGCCCCTGAGACTCTGTCCGGTGTTCGCAAAGAAAAGCCGAACAGAGGATCAAATAGGTTTTCGCAGGAGACTAATCATATATGTCTTTGTGAATAAGCAGGCGTCGCTGCTGGCCGCGACTTCTCATGCTACCGATGTCTCTGGACTGAAGCAGAGGCTGGAACGGACCGAGGAAGAGCTAGGCCGTGCGAAAAAGTAGCTGGAGGACACCCAAGGTAGGCAATGACCCTGTGTATGTACGGAAGGGATGAATGATGTCAGCTGATCATAGTTCCATGATATTTATTAGGGGCGTCGGCCAAAGTGGAGGCCCTCAAGAAGGCGCTTGCAGAGGCCAAGGAGAGAGCGGCAAAGGAACAAGCCGCTCGTGAGAAACACGAGGCCAGGGTTAGCGAGGTCTAGCAGGAGCTCCAGGATATTGTGCAGAAATGCGAGTCCTTGGAGCGCCAGAATGCGGACCAAGAGTCCGAACTCGCTAAGCCCCGCCAAAGCGCGCGAGAGGCCTGGACCAAAGCCCAAGGCGCCCTCCAGGAAATCCAAGAGGCAAAGAGAATCGTGGCGGGTAAGGCTTTCATTATGCAAAGCAAGTATGTGAAGAAGAGGTATCTCTTACTGACCCGGATTTGGAGTTCTCCAGGGGCGTTTGCGGATCTGCCACGCATTGTTTCTGACGCTGCGGAATTCTTCCGAGCCGAAGAGGGGAGCTCGACGGAGAAGCTGTTCTGGTCGCAATACCTTGCACCAGAACATCCGGTGCCCTTTAGCGACCAGCTAAAATAGCTGGTCGAGCTGCATAGGGTGGCCGGACTAGCCTTGAAGGATTTAATAATCCAGTTGTGGCCTACAGAAGCCCTACCCGGTAGCTACTTTGGACTCATGAAGAGGCTGGTCAATGCCTGCCCTCGGCTTGACGCCATCAAGCGGTCGGTCTGCATAGAAGGTGCGCGGATGGCCTTCGCCCGTGTCAAGATACAATGGGTGAAGATGGATGTCGTCAAGCTCGCGACAGAAGGACCGTCCGCGGGCAAGGAGCACCGCACGCCCGAGAGGTATTTTGAGGATGTTCTGAAGGGATCCCGCATTGTGGCGGAGCAATATGCTAAGGACATTATGTTTACCATGACGGATACTAGTTGGATGGTCCCTGCGATCAAAGGTGATCGGGCATGACGACCATGGGTTGTATTTTGGGGCGACTGGCTCTATCGCATAGACGTCCCTGAGCGCGCGCTTGCGCTCCCTGTTGGGGATATGGGTAGCGTATATCATGTTCACCATTTTAATTTGAGGGGGAAACTTCTTCTATCCCCCTGTGTTCGGTGGACGGGGCTCCTCGTCGTCATTCTCGCTTTGCGACCCCTTCTCCTTGTCTTCGGCATTTAACTTGCCGGCCTGTTTGAAGACCCAACAACTCCGGTGAGTATGATTGGCTAGTTTATCAGGGGTGCCATGGATCTGGCATGGACGATCGAGTATGCGGTCCAGGCTGGAAGGGCCCTGATTATTCCTTTTATATGGCTTCTTTTGCTGTCCGGACTTGAAGCCACTAAATCCGGCATTGACCGCCGTGTCATCGGTATTATCACCGTTGCTTCGACGCTTGTGCCTGTTGTGTCGCGGCTTGCCATTGCTATTTCTGGCTTCCGAAGTGCCAGGTTCGCTTGCATTGTTATTGCTACGGGCTAGCCAGTTATCTTGGCCCGCGCAAAAGCGGGTCATAAGCACTGTGAGGGCTGCCACGGACTTCGGCTTTTCTCGCTGAGGTGTCGGGCGAGACATTCGTCCCAGATGCTATGTTTAAAGCCCGCTAGGGCTTCGGCATCCGGACAGTCGATGATCTGGTTCTTTTTGGTTAAGAACCTAGTCCAGAATTTCCTGGCTGACTCTCCGGGCTGTTGAATTATGTGACTTAAGTCGTCGGCATCCGGAGGTCGAACATATGTACCTTGGAAGTTGTCAAGGAAGGCTTCTTCCAAGTCCTCCCAGCTGCCAATGGAGTTTTCGGGCAGGCTGTTTAGCCAGTGCCGGGCTGGCCCCTTGAGTTTTAGGGGGAGGTATTTGATGGCATGAAGATCATCGCCGCTGGCCATATGAATATGCAGAATAAAGTCTTCAATCCATACCGCAGGATCTATGGTTCAATCATATGATTCGATATTCACGGGTTTGAACCCTTCTGGGAATTCACGTTCCATTACTTCATAAGTGAAGCAGAGGGGGTGTGCGGTGCCTCTATATTGGGCCAGATCATGACATAGTTTGGATGGAGTCCGTTTGCGGCTTTCGGCTCGGGCGTAATTGTGCTTGCCATGTTTGGCTTGATAGCCATCATCGCGCATCAGGGCGCGCCTGCGCGATCCATAGATCGATCTGGCCGGACCTGCTTTATTCTTTAGGTCTTCCCGCAAGTCATACGTATATGCCCGAGCTTTTGTATCCCTGACTTTACCGCGAGGTAGTACGGGCTGGTGTTCGGCCCGAGTTGCCGCTTTGTCCCGGCCACGTGGTGGTCGGTCAGCCGCATTGTGCGCTGATGGTACGGGCTCCAATGCCTCATCATCAAATTGAGGTAGTAATTTGCGCTTCGGGTAACTTTTGGGTGGTCGCTCGAGGCTGTATTCCTTGGCTGCCAGGACGTTAGTCCATCTATCATTGAGCAAATCTTGATCAGCTTGAAGTTGTCGCTGCTTCTTTTTTAGGCTCCTTGAAGTGGCTATTAGCTGGCGCTTAAAGCGCTCCTGCTCGAGGGGTTCCTCAGGCACGATGAAATCCTTGTTGCCGAGGCTCACCTCATCCTCGGAGAGTGGAAGATAATTACTCTCCTCCGAGTCTTCGTGCACGGCTTGTTCATCAGGGCTGACTCACCCATCTTGCCGTCTGTCCTGCTCGGAAGTTGGCTGAACGGGGTCTTCATTGTCTCCGGCATCGTCTAGAGTATTGTTTTCTCCTGTGCCGGTGTTGCTGTCTTTTTCACGGCGTGACTTAGAGCGGCACCGCTGTCATTGGTGCTTTGGCTGTATCTCAGGAGGTTTATCTTCCACTGGGTCTTCTTTGTCATCACCGTTAACTTCTTTGGGTGTGTCCACCATATATACGTCGTAGGAGGAGGTCGCCGTCCAGCGCCAGGTAAATGGCGAGTTTTGGGCCTGCTCCTCTTCGGCATCGTCATCCATACCGTGATGTCTCCTGAGTCGTAGTGGAGCATGTCGGTTAGATCTTTGACAGTGGCTATTAAATGGGGGGGGGGTGGGAAGCGAAATTCCCCATCATCAGCCCCCAGTTCGAACCGGATATAATTCGGTTGTGAGTCCCCTACTAAAGAGAGGGTTTTTAATGAGTTTAGCACATCGCCTAAAGGTGAGTGCCGTAAGATGTCCATGGAACTGAATTCGACGATCGGCGCCTGGTAAGGCCCGGCGGACGCGGATGCATGTAGTTCGGAACAAGTGGCCGGAGATGAATCCGAGGGTCCGGTGACGCAGACCCCGCTCGAAGTTGGGTCTGTGTGCGGCTCCAACGCCGCTGAGTCTGCGGCTTTCGTGGTGGGATTAAGCTTCCCGTCTTAGGATAGCGCAAGCTACTCCGACCCTAGGGCCAGAGCCCTTACAGGCGCAATCTCCTGTGTATGGTCCGATGACAGATTTAGGTCATGTTCATCGTGGTGGTAGGGAGCGGCTACCATGGGTTCAAATCCGTCGAAGATCAAGTCTTCATGGATATCAGTGATGTAGTTCAAGCTTCCAAACCTGACCTGATGGCCAGGGGCGTAGCTGTCGATCTGCTCTAGATGGCCAAGTGAGTTGGCCCGCAGTGCGAAGCCGCCGAATACAAAGATTTGGCCAGGGAAAAAGACATCCCCCCGGGCAGCGTTGTTGTAGATGATGGATGGGGCCATCGAACCTTCTAACGATGGCACAACAGAACTCTCAATGAAAGCACCAATGTCGGTGTCAAAACCGACGGATCCCGGGTAGGGGGTCCCGAACTATGCGTCTAAGGTTGATGGTAACAGGAGACAGGGGAGACGATGTTTACCCAGGTTCGGGCCCTCTCTATGGAGGTAATACCCTACTTCCTGCTTGATTGATCTTGATGAATATGAGTATTACAAGAGTTGATCTACCTCGAGATCGTAATGGCTAAAACCCTAGAAGTCTACCCTATCTGATTATGATTGCCTCTATGGACTAACCCCTCCGGTTTATATAGACATCGGAGGGGACTAGGGTTATACAAAGTCGGTTACAGAGAAAGGAATCTTCATATCCGAACGCCAAGCTTGCCATCCACACCAAGGAGAGTCCCATCCGGACACGGGTGAGAGTCTTCGGTCTTGTATCTTCATAGCCCATCAGTCCGACCCATGTCCAACACCGGCTGAAGGAGTCCTGTACTAAGGGGTCCTCAGGCGTGCGGCCTGTTGGACATGAGCCGGACGCCCGAGGACCCGTTTGTCCATGACTCCCTCAGCCGCACTACTGTGGATGTTGTGCAAAATGATGGTGGTATTCGGCCGAAGGTATGCAAGCCAATCTTCATTGGCACCGACCCAGACCTATATAAGACGGTGGGCAGCAGAGAAATTACGGGATGGAAATGGAATAACTAAGTACTACATGATCAAACTCCATGACTGGCCTACTCATTGGACAAAAATCCGACTACCTCTCAACGTCGGCAACTCTAGCGGAGTCAACATGCAACCATGGCCAGGGAGCGGTGGACTGTCCGAAGGATTGTCCCATAGAAGAACCTTCTCCTCGAGGACGCATGGAAGACCAACAAGCATGGCCTTTTCCCAAGCATGTTTAAGCACCATCTTGAAAAAGTTGGTGTAGGAAGCACCGAGTCTTGCGGCAGTGAGGACGTCGGAGCAGCGTGTGATTTCTCCCAGAGGATCGTCGTCCAAGGTCTCCCAGCCCCGACGAGGAGGAGAACTGCCTGGCGAATCCATGGGAGCAGCGACGAACTACCTTCTCTTCGGGGGGAGGGGAACTGGCGAGGAGGAGATAAGAGTGTTGTAACCGCAGGGCCTCGTCCCTTCCTACTGTAGCTCCTCGATCGTTCCTTAGCGAAGGGGTGAGGCTATTATTTACTACGTACTCGTATTGTAGTAGTTCTAGTAGTGCGATGTACTACTTTCTCAACTAGTAGTGCAATGTACTGTGCTTCTAGTATAGTGCACCAGTTTTGAACTCTTGAATCTCAGGGCCAAGGAGCTATAGTTGGAAGTGGAGGGTAATACTGTTCTCTAGAATCATCGATGTACTATAAATGCAGGGAAAGTACACCTGCGTAGTGGGTACTCTCGGTGCTCTATTCAAGCGCGTAGCTGGCCTACTCAGCCGCTCCTCTGACGCACACAATAGCAGCTTGTTTTTCAGCGATGGTTACTGCGGGGGCAGAACATTTAAGTTATTTGATACAGCGAGACTAGGCTTTTCGCTTCCATTTGTGGAGGTGTAATGGATCTCGTCAAACTTTGTTAGTAGTTCCTTCTTTATGAATGAGATGAGGCAAAGCTTTTGCCTCCGTTTCAAAAAAAATCATGTCAAGAGAAATTTCTTTTATAGAGCCGATAATGGAGTGAAGTCCATGCATGCAATGCCACAAGCTATAGAGTACTAGTAGAGTACTAGCACTTTACGTACAGAGCCATATTGCATAGTTCCCAATGCCGCGCTAGGCTTTTCCGGATCCTCGGGCTTAATTGGGAGGTGCTAGTTTAAACATGCTACTAGCTGACGAGGAAGCTGCAATCGAGGTGTGGCTAGGGCGAGCACGCGAGCCACGAGATGATGGGAAGGAAAACCCGTTCACGTGGCTGGGCTATCCAGTGCACCCAGATTGTGGTGCGACACGTCTGTCGGTGTCAAAACCGGCGAATCTTGGGTAGGGGGTCCCGAACTGTGCGTCTAAGGCGGATGGTAACAGGAGGCAGGGGACACGATGTTTACCCAGGTTCGGGCCCTCTTGATGGAGGTAATACCCTACGTCCTGCTTGATTGTTCTTGATGATATGAGTATTACAAGAGTTGATCTACCACGAGATCAGAGAGGCTAAACCCTAGAAGCTAGCCTATGGTATGATTGTATGTTGTCCTATGGACTAAAACCCTCCGGTTTATATAGACACTGGAGGGGGCTAGGGTTACACAAGGTCGGTTACAAAGGAGGAGATATACATATCCGTATTGCCTAGCTTGCCTTCCACGCCAAGTAGAGTCCTATCCGGACACGGGACGAAGTCTTCAATCTTGTATCTTCATAGTCCAACAGTCCGGCCAAAGGATATAGTCCGGCTGTCCGGAGACCCCCTAATCCAGGACTCCCTCAGTAGCCCCTGAACCAGGCTTCAATGACGATGAGTCCGGCGCGCAGTGTTGTCTTCGGCATTGCAAGGCAGGTTCCTCCTCCGAATACACCATGGAAGAGTTTGAATGCAAGGATAGTACCCGACCCTGCAAAATAAGTTCCACATACCACCATAGAGAAAATAATATTTCCACAAATCTAATCTGCTGACACGTTTTGACAGCATGACATCACACCATGGCCCGGTTATTATTCGAACCGCTTTTCTCAACCAGCTCTGCACATATCGCGAGGCGGTTTTCTTGATACGTCTTGTCAAAGCAGAGATCGTGTTCCCTTTATCACGGGATTCTCATCAATACGGACGTGGGTAACCCAACCGCGCCATCAATTACGGCGCCTGGGGAATAAGCGGTTTTGCCAGGCAAGTGGGGAGACTCATCGCCTCCTCCGCCCTTATAAAGGGACAAAGATTTACTTTTTTCACCCACGCCTTCTTCCTTCTCGCTTTCCCATTCCCGCACACCCGAGATCTAGTGCCCAAGCTCGCGTTCTTCTCCTCGAACCACTCCAATCATGTCCGGAGCAAGAGGCAAGTGGATGGTCTCCTCCGTCACGGAGGAGAACATCAAAAAGTTACGGGAAGCCGGATACCTAGCTGCGAATATCGCGCACCGGCTGCCGAATGCGGGGCAGATCGTCCCAATGCCTGAACCCCATGAGAGGGTAGTTTTTCTTACCCATTTCGTCCGCGGACTGGGATTTCCTCTCCACCCGTTTGTCCGCGGGCTCATGTTCTACTACGGTCTGGATTTTCATGACCTGGCCCCCAACTTCATCCTCAACATCTCGGCGTTTATCGTCATGTGCGAGGCCTTCCTCCGCAACAGGCCCCACTTCGGCCTATGGCCAAAAACCTTCAATGTCAAACTGAAGGTGGTGGGTGGCCAGCAAGCAGAATGCGGAGGCACCATGGTGGGTAAGATGCCTAAAGTCACCTGGCTCAAGGGTACCTATGTGGATACCATAAAGGGGTGGCAATCGGGGTGGTTCTACATCACCGAGCCGCGCGACTCCAACTGGGTGGCGGCCCCCAAATTTCGATCCAGAATCCCCACGTGGCTCACCTCCTGGAAAAAGAAGGGCCTGTCCTGGGGTTCTTCGGTAGAGCTGGCCGGACTCCAAACCTGCATCTAGAACATGACGAACAAGAAAATCAAGCTCGTCAACGTGGTCCAGGTTATGCTCTTCCGCCGGATCCTTCCGTGCCAACGACGGGCATTTGTTTTTTGGGAGTTCGACTCGGCCCAGCACCAGACGCTGCGAGAGCTCTATGACATGACGCACGATGACGTCTGGAGGGTGCTGTTCAAGGGCGCCGAGATGCCTCCCTCCCTCACCGAGTACCGCAGACTCAGCACAAAGCGCCGCGCCCATCTGGTAGGCTTTTATATCTCTCAGGGTATTTATTTGCCCTGGTTTAGTTATGTGCTGGATCTAAGCTTTCATGTCATTAGCAGGACTGGATAAAGACTACGGAGCAACTTGATTGCCCAGCCCCCCTGCCCGAAGATCCTGCAAACGCTATTCTTAACGAAGATGCTGACTCCGGCACCATACGAGGTGCCAGAAAAGAAGGCCAAGAAGAAGGCCGCGGGGACCCGAAAGGGTCTCCGGCGCAAGGTTCTATCGGACTCATCATCCGATGAGTCCGACGCTCACTCCTCCCACGGAAATGAGGAGGAGGAGAAAAGTCCCCCCCCCCCCCAGCCGGGGGAGACAAGAAAAGGAAGGCCGACCCATCCGGGGAGGCCGAATGGTCCAAGAAGGGAAAGACCCTCCCTCTGGACTATGCCACGGCGGCCGCCGACAGCGGCGATGAGTGGCTACCCAGGGACAAGCCCCTGGCAAAGTGGTAAGTGTCCAGACACCATAGTACTTCATGGTATGTTTTACTGTACTGCCTTTGCTCATGCCGAACATGATTCTGCAGTCCGGCCCGAGCTCATCTCGACGTACCCTCATCGAGCGGCTCTTTGGGCTCGTCAGATATGAACAGCGGTTCTCCTCCGATGGCTTCCACCCCTCGCCCTACGGACAACGCCGAGGTGGTGTCTCAAAAGGCACCGACCCAAGGGGAGGTGATCCTGGGGGCGCCTCACGGCGACCTCCCGGACCCTGGGTATCAACGGAGCGAGGCTCCTACGGGCTTCGAGTTTGGGCCCCAGCCGGACACTGCGCCGGAACCTTCGATGGTTCCGGACTCCGGCAGGCGGTCCCCCATTAAGGGGGGCAATCATCCGTGCCGGTGTCCTCTATCCAACCAGAGGCACCGGACAACTTGTTGGAAGCGCTTCACAGCGCTTCCATCGATGAAGAACACCGCACTATCATGAGTGCGGTGGTCAAGAAGGTTCAGTCCTCCAAACACGGACTGACCGAAGCTTGCGCCAGCCTCCTAACATGCTTTGAGGTAAGCATTCAAAATATAAAAATATTACGGCATAGATAGTAGCCCCTGATGCTCTATTCGGCGTTCGTGGAGAAAAGCTGAATAGAGTATCAAATGATAACTCAGGAGTCTTATTAGAGTATGTCTATGTGTATGTGCAGGATTCCCTGCTGGCCGCTGCCGCACGTACTACGGAGGTCTCTGCGCTGAAGCAGGACCTGAAGCAGTCCGAGGACGAGCTCGGCCTTACCAAGGGGCAGCTCGAAGAGAGCAAAGGTAAGATATACCCCAGTTTATATAGTTAAAAAGAAGTTCAGTGTAAAGTAATAGGATCATCATGAATTTTTCAGGGCCCACGGCCTAGGTGGAGACCCTGAGGAAGGCATTGTCCTAGGCCGAAGAAAAAGCGGCCAAAGAACGCATTGAACGGGAGAAACAAGAAGCCCGAGTAGGCGAGGTGCAGCAAGAGCTCGAGGCGCTCGCCAAAAAGCACGAGTCCTTGGAGCTTGACTCCAAGATGCGAGAGTCCGAGCTCGCGCAGGCGCTTGAAAGCGTCCGGAGCACCAAGGCCGAAGCCCACAAGGCCCTCTAGGAGATTGATGCGGCGAAGAAGATAGCAGCGGGTAAGGCATTCAATATGCAAAGCAAGCATGTGAAGGAGACTTTCCTTTTTCTTACCCGAGTTCGGAGCTCTCCAAGAGCATTTGCAGATCTTCCCCGCAGTGTGCTGGATGCCGCGGAGTTTTACCGGGCTGAGGAGGGGAGCTCAACGGAGAAGTTGTTCTGGTCTCAGTATACTGGGGCCGAACACCCCGTGTCCTTGAGCGACCAGTTGAAGCAGTTGGTCGAACTTCACAAGGCGGCCGAACAGGCCATGAGGGGCCTTATAGTCCAGATGTGGCCTGGCGAGCCCTTGTCCGGCAGCTACTTTGGTCTGGTGAGGCGGCTAGTGGAAGCCTGCCCACGGCTTGAAGTCATCAAGCGATCCGTCTGCATCGAAGGTGCATGCAAAGCTTTTGCCCGGGCGAAGGTGCACTAGGCGAAGCTGGACGCCGTGAAGCTTGTGAAGGAGGGGCCGCCGGAGGGCAAGGAGCATCGCTGCCCCGAGAATTACTATGAGAGCATCCTGAAGGGTTCCCGCTTAGTGGCAGATGAGTGTGCCAAGGATGTAATTTTTGAATGAACATGCCCATGTGATCCTGTAATATGAAACGAGTTCTTTTGGGCCATGCAACGCTTTCTTACTTTAAAATATTACCTTCTGTGCGGCCGTTTATAAAATCTGAGAGTTGGCCAGTCGTCGGCTTCTGCCCCCATGTAACTAGTACTGGGGTGTTCGGGGTAAATCTGAACACTCTTTACCCCAATTTTGGGTCCTTCAAGGGAGGTGCTGAGCGCAACGAACCAGGCAATCGGACTATAATGCTTTATCACTCTCACTTAGCCATAGAAGTCTATGATTTTAAATTTTTGGCGAAGCCCCTGGTATTCGGAGGGCCGAATTTGGGGCGCTATACATGCCTAAGCCGGACAAGGCCGACTCCTCGCCCGAAGCGGAAAAAGTCTTTAAGGACTTGAGACCTCTCGAGCAGCGACCAGTCTCTCGCCTTATCATGACAGTCAATTTTTGGCTTTCTCTACTGATGTGCTCGTCCGGAAGAACCGGGACACAATTGCAGTAGTTCTCCCAGCGCTACCTTAGCCGATATAGCGAAATGTAAGGTACCAAAGCATGGGAGCCGGGCAACCCAACATTTGACCCAAGACATGATTCGAAGCTAGTGCATATAATGCTATAAGTTCGGGGTGCCGCACTGTCAAAAGTGTTCGGACTTCTTGTGCCTTATTACGGGGTAAACGAGAGCCCCTGGCGTACTGACCGTACCCGAGCGTGCAGGTGCGGAATGTCGTAAATGGACATATAAGAGAAAGATAAAAACTTAAATAATGCAATGACAGATTAATAATATGCATTGTTATTTGAATAATACGTCGAAGTGTACTGGTGCAAGTAGTGCAATAAGCATAGAGTAGGACAATTCAAAATGTCCTATCCCAAGGCAAGCTACGCATAAATAGTGAAAAACAGGTATATCAAGTATTACTAGAGACCACCTGGCGGTTCCCGTGTTCATCTTAGCTTCTTGCCGCCTTGGTTGTTGCTTCCGGAATGTGTCCAGCAATCGGACTGCCGGAAAGGGCTTCCGAAGAGTTAGGCCCTGAAAGAGAAACAGAATGTCAAAGGTATACACCCCCTGGTGTGGTTAAGCTACAATGCGGGGCGTGTCCTGATTGTGACCCCGCCTATGTCCATGGTATTTTCAATGCGTAGTTATGTACGCGCGGCACGAATTTCGTCGCTGCACTAGGACTGGGACAGGGGCCGGATTGCTAGGCGAGCGCTGATCGCGCCAGGCGATCCTATTGCAGATTGTTCCGGACTCGCTTGAAGGTGTCCGGGGGCTGTAACGCCGAATGAGTGGTCTGCCTGAACATGCTGCTTTGTGCCTCTGCTGTAAGGGCCGCAGTGTGCTCTTCCGTATGGAGCGAGCGTTCTGTGTTTCCATTTACTGTTATGACCCTACGAGGTCTTGGCATCTTGAGCTTGAGGTATGCGTAATGCGGCACTGCATTGAATTTTGCAAACGCTGTCCGTCCGAGCAGTGCATGATAGCCACTGTGAAACGGGACGATGTCGATGATTAACTCTTCGCTTCGGAAGTTATCCGGTGATCCGAAGACCACTTCCAGTGCGATTGAGCATGTACAATGGGCCTCTACACCTGGGATGACGCCTTTAAAGGTGGTTTTGCTGGGTTTTATCCTTGAGGGATCGATACCCATTTTTCGCACTGTATCCTGATAAAGCAGGTTCAGGCTGCTGCCGCCGTCCATAATGACTCGAGTGAGGTGAAATCTGTCAATGATGGGGTCTAGGACCAGTGCGGCGGATCCGCCATGACGGATGCTAGTGGGGTGGTCCCTGCGATCGAAGGTGATCGGACAAGCATACCATGGGTTGAACTTTGGGGCGACGGGCTCCATCGCATAGACGTCCCTTAGTGCACGCTTCCGCTCCCTCTTGGGAATGTGGGTTGCGTATATCATGTTCACCGTCTTCACTTGAGGGGGAAACCCCTTCTGTCCTCCTGTGTTCGGCGGCCGGGGCTCTTCCTCGTCGTCTCTATGCAGCCCCTTATCCTTATTCTTGGCATTTAACTTGTCGGCCTGCTTGAACACCCAGCATTCTTTGTTGGTGTGATTGGCTGGCTTGTCAGGGGTGCCGTGGATTTGACACGAGCGATCTAGTATGCAATCCATACTGGACGGAGCCGGAGTATTTCTTTTAAATAGCTTTTTCCGCTGACCGGATCTAGAGCCTCTGAATCCGGCATTGATTGCCGTATCTTCGGTGTTATCGTCGTTATTGCAGCACTTTGGTCTACTATGACGCTGCCTACTGTTAACGTCTTTGTTATCCGAGGTATCCGGATTCCTTGATGTGTTGTTTCTGTGAGCCAGCCAGCTGTCCTCGCCCGCGCAAAAGCGGGTCATGAGTTTTGTGAGGGCTGCCATAGATTTCGGCTTCTCCTGGCCGAGGTGGCGGGCGAGCCACTCGTCGCGGATGTTATGCTTGAATGCTGCTAGGGCTTCTGTGTCCAGACAGTCTACAATTTGATTTTTCTTAGTCAGGAACCGTGTCCAGAATTGTCTGGCCGATTCCCCTGGCTGCTGGGTTATGTGGCTCAAGTCATCAGCATCCGGTGGCCGCACATAAGTGCCCTGGAAGTTGTCAAGAAATGCATCTTCCAAATCCTCCCAACTGCCAACGGAACCTGCTGGCAAGCTATTCAGCCAATACCGAGTTGGTCCTTTGAGTTTTAGTGGGAGGTACTTGATGGCGTGTAGATCATCACCACGAGCCATGTGGATATGAAGGAGCAAATCCTCGATCCATACAGTGGGATCTGTTGTGCCATCGTATGATTCGATATTTACGGGTTTGAAACCCTCCGGGAATTCATTCGTAACTTCATCTCAGTGAAGCATAGGGGGTGTGCGGCGCCTCTGTGTTGGGCTATATCCCGACGTAGTTCATATGAGTCTTGTCTGCTGTATTCGGCCCGGCCGGATTTACTCTTGGTGTATCCGACGTGACGATCATCGTCCCGTGTGGGCGCATGTGCTCGTGTCCCGTATATTGACCTTGCAATTTTGCCTTACTTTTCAAGATGTCTCGCAGGTCCTCTATGTTGCCCCAGGCCTTAGTATTTTTGACTGAGTGGCGATGGGGTGCGGTCTGAACTTTAGGCTGAAACACCTCTCTGGCTCGGCCGCGTAGTGGCCGGTCAGCCACATCGTACACTGGTGAATGAGGTTTAAATGCTTCCTCCTCAAGGTGAGGTAGCAACCTCCGTTTTGGGTAACTCTTGGACGGGCGCTCGAGTTCATGCTCCTTGGCCGCAAGGACTTCGGTCCATCTGTCTGCCAGCAAGTCTTGATCAACTTGAAGCTATTGATGTTTCTTCTTTAGGCTACTTGCTGTGGCCATAAGCCGGCGCTTGAAGCGCTCTTGCTCGACGGGGTCCTCAGGCACGATAAACTCGTCGCCGCCGAGGCATGTAATTGTCCTCCTCCGGTTCTCCATCTGCTGCCTGCTCTGGAGGGCTATCTTGTTCGTCCTCTAGCTCTGCACCGTGCTAGAGCGGATTGTTGTTGTCTTCGGCGCTATCTGGAGTGTTATTATCTCCTGTGCCGGTATCACCGCTCTTGCTATGGCGGGACTTAGAGCGGCGCGGCTAACGTCGGTGCTTGGGTTGCTTCTTGGAGGGGTCATCCTCCGCTGTCTTGTCGCCATTGGCTTCTTTGGGGGTGTCCACCATGTATATATCATATGATGAGGTGGCGGTGGATCCTGTTCGTCTCCGGCTTCGTCGTCCATACCGTCGAAGTCTTCGGAGCCGAAGTCGAGCATGTCGGTTAAGTCGTCGACGGTGGCTACTAAGTGGGTGGTGGGTGGGCAGCGAATTTCTTCGTCGTCCGCATCCCATTCTAGCCGGACATGGTTCGGCCAAGGTTCTCCTGACAGGGAGAGAGACCTTAATTAATTTAGCACATCTCCAAAAGGTGAGTGCTGAAAGATATCCGCGGAGCTGAACTCCATGATCGGTGCCCAGTCGGACTCGACGGGCACGGATATGAGCGGCTCGGAGTCTGTTGTCGGGGATGAATCCAGTGGTTCGGCGACACGGCTCTCGTAAGGGGTGAAGTCAGTATCCGGCTCTATCGCCAATAAGAGTGCGGCCTCCATGACGGGGTCCATCCCTCCGCTCTCGGATGGCACAACTTGCTCCTGATTGGTGGACGGAGTAGTTGCGGATGCGATCTCCCGAACATTGTCCGACGGCAGAGTTACATCATGCTCGTCACGACTGTACGACGCGTCCGACATGGGCCTGAATCCGTCGAAGATCAAGTCTCCGCGGATGTCGGCCGTGTAGTTCAAGTTTCCAAATCTGACCTGATGGCGAGTGGCGTAGCTCTCAATCTGCTCCAGGTGGCCAAGCGAATTGGCCCGCAGTGCAAAGCCGCCGAATATGAAGATCTGTCCGGGGAGGAAAGCCTCACCCTGGACCGCATCGCTAGCGATGATCGAAGGAGCCATCAAGCCTTATGGTGACGACACAGTGGAACTCTCAATGAAAGCACCAATCACTACAAAAAAATACACTTCCGTGATGATACGTGTTTGTCACAGTAGGTCGCTTTTTTGTCATGCATGTACATCCATGACAAATTTATGACAGAATCAAGATAGTCATACCTGTGCTGTCGTAGAAGTGTTCCATGACATTACCAAAATTATCATCACGGAAGTGTCCACTTCCATGACGATAAATCGCGCGTCACAGAAGTGCTTTCGTCAAGGGTGACCGACACGTGGCATCCACCGTAATAGAACGCCGTTAAGCTATCGGGTCGGGTTTTGGATCCGATAACCCGTTAACAGCCCCGACCAATGGGGATTTTCCACGTGTAAAATCATCATTGGCTGGAGGAAACACGTGTCGGCTCATCGTTGGGACAGATGTCAACCACTCATTGGACGGAAGGCGCCTATGATACGTCGACACGTGGCACAGCCCAACAGAGGCCCATTCCTGTGAAAAGGCCGGCCCATTTGACTTGGTCAAAATCTGGCGGGCCGGCCCATGGAAAGCCTGTTAACGGCCTGTTTGAATATAGCCCATTTACAGCCCGCTAACCCAAGGCCCATGACGCCCTATCCGAATTAGGCCCAGTAGCGTCATCTAGGCCATCCAATATGATTCCAGCCCGTTTTCACTTCTGGCCCATGTATGGCCCATGACGTCTTTCGGCCCATATGAGGCCCTATGTAACTCTTGGCCTACTAACGGCCCGTGGTGAAACTGGCCTGTAATGAACAGTGTATCACTTTACACCCATTAACGGCCCGTGGTGAAACTGGCCCGTAATGAACAGTGTATCACTTTATACCCATTAACGGCCCGTTATTCCGTTGGGCCATTTCTAGCCCATGTTATCTTTCGGCCTTCTCAGAGCCCATTTATTCTTGGGCTCATTTCCAGCATTCGTTTACTTACGGCCCGTTACTGTCATTTTCTGCTTGTGGGCCAAATTCAGCCCGTGGTTACAGTCGGCCCGTTTGTGGTCCGTTAATATGTTGGGCCGATTTCATAGCGTCATCAAATACGGCCTATTAACAATGGCCCGTTATGGTCGGCCCATGAACGGATGATTCCAACTCTAGCCCGTTTACGGCCATAATGCGGTCTGTTTGGCCCATGTTTGGCCAATCGATTATACGGCCCGTATAAGGCCCATTGATAATACGGCCCGCAGAAGGCCCATTGTTTCTACGGCCCGTAGAAGGCCCATTGTTTCTACGGCCCGTAGAAGGCCCACTGTTTCTACGGCCAGTAGGAGGCCCAGTGTCACTACAGTATATATTAGCCCATGGTTATTGTGGCCTAGTTTTAAAAAATAGGTTATTGCAGCCACTAGCTAACCGCGGAAAAAGAACTGCAATGACTACAAGCAAACAAATAAACAAGACAACAAGGAAATAAATAAGCAAGCAACTAACGCTAGGCTATCACGGCTATTACACATATTACATCCACTGGGCATCAAAGTTCGCCACCAGTGCAAATATAGGGAACAAAGCAGCATATCATATACACTGGTTGTCAAAGTTGGCGACCAGCGCAAATAAACGCCGCAACAAAACAAATCCAGAACTGAAACCACTTTAGAAGATCTCAAGAAACAATATCCTGGTTACCCATAATGCTGGCAAGATGCTTAGCAAGCTTATTAACTTTCTCTTGTTTGGCGCTTAAATCCTCCAGCGCTTGCTGTTGCACCAGAAAATATGCATCCGAATTCTGCAGGGACTTCCTCAGTCCTTCAGCTTCCTGTCGCAGAACATCTGATCGATGTCTTTCAACTTGAAGTTGAGACTCAAGAAGACGAACTAATTCAGGCAGTGAGTTCGAAGAGCTTGTGCCAGCAGTACTGGCCAGTAACTCGAACACTACATCAAGACGGGACTTTTGGGTTCCATCACTGTCGTCAAGATAGTTTTATCAGCTTTCTTGGAGACCAACAGGGATGTCTCACTATCTTGAACCTTATCTACATTACTTCCTTTACCATTGGATAACGCGGTACTGTTCTCCAATATTTTGTCCGCATTCTAAAAGAGAAACAAGCAGACACATCACATGTTTACCATGTTGTATATGAAACTCATTTTGGTAAATGAGTTCAGTAGAAAAGTGGACAGGGTAACAACATGAAACAAACATATATCTATGAACCATGGTCACTTTATGGTCTATATCATTCTAGTTTTTGTTGCCAAATCAAGATAGAGACACAGTTCAAATAATATTTGTTCAAGACAACGCATAATAGACAAAATATAAGTGTGGGTAACTATAGAGCAATAACAACACTTGTAATGTGCATGACATGAGAACATAACTGTTTATTCAATTGAAACTGAAATCAACATAGAGCAGGTTACAACAGCAAACCAGTTAAAGAAACAGGTTTAAAACATACCTGTTGCGCCATTGGAGTTTCAATTCCATCCTTCAAACCTGACCTGGGAACAAATCTTCTTCTCCTTTAAGCGTTGAGTTGGGATTCGGAGTTGTGGTCCTCGTGCTTTGGGCACTGCATTTCCCTTAATAATTGCTCGTGTTTGGGTGCTCTATGGTGGAGATGGTGCTGTGTCAACTGGAACTAGGTTACTATCTGCCGGGGTTGGGGTTAGAAGGGGTGTAGCTGGTTCTCTGTCCAACTGGGTAGGGGTACAATCTGCGAGAGTCTGGGTTATGTGTGGTGGATCTGGTCCTTGGGCAAGTACAACCGTGGTTCTATCTGCATCAACTGGTAGCACTATCTTTTCTGAAGACCGTGTTGTTACTCCCTTAGATACTGCCATCACGCTCTCCAATTCAAATGGCTGATAAACAAGAAAAGTAATTGAAAGTATAGACACTGTATGATAGATAGGTGCAATGGATAGTGGGGAATAAAAGAGGGCATGAAATAATTCATATTTATGTTGTCTAACCAAACAGGATAGCATGACACAATTTCACATATATGATGGCTAACTAAACAAGATAGCATGACACAATTTCACATTATGATGGGTAACTAAAAAAGATGGAAATACATAGTTCAAAATATGAGACTATGTAAACAGGATGACATGACATAACTATATAATGTGTTTATTAAATAGGTTGGCATGCCATAATTCACATACATTCACGGATAGAATGCCATAATTCAGAATATGATGACTGTAAACACTAAACAGGATGAGATGATATAACTATATGATGTCTTTATTAAATGAGTTGCCATGCCACAATTCAGATAGATGATGTGTATGTACTATGTAAACATGATGGCATGATATAATTCAAATATGTGATTTATATAGTAAGCAAGTAAGCAGATGGAAATCCATATATGATATAAAACTAAGCAATGAAAGACAACATGCATGACATGGGTAATATAACCCTGCCAAGTTTGAGCATAGACCTCAGGGGGAAAATAGGACTGGTCATCAGTCTCTGAATCCTCCTCTGAGGAGCTCTCTGTAACCAGCAAGATGTCTGCTTCAGCAGGTAGCATTGTCTACTCTGAATACCTTGTTTTCACTCCAGATACTTCCATCACCGCTTCAAATGGCTGATGCACAGGAAGAGTAGTTGAATATACAAACGTTGTCGACAAATGGAACACGTAATACAAAAAAATGATAGCATGATATAATTCACATACATGATGATTGGCTAAACAGCATGACATTGCATAATTCACATATATAATGCCTTTGCAACAAGATAGCATTGTATAATTCACATATATAATGTCTTGCAACAAGATGGCAATGCATAATTCACATATATGGTAATTAGACACTGAACAAGTGGCATTCACACAAAGCATGTCTAAACTAATCAAATGACATAGCAATGCGAGACACCATACGCATGATATGAGCAACATAACCCTGCCAAGTTAGAGCATACACCTCGGGGGGGGGGGATAGGACTGGTCATCTATCTCTGAATCCTCCTCCGAGGAGCTATCTGTAACCAGCGAGATATGCGCTTCGTCAGATAGCATAGTCTGCTCTGAAGACCTTGTTTTCACTCCAGAATTTGCCATCACCGTGTCAAATGGCTGATGCACACGAAGAGCAGTTGAATGTAATAACATTGTTGACAAATGTAATATGTAACGAAAAAAAGGATGGCCTAATATAATTTACATATAAGATGACTGGCTAAGCAGGATGGCATTGCAAAATTCACATATATGATGCCTCGCTAAACAAGATGGCGTTGCATAATTCACATAAACGATGAATAAACTAAACAGATGGCATTCACACAAAGGACGTCTAAACTAGGCAGATGACATATTTGATGTATAAAGTAAGCAATGCAAGACACCATATGCATGATATAACCAACATCAGCATGCCAAGTTAGAGCGAAGACCCCAGGGGGTAAATAGGAGTTGTCTTCTCCTTCTGAATCCCCCTCAGAACAGATATCTTCCTCTCGATTACAATCCGAAATGCATGGAGGGGGGCTGCCTTTGCGCCTACCATGGAGCGACGTCTGCATGAAATTTCATTGCCACACAAGGCTCATCTCTTTTGCTCTACATGTTCAGTTCCATTGTTTACAATAACTGTCATGCATAGGAATAAAACATAGTGAGATTATGTAAGGAGTGCATGCAGAAATCCAGAGTGATGGTAGCAACCTGTGGATAGAACCAAAACCAATAATAGCAGGCAGATAATGGCTTCAGTTAAAAAATATAGATAATGGCTTCTTTACTGTTTGTTTCCCACCCAACATGAAACTCATAGTAGACACCGGAGATTAACCAGATAGTAGATAGATACTATTGATAGCGGCCCCGATATGTACCCCACAACCATTTAAAAACTCAGGTTTAACCATTAGTTTGGAGCTGACTCAGAGTCTAATCGGTGAACGGGACGATAAAGTAGCATGTAATATTAAGTGATGCATAACGTAAGCAGACATGAAAGAGTGCGACCTCTCTTGCGGACCCGTGCAGTCCTCGAGGTCATCTGCTCGATTGATGATGGTAGTGCAGTTTTCATGGCTGCCAGCGGCGGGGAAGAAGATCTGAGGCGGCAAAAGACAGTCTGGAGGCCGGATCCCTGCTGTGCTGGACCCTTCTGTCATTGGAGCAGTTGAGTTGGGGTGGACGACGGCGCAGCAGGAGCGGGACAAACCACACAAGGTTTTCTTTGACAACTATCTGTAAGAGAAGTAATTCTGTAAGGGCTCGTTTGAATTGGAGGATTCGAACAATGCAGGGATAGGAAATAGATAGGAATAGGATAGGAATGCACATGCAAAATAGAGAATTTAAAAACACAGGATTTCTGCCAATCTGGGTGTTTGATTCACAACAATTGGAAGATCATAGGATGCAAAGAAGCATGGTGAGATTAAGTCAAACCACAAGAAAATGTACGGTTATAATGCTATTATGCTACAATCTCTTAGTCTTGTGCTTCATGAATAGGAATTTGAAAAGGAGGACAAGTGAAAATTAAAATTCCTACGTTTTTTCTTTCAAGGAGACACTAAAGGAACAAATCCGTGTGCTCAGTGGATAATATATATAACATGTAGAGTAAAAAAGAGATGCAACAAGTGTACAACCTCTTTGGTGAAGCCATGTCGATCTCAGCGTGATTGGGTTGGCCGATGAGGATGCTCCGGCTGACTTGGCTGTTGGAGGAGGGGAAGAAGATCTTAGGTGTCTGGAGATGGAGCCCGAGGTACTGCTCTGCTGTGATGGAGGGTTTTGTCGTTGGAGCAGCTCTGGTGAGTTGTACGACGCCGAGGCTGAAGCAGGACAAGAGAGACAACGAACAACATTAACCTGAGTGGAATTCTAATAGCATCTCCAATACATGACGTAAAATACATAAACACAAAGTGCTAGATGTAAAATACATCAGCCGCTCATCTCTGAACTTAACTGTCGAAACTGAACTTAACTATCGAAACTAAATTTTGCTGTCGAAACTGAACGCACTAGCAAGGTGAGGCTACACGTCGGTCGACTGCCTTTTTCATCTCTGGTCAGTCGATTTTACAGCCGTTGGATACGAAATCAAGGGCCTGCGGTTCATCTTCAACCTCCACCCCCTAAGCCGGCCAAACAGCAGCCCCCCGCCGCCCGCCCGCCCCGAAAACACTCCCCACCGCCGGTCCGCCGCCGCCCCGGCCATCCCTCTAGCCCCCCCGTGCTGAGCTTTTTCTCCGGCGATCTCCACGCCACCGCCCCGCCACCGCCGACGACCACCGCCCCCATCCTGAACCCTAAGATAGATAGTGGGGTACCTCTCCGGCGAGCCCCCCTCCCCGCTACGGCTGGTTCTTCCTTCACCCCGGCGGCATCGGAGTGAAGTGTAGCTAAATCGGAGCAGCATCGCAAGCAAGATCAAGAGCGAGAGCAGCAGTGCGAGCAAGAGCAATAGCAAGAGCAGACTAGGCAGGGGACCGAGATCAAGAGCAGAGTAGCAGAGCGAGCGAGAGCTAAAGCAGCAGCAGGTCCTACTTATGTGGACGTCGCCGCCGAGGGAGCGACGCCGTGGAGGAAGTGGCCGGCAACGCCGCCGTGGATGGAGCCGCGCCGTGTCGGCTCGGGACCGAGCGCCGGCAGCACCCTGAGATCGAATCAAGAAGAAAATGCGGCGATTAGTGTACAACCTCTTTGGTGGCGCCGATTAGGCCGCAGCTTCATCTGAGGAAACGGTGATGATGATGCTCTTCCGGTGGTGCAGGTGAAGACGGCGGTGTGGGAATGGAGGTGGCGCGAAAGACGAGGGGAACGTCGGGGCAGCTCCTTGGAGGTGGAGGACGGGATGGCTGAACCGGCGGGATGATGAGATCGACGACGGATCCTCATCCGGTACGGTGGATGAGGGACGTCGAGGTGTTGCTGTGGACGACGTCGTCGGAGAAGAGGCTCCGGCTGGGTGGTGGACGGAGCAGGGTGTGGGGTTTCGTCGCGGGTTTTTGCGGCCTCGGTGTATGAATGGGTGGGCGGATGGGATGACAGTGGGGAACCATGGCTTAGAGACGCGCTTGTCCGAAATGTGGGGTAAGTTACGAAAGTACCCCCACCGATTTGAGGCGGTTCTTTCAGTTCAGGGGTACCATGGGCATTTCACGTGTCGGGATTTCACAGGAGGTGGGAGTTTTCGCGCGCGTTGTAATTTCGGAATAGCAAGGCGCGGGTTGAGATGGAGGGAGTTGTCGGAGCACAACAAGACAAAGATATATCTTAAATATTTCAGGCTAACAAGGCGCGGGTTGAAATTTCTGGACAAGCCTAACGTGTACTGTACCAAATCAATGCGCCCTACAAATGTCATTCAAAACTTTGAGTTCATGTTATGTTCAATTAAAATATTTCGCTACGTGTATAATGCATGCAACCTACTACTCAAATGAACGTTTTAGTGAATTCCAAACGTATATATTACCGCTTCAATATGAACTAAATTTGAATTCGTTTCTCTATTTGAATAAGATCTACAGTAATGATTGTTGTCAAGTCAAAGCATTTGAATTCGTTTCTCTATTTTAATAAGATCTACAATCATCATTATTGTCAAGTTAAACCATCGTTTGTGTATTATCTTCACAGCACACCACATGATTAGCCTCGAGTTACATATGAACTATGTGTACTATATGAACTCGAACTAGATTTTTTGAATCCACTTTATTTTGATTTCAAATCACATTACATTTCTAGCTCTAGCTAGATCTTCATAATCTAAACCATGTCTCATATGTATAATGTGTTTATCACATTATGTATGGTGCCCCGCCCCCTACGCCTATAAGTATTTAGATGTGAGTTGCAAACACCACACATTACCACAAATTCAAATAAAATGTGAGAGTGTTCGATATATAATATTGTTTAGATTGTTCGATATTTAGTTGTAAGCTGCAAACGCCACACATTATCACAAATTCAAATAAAATGTGAGATTGTTTGATGTATAGTATGGTTTAGATTGTTCGGCATTTAGCTGTGAGTTGCAAACGCCATGCATTATCACATTATGGTATAACATGTGCACAACACGTGTATCACCGCTATATTCATGCATGCAATGTTTAAAACACTATGATCTCCTATTCAAATATATGAATCCGCTTTCATATCAAATTATGATCTTTGTTAGTCTCTTACACCCACACAATCCTCTAACCTTTGTAGCTACCACTAACTTTCTCTCGTGCATGCACACGCCCTCCTCGCCCTCCCCCTCCCTCGGCATTCTATCCACCGGGCACATTCATTTTTTTCTTTAGGTCGTTCTCCCAGAGTCTCCACAACTCCTTTCCGACACACACCGATCGATAAACCTCTCCAGCGATGCCTGCCTACAACATACAAACACACCTTCAATCTCCTCCTTTATGTGTCCTTGCCTCGTGTCTCTCATACGGTCAGACACATGTGTAAACTCTCGCCCCTCTTTTCATCGCTCTCACAACCGCACACTCCTCCCCCTATCTAACTAGTAGTTGGGCCTCTCGCACCACCTCCTAGCTCCATTCTCTCTGTCTATCCGTCTAGCTGGGCCTTATTTGCCTCTAACAAATGGACATACACCGACCGATCTCTCGCTATACATATAGCTAGCTAGGTCCTTATAAGTCGTTTTTACCCACACGTCAATCGATCTACCTCATTAGTTGTGTCTCTCCCTTCCTCTGACAAACAACAATTGATCTATCGATCTAGTTAGGTTTGCTTACCAAACACATGGTTCCCCTTCATCATCCATGGATGCGTCCCGACAGATCTATCATGCATAGGCACACACATAAACACATCCCCACTCTTACTGATAACATTGCAGTTCCACCTCAGTTTGTCTAGTAGGCCTCTCCCACCATTTTCGAGAAGCAACTCCATCACCCATCCAGCACTCTACCCCTCTCCCTCCCTCTCCCTCCCTCTCCCTCCCTCTCTCTCTCCCATCATATTTCCCTTCCTTCAGTTATGTATGGATGTCGACCGATCTCCCTCAAGACATAGCTGGGTCTCTCCTTCTCAACACATATACGAGTCGTTCTACCTCTATAGTTAGGCCTCTGCCTACCCCTCCCACCACCCCTCCCCCCCAACACACACCTATACATCGAGCGCTCTAGTCATGTCTCCCTGCCACACACAAACTTGACGTGTGCCCTCTAACGTTCTGGTAGGCCAGTCGCCCTATATCTTTGACTTGTACACACACACAATTTCGATGGCTCTCTTCATCGATCTCGCACCCACCCACTTGATCCTCTCTTCGACTCTATCAATAGCTATGACCCCTCCCCCTCTTCTCATGGATTGCCCGACCCTCTATGTATGATATGGATAGGCTTCCATTTCACACACATTGCATGCAAAATTTTTTTTGAGATGTCATCGACACATATTCCCACAAATAATTCACGAAATCAACCCCCCACCCCACCCCCACCCCAAAACAAAAAACACTCACGAACGCAGTTTGTATCTCTCTCACACACCCACGTAGGTGGGGGACGTGCACGGAGAGAAGAGGTGCATGCACGGCGCACGTACTCCCATCTCTTTCCCAACCACACCCGCGCGGGTACACGGTGGATCTCATTTCTGTACGAAAAAGGCAGCCCACGTGGTAATTTGGCACGTGTACTGGTTGTCCACTTGGTGGAGGGAGGATCGTCTACCATAGGTGAACAAACAAATTGCGACTTGACGTGTTATGTTAAAAAAAAGAGGCAAACCATGTGGGGCCTACCTTAGAGGCAAGGCTCTATACACTGGAGTGCTTTTGATGTGTCCTGTCAACTCGCAGAATGAGGAGAAGCTTGCTTAGTACGCCGTCTCCCCCGCCCATGGGCGCGGTGGCTCGCTGGATGAGGTGAAGCTTGCTTACTACGCCTTACGCCCGCTCCCTCGCCCATGCGCGCGGTGGCTCGCAGGACGAGGAGAAAAATTTACTACTCCCTCCGTTTACTCCTCGTCCCTACTACCTTGGTTATAGAGATTATATCATATTGTTTGGAATATATATGTCCTTTAGTAGATTTCAATATGAACTACTAGTACATACTCCAAACACTGATGCATATAGACGTATTTTAGAGTGTAGATTCACTCATTTTGCTCCGTATGTAGTCCTCTCCCTCGCCCCTCGACCCTCGCCCACATGGTGGACATGCAACAATTCATTCGGTCTCATATAGCCAGAACGATATATACTGCACTACCATTATTGCTCGACTTCCCGAAGAGGCGAAGAGCCAATCGCAAGGTTAATATTTTGAAGATGCCAAGCGCAAGGTTATAAGAGAACGAGTAGTAGGTGCCGCGTCATTTATAAATAAAGTTTTTTTTTCTTCAGTGGCACGTACGCAATATGATAGGTTCATATGGAGAGAAAAGGAAACTGCTCCACTATACATAGTCAGGACGGGCCAGCCTACACGGTTGCTTGCTGGGGTTGCTCTCTTCATGCTCTCTCGCACAAAACGACTGTGGCCACATCTCTAACATCCCGGCAGATCACTTCCGCTTGGGGAAGGGGTGGATGCTTAGGGTAGATGCGGTGGCCGTCGCCGACGGCGAAAACCCACTGTCGGCACGTCCCGATCAGGGGTCCTCGCCGTTCTCTCTCACAAAGCCGGTGAGGTTGCCTTCGTCCCTTGCTCACTGCCACGACGTGGGTAGTTGCCGCCTCCCGCCGCCCTCCTCAAGGTTGAGCTACGTCCCTCAGGTACAACTCCCTTTACAGCCAGCTTGCACCACTGCTCCAGCTGCCCACATCACTCCCTGTGGATATTTCTCTACTTCTTTGCATAGGCCAATGAGCCGACAAATCACATAGATCCAACAGTAAGTTGGACGAACGAAGCAACCATCACTCTTGCGCCAGTGAGAGGTCGCGTCCGCTCTGCCCGGGCATGAATGCGGCACCGATTCTTTGGAGCGGCGCTGACCGTTTCGGGCGGGAAGCGCGCGCGGGCGATGGAGGGGCTTTGGGTGGGCCAGGCTGGTCAAGAGCGGGCGTGGCAGCTGTCCGCATGTCCCTACCGGACACGCCCGAAAACGAGAGGATGCACCGACTCTCACGGCTAAAATCGTACACTACACAACATCTCTCTGTAGGAGTAGGTCGATCTGTCGCTCTCTCTAACACACACATGGTGTTAAACACACACACACACACGCACGCACCTTGGTCCCATTGCACCTTATAACGTGACTTATTACACCTAGACGGAGGGAGTAGTAAGTATACGAGATACGGTGGCACACTGACTTAATTCGAATACAAGTGCCCAAAATTTGTGTGTGTGTTATAATAAGGATTCACTTAAAATAGTACGTGAGCGAACAGATGGATCAATTGGACAGTGTTCCCGAGCGTGTGAGGTAAGATACACCGCTGGCGCTTTTAATTTTTCTTATTAATTTGTTTGTTTCATCCTTTGACTGGTGGGACCCAACGTACTACGTGGAGAGAGGTAAGGTGACTAAGGCTGCATTATTTCTGCACCACTATGGATAGTCTTACCACCAAAGCCACATGACACGATTATGATTGAAACCCCAATGACTCCCACACACACAAAAAAACACGGCATGTTTGTCACACGAATGCAGGAATGTATAAAAGGTTATTTCCCTCTTGTTGAAAATAACGGGAGGGTTGTGTAGCTGGTTAGCCTGTTCGCTCATCAAACTTGAGGTCTCAGGGTCGATAACTACACTTGAGCATAATTTGTGCCAGGAGGATTCTTTGACTGGTCAAAATGTTTTCTAGGGTTTGCACGCTTCACACTCTCTCTCAAGTGTATATATACACACTGGAGCCTCAGCGCTTGTAGTTGCTCTCTTCACACTCTCTCGCCCTCTCCCGCTGGAGCCTCAGTGCTTGTAGTTGCTCTCTTCACACTCTCTCGCCCTCTCTAGATCTAAACAAGACTTCGTTGGCCTCTCTCTCCCCTCACTGCTGCTCAAAGAACCGGCAGGATCCGTCCGCCGGGAAGGGAAGGAGGCTTAACGTTGTCGCCATCGGCGAGGGACTACCGGCGTAGCTGTTCACTTTCCACCCAGCGGCGGCGCGGGAGGGCCTCCGACCCCTTCTTCTTCTTCGGCGTCCCGTCGCCCACCGAACCATGCCCAAGAACCTTAAGGTATAATTTACTTACTCCACATGCATTGCTCTAGCTGCATGTATACCATGAATCTAGGACGTGGTTCAAAGAGGAAAGGAGTGGGGGAAAGTAGTGGGAAAAGTTGTATATAGCATGAATCTAGGATGTGGTTCAAAGAGGAAATGAAGGGGGAAAGTTGTATAGCATTAATCTAGGACATGGTTCAAAGAGGAAAGGAATGGGGGAAAGTAGTGGGGAAAGTTGTATCACATAAATCTAGGACGTGGTTCAAAGAGGAAAGGAAGGGGCGAAAGTACCAGTTCAAAAAGGAATGGAAGGGACAAGGCTGTAGAGTTTGAGCAGGACTAGATTTGCTGCGCTCACATAGGGAAAGGCATGTAAAGATAACAAAACTAGAACCAACACAAATATGCTCCTTGGTTGTTTGTTCTTTGTTGCAACAGACTGTGCATGACCACAGTACATCGGTAGATGCACATGGT
The DNA here is from genome assembly GCF_003073215.2 of Triticum urartu. Lineage (NCBI taxonomy): Eukaryota > Viridiplantae > Streptophyta > Magnoliopsida > Poales > Poaceae > Triticum > Triticum urartu. The sequence goes on from NC_053028.1 coordinate 285,785,633, forward strand.
GCTGGTGCATCCACTGTCCCGTGCAACTCATTAGCTGTTGTTAATATAAGGCCTTGTTTGGTTAAAAACTCCCTAGTCCCTACCTTCTGGGTTCCAGGGACTAAACATGGACTAGAGGTTATTAAATGACATGCTAAAAGACCATGTTACCCCTTGTAATGAACTAATAGAGACAAGGTGCGATGCATGGCAGGGGCAAATGTTGGAAGAAGTCCCAAAAAGACTCCCTCAGGGTCTTCTTTCTTTAGTCCCAAATGCCCACTTTTAGTCCCTAAAACTAAAAGTCCCTCCTCTTTGGTTTAGATGGGATTGACACGGAGTTTTTTTAGTCCCTGCACCAAAATGTCCCTGTAAACAAACACCCTCTAATAATGCCACTGGAAAAATTGATGCAATGCCATAGTTAAAAGCAAATTACATGTTTAACAAATTTTATTATTAATATAATCTCTATGTTAATATTAATCAATGCCACCTTTGAGAAATGCTACCGTCTTGCTTTCTTTCCCATTTAGATAAGGTAGATGCTTCTTTTTGTTGGCTTCTGTGTCATCCACCGTTATTGACCACTAATTGTTTCCTTTGCACCTCTGTGTAAACAGGGTTATCTGCTTCACCTCGTTGCCATTGTGACCTTTTGTTGCACTGCACAAAACACTTTTGTTTTAAGAGTGTTTTGTGCAGTTCAACCAAAATGTCACACTGACAACGTTGCTTGATTGCTTGATCTTAGTGGAACTGCACAAGAGGAGATCTTACTTCCTATCCGTTAAGGCGAATTTGGTTCAGATCTTCTTCTTGTGAGTTGTTTGAATTCCGCATCATGAGAGGTCAGTACTAGCCTTCTTTCACATGATTCTGCAGTGTGCATTCATATGTTGTGCTACTTGTACGATAATGTTGCTTGATTTTAGTGAACTGCACAAATGGAGAGAACACTTCCAATCTGTATGTGCACCGTAATATCCCATTGAGGTAAGATAAGGATATTTCACAACTGTTGGCCTGTATTTTGCCACTTTCATCAGAAAATTAAGTTTAGTACTATACTTGTGCTCCCTAATTGACATGCCAAATCTTACATTGAAGGCGAAGCTTGTTTGAACCAAGTGATGAAGGGGAAGAACAAGGGGAAGAAAAACAAAAATCAACTCCCGGTGCTGTAATGAAGCACTGGAACTGTGATGACACAAGTAATGATATAGTTTTGCATCTTAATTTATTGCTATGGCTAGAACGAGCAATTGTTTTGCCACTGATTTGATGCCACTCTTAATGTAATATGTAATTATCTCTATTTGTGCAAACAGGGATCTTCTTTGAAGATACCATATATTTTAGTGGAACTGCACAAGAAGATGTTGGAACCATTAAACTAATCGAGGAGTATATAGTAAGCATGGCCACCACCGTAGATAGCAACAGATGGTTCTGGAGAATTGCTTCATCTGTATGCTCTACACAATAAGCCTCCTGACAAAGGTTGGTACTCGCCCAATGATTTCATCCATATGATTGAGCTTTGTCATCTCTATTGGTGTTGTGCTACTGTTTAGATACTGTCATGAAAAAGTGGTATTCTCCTTGAGAAGTGCTTCATCTATGCTATTTTAAGTATTTCCTTTCCTTTTTTGAGCAAACAGTGATGTTAGCATTTAGTAGTCCTCTTGTCTTTGCACAACAGGATCATCTTCCTCTGAAGAAGAATATGGAGTACGTGAAGTGACTAGTTCCGATTATGCCACGATGAAGAAGCCCTGTCTATCCTATCATTAGAAGGAGCAGTTGAAGGATGGTTACATTACTCCCCACAAGACCAAACTAACTTCAGCTCAGAAGGACTGACAAAATCTCCATTTTTTTGCTGTGATGCGCGAGTACAATGTTGTTCTAGGATTCTTTCTGGTGAGTTCCATTTTTCTAAAAGTGTGCTCTACATGGACCATGTATGTGCCTGTTGAAACTGTCAATTCATAGTACAGTTTGCTCTATACTAATCACTTTTTTGTATTTGTGCAAACAGGGGTGCTCAGCTTGATTTCAATGGGAACTGCACAAAATGTTCATGAATACATCAAATCATTCATTTCCACCAGAAGAAAGGAGGTGCCGATAAGTTCAAGGCGTTGCAACATATAAGGGCGAAATCATACAAGCTACGCGCTAATTTGGTTGATTTTGGTGGAACTGCACAAAAAGAACAGCTGGTTTATTTAGCACAAGGTGCCATGTCAATGTCCGAACTGATGGAAAACCCTGCCCATTCCACAATCGTAGGCATTTGATATTTTGGAATGGGACAACCTTGTCAAATTTTGCTCATTGATTTTAGCAAGACATGCGTTTGATATTTTCGAATGGGACACCCTTCGCTGTCAGCAGCGTCGATCAATTTTTTCTTTATTCTTTAGTTGTGAAGTAAATATTACCTCTGACATGTGAGTCGCTGAGATGCATAATCATCGATTGTTTTGAATGTTCTCTATGAATTGTCAGGCCTGTGTGTTTGATTGCAATGTACAGAAACGCTAAAAAGCTGCTCAAACTCTTTGTACTCCTTCTGTTCCTTTTTACTTCGCACGTTGTGAAAGTGCATACTTTTTTGTATAAGATTGGTCAAAGTAGAGATACTTTGACTGCAGACAAAACTTGTATGCAGACTAGAAAGGACCGGAGGGAGTACATGTGAAACTGCTGCAAACAAGGTGATCACCCTAGGAATAATGCTAGTACGTATTGTTTTGCATGTTCATCCAATGCCAGTGATACAGGAATTCAAACTAATCGAAATGAATTCGTTCATACACGGTCGGATTTCATATAAACATGCCACATTTCATTACATTTCATACATTCTTCAACTAAAAAGAGGTGCGCTGGAGGTATAATTAATTAACCGAAGCTACCCACCTGTGTCCCGCTGAGCCGAACAGAAGCTTCAGTGACTTAACCGCAGGTGCAGTTGCGTAACTGACATGTGGCCTATTGGGCCCACGTGTCAGTCAGCCAACTGCATCAGCAGTTAAGTAGAAGCAGCATTATTCTCCAGCAGAACTCCCTGACTCCACGTCGCCGCCAAGAAGCTAACCAGCCGTCAATGGTCAACCCGCCTAGCTTGGCTTCAACAGGAGGGTAGCAGCGGTGTCCTTACTTGGACCTGAGCGGCGGCGACCTACCGTGTTCTACTCTTCCTCGTTTTCTGTGTGGCGCGGCCTCGTTGGCAGCGGGGCGGGGCCTCGGCGGAGCCGGCGATGTCCTCTGTCTCGTTGCCGGTGGGCGGTGCCTCAGCGGAGCAGCGGAAATCCTCCCCCGCGTTGCCGGCAGGGTGGGGCCTCGGCTGAGCTGGCGATGTCCTCTGCCTCGTTGTTGGCGGGGCGGGGCCTCGGCAGAGCCGACGGTGTCCTCTACCTCGTTGTTGGCGCCGTGGGGCCTCGGCGGAGCAGGGCCTCATCAACGCCAGCGGAGCGGGGACTCGTCGGAGCCGGCATTGTCCTCTACCTCGTCCTCAGTCTCGCGAAACAGCGCCTCGCCCGCTTCATCGCCCTCTTTGCTAGCCTCTTTGTAGGCGTCCGCAGCCTCCGCCACCTGCATGCGGTACCGCCAGCGCTCGAGGCTCCCTTGCGGGCGGGCCGGTACGAGTCGAGCAGCGCCTCCTGCTCCGCCCGCTCCACGGCGATCTACTCCTCCGCCTTCAGGTGCTCCTGGAGGAGATGGTGGTTGTAGGCGGCGTCGGCCTGCGCCTCCTGGAACTGCTCCTGACGCATCTGCCTCACACTGTCCATATATTGGGCACGTGCCTCGCTGATGGTCATGGTGCAATGCACTGGCGAGGATGGCGCGGAGGAGGGGGTTGGCGCCGGATCATCGACTACCATGTTCTCCATTGGGACGTCGTCATCCTCCGGCTGCCTGCCGGCCAGCCGGTCGGCAGCAATGGCATCTATCTCCTTGTGGTCCGTCGTCCGCCCGTGCCGAAGAGCGCTGGAGCGCGAGGAAGCCATGGTGGGCAGTAGTGGTGTGGACAGGAGAAAGGGAACGGATGCGGATGACTGCGGCTATGGCCGGCGCAGCAGTTTATATAGCAATGGTGGGCGGGCGGAGGGATGGACGTGTGACGCCAGAGTAGCCGCCTCGGCAACCGCGTATCATTAATGTGGGCGGCAGATGGACGGACGGATGACACTTGTGTCATTTGAATACGGAGCAATCGCCTGCACCGGGAAGCGGGGCGGGTGGCTCTGACTGTTTCGGGCGGAAAGCGCGCGCGGGCGAGGAGACGACTTTACTTGGAGAGGATGACACCAGGTCCATAGCCTCACGTACGCAAGTGCCTCCTTATTATATATATATGTATAAAACTATACTCCCTCCGTCTAGGTGAATAAGTCGTATTAGAAGGTGCATCACGACCTAGGTGCAAGCAGATTGGTGGAAAAGAAGAATATTTCTCTCTTCTAAACACAACATTTAATCACAGCAGTTAAGAGGATGCCTTATTAGCTACCCATGCAGGCCATCGTAATTCATAGCATCCAAAGTGCTTTTATTTCTTGCCTAATAACCGCTTGGACGTGCTGCATGCATTGGTCCTTGCCCGAGCAAAAAAAAGAGAGGAAAGGGGTTTCCACGGGAGACAACGATGCAAAGGTGGAAGCGCTTGCTGGAGTAATTTATTTTGCTTCCCCCTGGTTTGCTGACATCACGGTCCCACACCATTGTCAACCTATGTTGTAGTCAATAAACGAGAGAATTGCACAAGAAGCAGCCGACAGCTGGGACCAAGCAGCTCGAACAGTATTTGTGTTTTTGAGGTGTGAGCACTGCAGAGTTTTTTGATGTTTAGCCCAAATATTAATTTTTCTCCTCTGAACAACAACGAAAACATCGCTGCAAGTATTAACTAGGCGGGCTGTGGCCCGTCTAGCCCGGGCCAGATATCCAGCCCAGATATTAAATTTTTTCAAGCTGAAAATGGCTAGCCCAGCTATACTTTTTTTAGGAATACCCAGGCAAGGTCAAGTTGTTATTCTACGCCCCGCTGGGCTGCAAATCTTTCCTAGGAGGGATGCATTAGGCTTAACAAGAAAATGGGCTTTAAGAAATAATAAATGGGATGTAATTATAAAAACTGGGCAGTAACTATAAAAAAATGCACCAAACACGTGATTACTTTATAAAATATTATTTTTGGATATTGAAAATTTTAATTTCATTAATTGTTGCGAGCGCAATGTTTCGTTGGATTTTTACGTAATATAAATTTATATTGAAATTGTATTTAATCTGACTAGAAATTTTGGGATAAAAATATTTCGGATCCCATCAAAATGTGGGAAATTTTATTGAATTCTGTTTTGAACGGTTGGTTGAAATGGGCTGTACTTTTAACAAACTGTAAATGGGCTATAGTAAATTCCATTAGAATTCAAAAATGGGCTACACATTCTTACAAATCTCAAATGGGCTATAAGTTCTCTGCCACACACTTCTGGCCTTACTGAGTTGACGCGTCCCCTACAAAAAACAGAGTTGACGCGTATGCAAGGCTTTGTCAACTTATACTCAACACACGGTTCTAGCAGCAGTGGTCGTTGGATGTCCATCCAACGGATGCCGTGCTTCTTCTTCAATCTCGGATATTCTAGCTTCACCCGCCCAAAAAATGTTTCCTCCCCCTGACATCTGGGGTGCACCGTTTTGGAAGCTGACATGTGGGCCTACTAAGTTGACGTACCAAGGGCTTTGTCAACTTAGTCAGTATAAACGATTCTAGCTGCAGTGACCGTACGATGTCCATCCAATGACCGTAGTCCTTCTTCAACCTCTGGTCTTCTTGCTCCAGCCGCCCAAAGTAGCGCCGATCGTGCCGCCTGCTCCTGCCTCCAGTGGCCGGCTGTGCTGCCGCGGAGGCCTCACCGCCCCCTACTATTCCCACCGCTGGCCAGGCCCTGCGGCGACGGCAGCCTCACACCGCAGCCGAACGAGTGAACCCTCATACTCCTCTCCGCGTGGGCATCCACTGCCACGTCTTCACCGGCTCCGCGTCGTCCCCTTCCTAGGCCTCGCCATCGTCCACCGCCCTGGTGCTCTCGACACGGCGTGGTCAACGTGGTCAAGGAACGACTTCCATCGGGCGTGGACTGTACGTGGAGAGGCTAACAGCTGGGTCCACGGCGGCAGCAAGGAAGTGCCTCCTTATTACGCGGAAAATAATGATTCCTCCACCTGACAGCAGGGACCCATCGGACGGCCCACCAGTATTTTGCGAAAAAATCGTTTCCCCCGGACTGCTGGGACCCACCGGACGGGCCACCGTATTTCGCGAAAAAAACGTTTCCCCCGTTATGAGCTCGGACTCACCGGAAGTGCCTCCTTATTACGCACAAAAAAATGAATACTACCCCGGCTAGCTGGGACCCACCTTGCTGGGAGGCTGATTTGTGGGCCTACTAAGTTGACGGGGACAAAGGGCTTTGTCAACTTAGTAAATATGAACAATTCTAGCTCCAGTGACCGTACGATGTCCATCCAACGGCCGTAGTGCTTCTTCAACCTCTGGTCTTCTTGCTGCAGCCGCCCAAAGCAGCGCCGGTCGTGCCGCATGCTCCTGCCTCCCGTGGCCGGCTGTGCTGCCGCAGAGGCCTCACCGCCCCTACTATTCCCACTACTGGCCAGGCCCTGCGGCGACGGCAGCCTCACACCGCAGCCGAAGCAGTGAACCCTCATAGTCCTCTCCGCGCGGGCTTCCACTGCCGCGTCGTCCCCTTCCTAGGCCTCGCCGTCATCCACCACCGTGGTGCTCTCCGCACAGCGTGGTCAACGTGGTCAAGGAACGACTTCCATCGGAAGAGTACTGTACGTGGAGAGGCTAACAGCTGGGTCCACGGCCACAACCCAGTTTTTTTGTGATTTGCCAAGTAAGTCGCTTTGTCAGGCCTGTTGGGCTACAAATCTTTCAAGACGAGGAGAGCTTTCATTCGGCTGGCCGAGAAAATGGCCCATCAGTAATGAGAAATGGGTTGTACATTTTTAAAACACATCAAACCGACAATTAGTTTCAAATATCTTTTTTTTCATTTCAAGATTTTAAATTACATTAATTTTTATGTGTGGAGAATTTGTTGGATTTTATATTGATATACATTTATTTTTAAAATCAGTTTGAATGTGAGTCAAAATTTCGGTATTAAAAACAGTTTGGACCGCACCGAAATATGCATGTATCGCACCGAAACAATTTTGGTATTAAAAACAGCTCGGTATTAAAAACAGTTCGGACCGCACCGAAATGTCGTAGTAGAGGCGCGCACGTAGCATGTACACGTACGTACAGCGGCCAGGGTGCAAGAAAGAAAATACGGCCATGTATGTGTACATACGGGCGGGGTCTCGAACGCCTACTCGCACATACGTACGGCCAGGGCTCGTGTACATGGCTGGGTCGGAACGGAGAAACAGCGTCGTCGTCGTGTTCATGGGGAGGCAACGGATTGTGTCGTGTTCATGGGGAGGCAACGGAATGCCTCGTGTTCATGGGGAGGCAACGAAACGCGTGGGAGCCAACCGGCTGGGTCGGAACAGAATGCGTGGTCGTGTTCATTGGGAGGGCTTGGACGGAACAGGCGATGGAAACGAGGCCTGGCATACCGCAAAACGGAGGAAACGACCTTGTGTTCGACCGTCCACGTTCGAAACGGGATCCTGTTCATCGGGAGGGGTCTGGCGTACCACAAAACGGAGGAAACGGACCTCCTACGGTCGAAACAGGGGTCCTGTTGATCGGGAGGGGTGTGGCGTACCGCAAAACGGACGAAACAGACTTGTGTTGGAGCGCTATGGTCGAAACGGGGGTCCTGTTCATCGGGAGGGGTGTGGCGTACCGCAAAACAGGACTCCACGGGATACTGTTCATCTCCACCGTCGACCCCCTCCAGCCTCCACGAGCTACTGTTCATCCACCGTCGACCTCCTCCAGCCTCCACCTGTGACTGTTCATCCACGGGCTCCTGTTCATCCAGCCTCCACCGCGCACTACTCCACAGGCTACTGTTCAACCCGCCCTCTCCACGGGCTCCTGTTCAACCACCCCTCCACGGGTTACTGTTCATCCTGCCCTCCACTGTCTACTGTTCATCCAGCCCTCCACGGGGTGGTCCTGTTCATCCAGCTCTCCACGGGGTCCTGTTCATCCAGCCCCAACCGGCTCGATCGATCGGGGTCCTGTTCATCCAGAGGCAACACCACGGGTCCTGTTCATCCTCCCCCACCGGGAACTGTTCATCCAAACCCCCCTGCAACGCCACTGTTCATCCAAAGGCAGCATCGATCGGCTTCAGTTAGCAGTAGTAGGGAAGGAATCGCTCGATCGGGTTCAGTTGACAACCATCGATCAATCGCTCGGGTTCAGTAACGCGTAGCCTGAAGTGCAATCGCTCGGGTTCAGTTAGAGCCCAACGCCTCGCTCGGGTTCAGTTAGAGCCAATGCCTCACACACACGCGCGTACGTGTACGAGAGAGAAACGCGCATCGCTCGGCCCCCGACCTCCCACCGTAACCGGGAACTCCCCAAAATTTTCCTCGCCCTCGCTTCTACCACGGTTTTTTCCGTCATGGACGGCCCAAAGAATGTCATGCAGCTGCGTCTCCGGCCCACCCAGGACAAAAAGGCCATTTTCTATCATGATTTTTTGTCATAGAAGTAGGAGCCCACCACATCTATGATGATACCAGGTTTTGTCACAATTATCGTCATAGAAGTGTCATATGTATGACAGAAAAAAATTTCGTTCGGCCCAAAATGTCACGGATGTGTCTTTTTTTTTGTAGTGAATGTCGGTGTCAAAACCGGCGGATCTCAGGTAGGGGGTCTCGAACTGTGCGTCTAAGGCGGATGGTAATAGGAGGCAGGGTACACGATGTTTACCCAGGTTCGGGCCCTCTTGATGGAGGTAATACCCTATGTCCTGCTTGATTGTTCTTGATGATATGAGTATTACAAGAGTTGATCTACCATGAGATCAGAGAGGCTAAACCCTAGAAGCTAGCCTATGGTATGATTATATGTTGTCCTATGGACTAAAACCCTCCAGTTTATATAGACACCGGAGGGGGCTAGGGTTACACAAGGTCGGTTACAAAGGAGGAGATATACATATCCGTATTGCCTAGCTTGCCTTTCACGCCAAGTAGAGCCCCATCCGGACACGGGACGAAATCTTCAATCTTGTATCTTCATAGTCCAACAGTCCGGCCAAAGGATATAGTCCGGCTGTCCAGAGTCCCCCTAATCCAGGACTCCCTCAACGTCCGTTCGACTTCAAAACTCAAACTACCCGTGTACAATATTGGCTCATAGGGAAGTTACTATTTAAAAAGGCCACCATGTGTTCGGCCGGGATCGAACCCACAAAACGAGGTATACACTCTTGCGACCACTAGTAGTACTCGTTGGAGTACAACACAACCTAGAATCGCCTTTTGTCGCTAGTAGTACATTGTTCCTTACAAGATACCACTAATATTGCCAAGAAACTACTACCACTTGCATACGTGGCAGACGTAAGATAAGACTACCTTATCAACCATTGTACATGCCCTTAGACTAGCCATAATGGAGAGTAACATATACTAGTAACATACACATATTCCTAGACTATGTTACTACCTTCATAGTTGGTAGTAACTTAAGTGTGGTAACATGCAAAGATTCACTTATTAGGTTATGGACTCATATTGCATTGGGACATGTGATGTTACAGTAACTAGCTAAGTTACTACAACTACCTCTCTCCTCATTAACTCATTGCCACATAAACAAATTTGCTGAGTTGGACTCGATGTTACTGCTGAAGTTACTCCCACTGTGGCTAGTCTTACCAACCAGCCCTACCAAGAAACGACTACTCTAAAAGTGCCGCTATAGGCATGTTTCAACCCATGTCGCCCCTTAAGTCAACGCCTTCTATTCGACCGACAAGTTTGGCGTTATGACTTGTGGGACCTACATGTCAGCCTGCACAAAAATCCCCGACTGACCTCCTACCTCCGGCCCGTCCACCCAGTCATCCTCGGCCATGGGACGCAGCTACCGCCATCAGCAGAAGGCGAGATCTAAACCACCAGCGATGTGGAGCCCATCTTGCGGCAGCCCGGATGCCAGCTCTGTCTGGCGCTCGCGGCCGCTAGCTAGCCAAGATAGCTCCATCCAGCTGCTTGTCTACAAGGTTTGCTAGCAAGATTGGCACGGCGGCCCGGCGGCTTGCTCGCACGTGCCACACTAAGGCCATCCATCTGGCTCGAGCGAAGGCCAGCACGGAGGCTTGCTCGCTCGTGAGTCACGCTCGGGCCAGCCTGCCAACCCTTGCGGAGGCCAGCGCAGCGTCCGGCCCGTCCGACGGAGCGGCGGCCAACTCGCTCATCACCGGCGCCAGAGACGAACACACATCAGTACTGTTTGAAGTAATGTTCAGGAAAAACAATGATTTGAGGGGGGATAACAGCATAGAAGGTCAGATGTGGGTCCCTCGTGTCAACGGTCAAACAAAATGTGTTGGTTTAAGCTACCTCGTCAGCACGGACATGTGGGCCAACCCTGTCATAAACGGGTTTAAATGAGCCTAATCGGCACTAGGTAGTAGTTTTTGGCATGGATTAAGAAATTTTGGGTATGTTTTTGCTATTTTTTGTACAATAGTTTCTTCCTCGGGCTGGTTGAAAGTGGTAGTTTTTTGTTAAATACTCTACATATTGTAAGTAGGAGTGAAAGTTAAGCTTTGGAAGCCAATAAGCAAGGCTAGTTACATAGTGCATATGTGTACGTGATTGAAAGTAAATATCAACCATGAGTGACTAATATCTTGATGGAAAACTCGAAACTATGGAAATACTAGCATTTTTTGCATGGCTGGAAATACTAGCAATGTTCACGTGCATTTCTACGGATCATAATTAGAATAATAATTATTCACAAACTTGATACAAAACATTGTAATTTTGATATACATATATCACTAAAGATATATTATGTTTCAATCAGAATATATTCCTTGGGCTGTTTTGGTGAGGTGAGGGAGGGATGTGGTCGGTTTTAAGATACTAATTATGGGTTTTTCTACAAATTGGTAGAGAAGTGGGATGTTGGTGAGAAAAGGAAACAACTTACCTCACAGTCGTTAGATGTAGATCTAATGGTCAAAAATGACGGATGGCAGACACACCATCATCACCAACTTAGTCTTCTGTAGGAGTACCAGCAAGATGTCTGTGCATTGCACGGAACATCAAGATGCATTTTTTATAAAAACACTTCTTGTGATTGACCCATGCAGGAGTAATCCCATGTGTAAAAACTAATGATATCTCAAGAAATAGGATATAAGGTGAAGAGGAGTGGGGCGTGGTGGTGATTGGTGGTCGGACTGAACAGAGGCATGGGGATGGACGACGCCAGCAGCGGCCACCAGGCCAGTTTGTTCCAAAGGCTTCCTTTTTTAATTGCTTAACAATGAGGTTTTTAGAGATAAGGATGAACGAGGGAAGGCCTTTTCTGCAAGTGTGGAGAGAGGTGCGGGTATCTTTTAGTTTAATTTCCACTCGTCAGATATAGATTGAACGGTCTATATTGTAAGATGGCACGCGTACCATCATCACCAACTCGGTTTTTTATAAGATAAGAAATATAAGTATGGAGATACAAACGTATTATCGATACTTGTTACTGTAAACTAGGATCTACATTCTATTCAATGCCTCAGCATGTGGAGCCTTAGCATAATGACTTCTCGACTGTGTAAAACAAAGGTTTTCCCGTCGCCGATAAGGAGGGGGTGACGGCGGCGCGTTTTCGGCTTGCTCTAGTCCTAGTAGTCATACTAGGTGGTCTATGCACGTGTAGATTTATTCTTTTTCACGTCTTGTGTTCACCATACTGCCACGACTATTGATGAATAGACAGTAAGTTATTCACGGGGAAACCCTTGTTGGGCGTGTTTGCGAGAGAGAGAGAGTGCGTGTGTTATATGTCTAGAGACTGAGGCAATGATAAAAGATTCTTTGTGTCTATGTGTGTGGTGGATAGAGAGATACATGTACATGGGGCTTTGTGTTGTGTAACGTGGAGACACATAGACATAAGCAGAGAGTGAGTGTGTGAGATACACATGCGGACATGGGGAGAGATGAGGATCCAGATAAATGGGTGTTTGTGCATGTTTGTGTGTGTTTGTGTGCGTGTTTGTGTGTGAGAGGGAGTGTGTGTATGTGGAGTAGAGAGACCACTAATGATGTAAACTTGGTATGAGGGAAGGGGGATGGTGTGACATGTGTGTCACAGAGAGACAAAGGCATGTGTAGTAGCAGGATAGCATGGGTGCGGCCGGGAAGCAGACTATTTGGAAGAGACATCGAGTGTGTGTGGGAGAGGGGTGTGAGAGCGAGCGAGAGAGAGAGAGAGCGACGGAGAGAGAGAGAGAGGAAGAGAGGGGGAGAGGGGTCGTTTGTGTCCATAAATGGCGTATAGTTAGGGAGACAATGTTGATGTTGTTTGAAATTGGCCTATGTACGGAGATGCAAGGGAAGCGAGTCATCGTGTGTGTGATAGGGACTTCATGAGAGATCTAGAATGGACGGTGTAGAGAACAACGTGCGAGATTACGATGATACATTTGGGAGCATGAAAAGAGTCATTGTCGGCGTTCTGGGAACGGGGGTCCCCAGACTTGCCTGCCTGCGGCCCGCGGCGTGGCGGAGCCAGCAGGCCGTACGGCCCATCTTCATCAACAAGCATCCAAGACCCTCGCGAGGGGCCAAGCCTCGCGAGGTGGACGAGGCAAGACCTCCTCCCGAGCGGCCTAGTCAGGGAGGCTCGCGAGGAGCGGAGATATCAAGGCGGGGCAAACCTCGCGAGGCTCTCGTGACGTGGGCCATGACGATCGACACCAGGCGGGCGCCAGCTCGTGCAGCATCCTTGTTTCCTCTTTGGTGCAAAGGAGGCAAGCGCAGCCGCGGGGTACCGAGGCCTCGGGCAAAGGTTGCCATTTCGGTGCAACAAGACCAAGACCATGGACCGCAAGACAGAGGTCATCGTGGAGCCCAATACGGCGTCACCACTAGAGCTTTTCGCAGGCGAAGACCGCTTTTGTTAGGATAGCTTGTACTAGCTGCCCCCCTTCGAATTAGCCCGCCATTGTTGGCTCCCTTCCCGCTCAATATTTGGGAAGAGGACCAGGGCCTGAATAAGTAGAGCTAGCCACCACCATAGTGGGGGGGGGGAGCTCGACCTCAGTCTCATCTTAGCTTGAGAGAATCAGGCCGAGAGACACACACAAGTTGATACGCACAAGAACACCTCGACCTCAGGAGGCTGTTCTTCCCCTGTACTGTTCATCATCAGCCCAAGAGGCAATCCACCACCACCACACTGGAGTAGGGTATTACACCACAACGGTGGCCCGAACCAGTATAAACCCCGTGTCTTTCTGTGTTGTGAGTTCGTCGAGTTCGTCCGCAAGATCCTAGAGAGCTAGAGCATAGATCGGTAGGAGGGAAAGACTTCGCGCGCACCCTATTGTTCGTACCTTAAGGGTAGCCGGAACCCCACATCCGACATTTGGCGCGCCAGGTAGGGGTGCGCCGGGGCTTCTCTCCACCAACCAGCGCCCCGCACCACCGCACTACGCTCCCATGGCAGGCGCCCCGCCACCAACCTCTGCGGCCAACACCAGCAGCAGGGAGTCTGGGTACCGAGCCCTGGCCCCTGCTCTGCGGCAGGTGCAGTGGCTGGCCAAGTTCAGGCCGGAGATGCCGCCGCGTTACAATGGCACGGCAGACTCGTCGTTGTTCCTGCTAGCATATGAAGAGGCCGTCCTCGAAGCCGGAGGCGACGACAAGATCATGGCAAACTTGTTCCCCCTACGCTCGCCGGCGAGCCGCGCGCCTGGCTACTCAACCTCCCGGGATCCACGGTGCCGTCCTAGGGGGAACTCCGCAACCTCTTTACTGCATGCTACGTGGCGCCGGCACACCACGCAGTCGCGACACTACTGGGTGGCTCCCAAGCACCTCCTTCAGATCGCCATGTCAAGCCTTTCTTCCGCCAGATTGGGGCAGCCTACAAGCGCCCGGGGCTCCGCCGGGTTGGGCTGCGCCGGAGGCCGGCCTCAGCTTCAACTCGGAAGACCACCTCGGCTCCACCGCCGGCTCTGAGATGCTCCCGATGTTCTGCACGCCCACCATCTGCAACGTGGCCGTCACTAAGACCCTCATCGACGGCGGCGCCGGCCTCAACTTGCTCTCCGTGGAAGCCTTCAGCCTTCGTCATGTGCCGCTCGAATGGCTCAACCTTAGCAAGCCCTTCACAGGAGTGGGTGGTGGAGCTGCTCACCCTCTGGGACAGATCCGCCTCCCTATCACCTTTGGCACGCGAGACAACTATCGCACCGAGCTGGTGGACTTTGACATCACCCACATTGGTCTCCCATACAATGCCATCCTCGGGTACCCGGCTCTCGCTCAGTTCATGGCGGCGACTCACCCGGCCTACAACCTCATGAAGATGCCAGGGAACAAGGGCATCCTCACCATCAAGGGGGACCCTAAGGAGGCCGTGACGATGCTCAGGCTCGCCTTCAAGACCACGACAGCGCCACAACCAGCCAGCGCCGGTGCGCCCGAGGCCAAGGAGACCGCGCCCACCAAGAAGAGGCAGCTGTTCACCCAAGACAAGGCAGAGACCAAGCAGGTGCCGGTCAACGAGGACGGGTTTTCAGGAGCCACCTTCACCATAGGAACCGGCCTTGGCCCGGGACAATAAGAAGCTTTGGTGAGGTTTTTGTGCGCGAACAAAGAGATATTCGCGTGGCAGCCCAATCAGCTGGTAGGGGTCCCGAGAGAGGTAATCCAGCATCATCTAAGGGTATGCCCCAACGTACGCCCCGTGAAGCAGCGAGCAAGACGGCAGTCCACTGAGAAGCAGGCCTTCATCGTCCAAGAGACACGCAAGCTGGAGACGGCAGGAGCCATCCGAGAAGTTCGATACCCCGAATGGCTGGCAAATCCCATCGTAGTGCTGAAGAAAGGTGGGAAGGAATGGATGTGCGTCGACTTCACCAACCTCAACAAAGCCTGCCCCCAAGATCCATTCCCCCTTCTGCGCATCGATCAAATCGTCGACTCCACCGCCGAGTGCGATTTGTTATGTTTCCTGGATGTGTTCTGTCGATACCATCAGATCAAGATGGCGGTGGAGGATGTGGAGAAGACGGCCTTCTTGACACCATGTGGGGTGTACTGCTACACCTACATGCCTTTCGGCATTCGCAACACGGGTGCAACCTTTCAACGGCTGATGCACATCGCCTTGGGGCGGCAGCTCGGCAGGAACACAGAGGCCTACGTTGATGACATAGTGGTCAAATCTCGCGAGGCGGAGACGTTGATTCAGGACTTGGAGGAGACCTTTGAGAGTTTGCGCCGGGTGAACTTGAGGCTTAACTCGGAGAAGTGCGTGTTTGGCGTCCCTTCTGGCAAGCTGCTGGGGTTTCTCGTGTCCCACAGAGGGATCAAGGCGAACCCGGAGAAGATCAAGGCCATCGAAGACATGAGCCCACCACAGACCCTCAAGGAGATGCAAAAGCTGGCAGGATGAGTGACCGCGTTAGGGCATTTCATCTCTAAGCTAGGCGAGCGCGCCTTACCCTTCTTCAAGCTCATGAAGAAGAAAGGCCCCTTTGAGTGGGCCCTGGAGGCCGACCGGGCCTTCTAAGACCTCAAGAAATACCTCAGCAGCCCCCTAGTGATGGTGGCGCCGCGGCCTCTCGAGCCTCTAGTACTCTACCTCGCCGCCACCCCGTACTCCGCCAGCGCGGTGCTGGTGGCGGTTCGGGAGGAGCGCAAAGACAAGGGTGCGCCGCACCAAGCCAGAGCTGATGCAGCGCAGGGTCAGGAAGGCACACCAGAGCAATCAGCAGCGGAAGACCAAGCTCGGCAGGGCAGCATTGCGGAAACTCCAGAGGATGGCCAAGTCTCAAGAAACCCTCCACCTCAGGATACGCCACAATCTCTGCAAGACCCGAGCCTCAATAGTGTGCCAGCCCTCGTCGAGCACCCGGTGTACTTCGTCAGGACCGTACTACGGGACGCAAGGGCACACTACCCTATGCCACAAAAGCTCCTGCTCGCACTCTTGGTGGCCTTGTGCAAGCTGCGACACTACTTCCAGGGGCACCCCATCAAGGTCGTCTTGTCTTACCCATTGGAGAGGGTACTCAGGAGCCCAAACTCAGCCAGAAGGGTCGCTGAATGGAACATCGAGCTGCAAGCATTCTAGCTGGAGTTCAGCACCACCAGGGTCATCAAGGGAGCCGCGCTCGCCGATTTTGTGACGGAATGGACAAATGCCCCATCTCTTGAGGAAGGAGAAGACCGGTCCACCTCCCTAGGAAGTGAGGCACCAGATGGCTAGGTCATGTATTTTGATGGCACCTTTGTGCACCAGGGCGCGGGGGCTAGAGTAGTGCTCATCTCGCCCACTCAGGACAAGCTTTACTACGCCGTGCAACTCTGCTTCCAGCACGGTGAGAAGGTCTCCAACAATATTGCAGAATACGAAGGCCTCATAGCCGGCCTGAATGCTGCAGCAGCTCTGGGGGTGAGGCGCCTTACTGTCAAGGGCGACTCGCAGCTCCTCGTCAACTTTTCCAACAAAGTGTACGAGCCAAAGGAAGAGCACATGGAGGCCTACCTTGCGGAGGTACGCAAGATGGAAAAGCAGTTCTCGGGCTTGGAGCTACAGCACGTGCCCCGGGGCACCAACAAGGAGGCCGACGACATCGCCAATTGAGCATCCAAGCAGCAACCGCAAGAGCCCGGCATCTTCGAAGAGCAGCTCTTCAAGCCGTCAGCTACGTCACCTCTTTCAAGCATGACTCAGCCTCGGGAGGAGCTCCCACAGCCCCCGGCCACGGGAGCACCAGCTTGCGGCCCAACCTCAGGAGCTCGGCTACTCTTGGCGCTCGAGCCCCAGGAGGAGTGCTGGACCAAGGAGTTCAAGGAGTATCTAATGCATGGGACACTGCCGGAGAAGGAAGAGGACGTGGAGCGCGTGGCCCAACAGGCCACAGCATACTGCATTCAAGACGACGAGTTGTATAGGAAACGGCCGAACGATGTCACGCTGCGCTGCATCTCCAGCGATCAAGGGAGGGAGCTGCTGACTGACATACACGGCGGGGACTATGGACATCACTCATCATCACAGACCCTCGTCGGCAAGGCCTTCCGCAGCAGATTCTATTGGCCCACAGCACTCAACGATGCAGCCGAGCTGGTGAAATCCTGCGAAGCTTGCCAATTCCACGCCAAGCAAATCCATCAGACTGCTCAGGGCCTCCAAACCATCCATCTCACGTGGGCGTTCATGGTCTGGGGGCTAGACATCCTAGGCCCATTCCCACGAGCGCCAGGGGGCTACCGTTATCTCTACGTCGCCATCAACAAGTTCACCAAATGGGCGGAAGTGGAAGCCGTCCGAACCATTCCAACCGGCTCTGTTGTCAAGTTCATCAAGGGCCTCGTGAGCCGCTTCGGGGTCCCCAATCATATCATCACAGATAACCGTTCGCAGTTCACTAGTAACCTCTTTAAAATCTACTGTGCTAACCTTGGAACATAGATCTGCTACGCTTCGATGGCCCACCCCAGGAGCAATGGTCAGGCTGAGCGCGCCAACGCTGAGGTCCTGAGGGGCCTCAAGACTAGGACCTTCAAGAAGAAGCTGGAGGCCTGCGGCAGGGGCTGGCACGACGAGCTCCAATCCGTGCTGTGGTCCATCCGCACCACCGCTACCAAGCCAACGGGAGAGACTCCGTTCTTCCTCGTCTACGGAGCTGAAGCAGTCCTCCCTCATGAGGTCAAGCATCGCTCCGCGTGGGTCCTGGCGTTCGACGAAACGCAGTAGGACGCCATGCGGGGGATGGACCTTGTGCTGGGGGAGGAACGTCGTCGCGAAGCTCCATTAAGGGCGGCAAGGTACCAGCAAGCGCTGCGTCGTTACCACTGCCGCAACATTCGCTCCAGGATGCTTGAGACGGGTGACCTGGTCCTGAGGCGGGTCCTCTCCAAGGAAGGGATGCACAAGCTTTCACCCATGTGGGAGGGCCCATTCAGGGTCGTCCACATCTCCTGGCCTAGCACGGTGCGCGTAGAGACACAAGAAGGGACACCTATCCAAAACGCCTGGAACATCCAGCACCTCCGGAGGTTCTACCTGTGAAGCAAGGCCCAGAGCCTGAGAAGCAAGGCTCGGTGCCTGTGAAGAATCGCCGCCCATGACACTCTCACGTAATAATGAGTTGGGGCTGTACACGCCCCGGAGTCTCAGGAGCGCCGGCCTCAGGCCCTCGGGCTCCCTCCCACGCCTAATGGACAGCACTTAGCTCTGCGCTGGTGAGAAGACTTGAAGACTAGATTAGGTGCCGGACGCGGCTTTTCATTTGCTTTCCGAAGTTGGCTCGCTTCTCCTTAATCAAGTTTTCTCTTGGCGTTCTTTGCTGATTTGGTTCCTTCGCCTTTTACCACATTTTTCGGCTCTGGTTTGCTCATGATCTCTCTCTCCCGCATTCCTCGCGAGGGGGCTAGGCAGACGCCCTCGTGAGCATTTTTCTTCTCTCTGCCTTCTCGCAAGTCACTAGGCAGGTGCCTTCGCGAGCATTTTTATTCTCTCTGCCTTCTCGCGAGTCACCCTCGTTCGAGCCTGAAAGCTGGCACATCTCTCCTAATCCGTGCCCCTCAGGTACCGCGATACAAAGAGCCAAGTCAAGGTTTGGGTGAACAGCAAATCCTCTAGCACACCCGCTAACAATTTTTTTGCAGTTCCTGAGAAAACGCAGACATCTCGTGAAGGAAAGGGTGTCCCAAACGCGCCAAGTTAAGTTATCTTTGCGCAAAATAACAACACGACATGGGAATAACACGCACATTGCATTAACCAAGAACCACAGTTTGATACACGCCCCTCTGGGCCCATATTGGTTTCATTTTCTGATGCAGGAATAAAGGAAAAGGCTAAACAAAGCGGCGTTTCAGCAATCCTCGAAGGCAGGCCCTTGGCGACGCCCCGAGCCTAGCCAGACCCCTCCTCGCGTTTCACGGAGGCGCGGCGACGAGATGACCCGCTGCCTCCTTCTAAGCGGGCACGGCGGCATGGCGGCTGGTCGTAGCCATCGCTGCTGGAGCTGTCACCGGAGGAAGAGCCGCCGTAGCTGGAAGAGACGCGGTCGTCGCAGAGGGCAGGCTTGTCCTCATCCTCATCGCGACCGTCACCAAGGCCGAGCACCTCCTCACCGTCGTTCGTCTCGGGGCAGCACCCGGCGCGGCAACCATCTTCCCCAAACACCCTCACATAGAGGGTCAATCCACCGTCATACTTGAAGTGGAGCGTGCACCGCCTGCCCAGGCCGCGCGTGGGGGCGAATGTCTGCCAGCGGCAGGCTAGGGCAATGTTACCCGCGGTGGAAGTCTCGACCGCGACCCAAGAGGCCTTGCTGCAGCAACCATCAACCTACAACCAGAGCCCGCCTGGACCAGGAGCCGGCAGTTCATCGACAAGGAAGCGCGGAAGCTGCAGCCAGTTGTCGGCCGGGTTCTCCGACCAGACGACAAACTCCGGCGACACCTCCTCTGAATGAAAGCGTGGGCGGGGAGGCCGCGCCACCATCACGCGCCTCCCCTCGTCAGCTGGACCTCCATGGTTTGGATGGTCCCCTCTGTGTCTCACGGCGCCGCCTCGACGGTGGGCCATGGCGGGGGTCGCAGCGTGCTTGCGCGGACGGCCGCGACCGCGCTTGGGCGTCGGGGAACCAGGGCCCTCGCGAGGGGCCTTCCCCTTCTCGATGGCAGAGAACTTCCTACATGGCGCCATCGGAGGCACTGCAAGCAATGAAGCAAAGAAGAAGCAAGCAAGCGAGGAAGAGATGGGCGACGGGGGCTCCGCCCCCCTCTCCATTTATAGCGGAAGAAGGCCAACCGACACCTCCCACGATCGTAGGTAATGATGGTTTCCCTTGCATGTCGCAGGGACTTGTCAAGTCGTGCAGTTGCCAAGGCAACATGGGGAAGTGGAGACGCCCACGTCCAATCAACCGCCACGCGTCAACCAAGGCTACAGGCTTTTGGGTCCCACGGTGCTCCGAACTTGACCCTTGGCTTCGCCACGAAGCCAAGCCCGTGCGCACCTTGGGCCCAGGGGCTACTATCGTCGTTCTCAGAACTGGGGTCCCCAGACTTGCTTGCCCGCGGCCCGCGGCGTGGCGGAGCCAGCAGGCCGTACGGCCCATCTTCATCAACAAGCATCCAAGACCCTCGCGAGGGGCCAAGCATCGTGAGGCGGACGACGCAAGACCTCCTCCCGAGCAGCCTAGTCAGGCAGGCTCGCGAGGAGCAGAGATATCAAGGCGGGGCAAACCTCGCGAGGCTCTCATGACATGAGCCATGACGATCGACACCAGGCGGGCGCCAGCGTGCGCAGCGTCCTTGTTTCCTCTTTGGTGCAAAGGAGGCAAGCGCAGCCACGGGGTACCGAGGCCTCGGGCAAAGGTTGCCATTTCGGTGCAACAAGACCATGGACCGCAACACGGAGGTCATCATGGAGCCCAAGACGGCGTCACCACCAGAGCTTTTCGCAGGCGAAGACCGCTTTTGTCAGGATAGCTTGTACTAGATGTCCCCCTTCGAATTAGCCCACCATTGTTGGCTCCCTTCCCGCTCAATATTTGGGAAGAGGTAGGGCCTGAATAAGTAGAGCTAGCCACCACCATAGTGGGGGGAGCTCGACCTCAGTCTCATCTTAGCTTGAGAGAATCAGGCCCAGAGACACACACAAGTTGATACACACAAGAACACCTCGACCTCAGGAGGCTGTTCTTCCCCTGTACTATTCATCATCAGCCCAAGAGGCAATCCACCACCACCACCACACTGGAGTAGGGTATTACACCACAATGGTGGCCTGAACCAGTATAAACCCCGTGTCTTTCTGTGTTGTGAGTTCGTCGAGTTCATTCGCAAGATCCTAGAGAGTTAGAGCGTAGATCGGTAGGAGGGAAAGACTTCACGCGCACCCTAGTGTTCGAACCTTAAGGGTAGCCAGAAACCCACATCCGACAGTCATGGCATATATGTATACAGGGAAGGAGCTGGGGCGGGTCCGCATGTGGGAGAGATAGAAAGAGGAGAGTGGTGCACAAGGAGACAAAGTGTGCTTGTTTGAAGTGGGGGTGGTGTGTGAGGTGAGTGTGTGAGAACCACATAACTAGGGAGATAGACATTTGGGGGAGACGTTTTGTGTGTATGGGAAAGATACACTCTACATAGTGCGTGTGCTTGGCAAAGAGAGATGCCGGGAGACCTAGAGAGTGGGGGAAGATATGTGTGCATGCTCGAGAGACAAAGTGATAGAGACCTATATTGGGGTCCGGACTTTAGAAGAAAGGGGGGGTTAATGTGCTCGTGTGTTCGTGTCTGCGGGAGAGAACGACCTGTGCGTGGGGGGTGGCTTAAGATAAAGAGTGAGGTGTCTATATTTGAGGGACTTTAGCGTAATTGAGATATATATGGTCAATAGTGTGTGCACTCATGTTTGATCAATTTGTTTCACAGTTTGGACTATGAGATAACGATACTTTTGAACATGCGTGATATACCTTGATGTACCAGAATTACAAACCTAAAATTGGAATTTTGGAATTTGACTCCATCATTAGATTTTGTAATTCATTTAAATGGAGGTACATTTTTAAGCCGGGATTTCGTGATTTCAAATTCATATATCAAACCTAGAGACATACACATACAGGAATGTTCAAACTTTATAATCATCCACTTTATTCATACACGTACACATTTTTGCTTTTGTCATCATATTTAGGATAAACACATTTGGAATTTCATTTGAATTGGACCGAATGATGGTATTTGCTTGTACTAGCTCAATGATCCATATTTGAATTGAATGGACAATCTAAGTTTCGAGTTGGATACATTGATTTTCAAAACTTGCACTTTTTTGCGTGCAAAACAAATAAATTCTCGGCCATGATATCATAGTCGGCCGTACAAGAGCAGAACACTTACAATTTCAGGCGTCAAAGGCTTTGAAACTCCCCGCTCAGATCGAAATATCTCGCGCCCGAAAGTTTAGCCCTGCGATATTCCATTGTTTTCCCCTCTTTGCCCCCAACATTCTTCCCCAGAGCCCCTCCCCTTCCCCTCCTCGACCCCCCCAAAGCACGTCAAGCCACCGAATCTAGTCCTCCGCCGCAACGGTGGACCTCACACCCTGCCGGATCTACCTTCCGCACCTTGGAAACCCCAACTGCCAACTCACCACTTCACCGGAGCCGCTTCAGCGACTGGCTTGTCCACCGCTCCAGATCTCCTTGACCGCCATCATGGTCCACCGCACCAGATCTTCTTAACCAGTGCCCTCGTCCACCACAGTGTAGGCCCTTCACTGACCCCCTTGTCCGCCCCATTGCTGGCCCTTCATACAAGCCCTCGTCCACCGCAATAGATCCAACACACCGAAAGCATTGTACACCGCACCCGCCGAAGCCTTCGTCCACTGCACCGGACCCGCTCCACGGACGCCATATTCAACTCCACCGGCCCTGCTTTACTGACGCTGCAGCGTCATCAGGTTATTTCAATTTGTACTCCTTAGGTTTTTCTCTTCTTGATCGTGCAACTATTCACTTCCCATAGATGAGCTTTCTTGCATGTCGACAGGCGCCGCAACCGAAGCACCGGAGCCGCTTGAGCGACGGTGATAGCCGGCCCAAACTCAACCGCAACACGAGCACCATCGACGATCCTTAGCTATCAAGTATGACAATGATACCCACATGCCGCCGAGAATCAGGTACTAGTATCCAACGGCCGACACCTGCGTTCACGTTCTTAGCATAAGCACCGCACCTTTGAATTTCTTCAGGACATCATTCAATTTTTCATGGGACGCGTTATTCTGCTTGCCCCTGTAGGGCCATACTTCTGGCAGTGAACATGTTACATGTGCTAAATTACATACCAGTGCACATTTAGTTAATAAGCTTTAGTTTTGTCCTAAGTATTACTGTACTTCCTAGATATCACTGCCTACTATTTTACTTCTTGCATGCTATATTTATGATAATGGTGTTGTTCTGATGCCACCTATTGGTTCCGTCAGACTGCTTCATGTTCTCTATGCTTAATTACACATCAGCAAACTAGCATGTGGTTCCGCTGCTTTTTGTTTGTTTTACCCTACATTTTCTGATGCTAGCTATTACATCACTGCTCCGAGACTCTGTTCATTACTTTTTTGTGTGTTCTTGATCTTCCCAAGTTGCATGACTAATTTGATGCTTCTATTAATTATGGAGCTGCCAACCCCATCAAGCAAAATATTTGTTCTTTTGGGGCTGGCACCTTGAACAAGCATAAAAATAGAGGGAAGCAGATATATTGTCATGTATGCACACACCCTTCTTTCATTAGTTTAGATGAACCATTGATGATCAATTCGAACCAGTGCATGCGATTAAAATTAATTTTACCTAAATAGAGGGTGCAAAATAAACTACAACAACTAGATTTGCAACCACGGGATGCTGGCGATATCTTCAAAGAACATTTCAATAGCAGCGAGGCTTCACAGCAACATATGGTAAGCCAGTGTGTTTTAGTACATGTGAAATGTAATGTGTGTGGGCTGCTTTCTTGGCTTGTGCCCTCAACCTGTAATCCAACGGAATTATAGATAGTTCAGTTGTCTGCTTTGTTGTATTGCTTGATTTTAATGCTTGTTTGTTACTTGTTATGCTATACCTGAGTTGGCCAATATGTCAGCAGTGCCTGCTGTACTATCGTAAATAAATGCATGCCTAGTTCATTTGAGTCCTTAACTTTTCCTCTGAACTTCATCACAAGACTGTCTTCATAGTTTATATGAGGCCACACTATTAAGTGCTTTCTCAGATTATTTCAACTGCTTAGATGCCTTGGCAACTTAAATATAGCGGTGGTACACTCCCTTTCAATTAGGGATGTCAACTGGGTCCCGTTTAATCCCGATTAAAGTCCACTAGTGGTATGATAGTTCAAAAGAGTTTTTGTTTTTTGAGGAAAATGAACTAGGGAGCTAGCAAAAACTAACTAGATGGGACTGGCGGATGTCGTTTATTTGCCACTTACATCCCTAGTTTCATCTTACCATTTTAATTTCTTTTCGGCTGATGCTGCTTCGAACCATTTAAATATAGCTTGCCATGCTCAGCAATAATTTGTATGTCGTTTACCATGTAAGCTTACTTCCTGGATCACGCGATAACCATCTCTTACTTATGTCCAGCGGAAACCATTCAGGATGTTGTTCACACTAGGACACAATGTACAACCCCAGAATCTATTTGTGGAAGCAGTGCGCCATCCATGTTACCAGATGGTAGCAGTTCAGAGGCAACACCGCTGGAGAGTAGTGTGAGCACAGATATTATAGTTCTTGAGGCTCTACTAGAGGTAGAAAGAGATGGTGTGGCTGCCATGAATGAGGTAATCTCGATCTTGAAGCTGGAAATCATGCAATTAGCTGCACGCATTATGCAAGCAACCCAAGAATTGGAGGAAGTAAGAATGTTGCATTTGAAGACGGAGGAGGTCTTGCTGCTTCTTCTATCTGAAGCCCAGGGTAATCCCAGCTCTTCTTTAGATACCAGTTGAAATTGTCATTAGATTATTGTACTTGCATGTTGTGTCATGTCTCTGAATGGATTATGTTGTAAGACCCCATATGTTGTCCATGAGTTGTAATGATCCGAATTTTTTAGGCGAGGTAATCCTCAATACTTTATGATTGACATAAGGTGAACTGTTTTTCATGTGAGCATATTGTATTGGATGAAATAACTGTTTGACTCAAAGTGTATCCAACCTATTGATTTCGAAGATCATGGCATTTCTAAATCATAATCATATATAAAGGTGGAATAAATCTTTGTTGTGGTTTTGAAGAGATAAATAACAAAATGTAGAATTATCTGTGGATATTCGTAGTCGAATAAAAATTGGATTTGGATTTAGTTGCCAGGGCCCAGGTCAAACGTGAATGCTAATTCTCCCAAGTTTTGAACAAAGTGGCTAAACACCCACTATCATTTGTGGGATGCATGAAGCAAGTGTTTGCAAGATGGAAATTACTGTCTACCCCTGACACTTGGCATCCCTATCGACCGGATTTACACTGCTGTCGATAGGGGTAGACTAGTAACTTCAATCAGACGTGACACGACGGCCTCTGAGCCCATTCAGACACGATGGGCGCCAAACGTGGGCGGCAAAACACATTTGATTCAAGCTCGTCCAAAAGACATGTGTCTCTTCCTCCATTTACCCATTCATCCACGGTGGGCGCTGTTGGTGTCAAAACCGGCAGATCTCGGGTAGGGGGTCCCGAACTGTGCGTCTAAGGCGGATGGTAACATGAGGCGGGGGACACAATGTTTACCCAGGTTCGGGCCCTCTCGATGGAGGTAATACCCTACTTCCTGCTTGATTGATCTTGATGATATGAGTATTAAAAGAGTTGATCTACCACGAGATCGGAGAGGCTAAACCCTAGAAGCTAGCCTATGGTTTGATTGTTGTTGTCCTACGAATTAAACCCTCCGGTTTATATAGACACCGGAGGGGCTAGGGTTACACAGAGTCAGTTACAAGGGAGGAAATCTACATATCTGAATTGCCAAACTTGCCTTCCACGCAAAGGAGAGTCCATCCGGACACGGGACGAAGTCTTCAATCTTGTATCTTCATAGTCCCATAGTCCGGCCAAAGCATATAGTCCGGCTGTCTGAGGACCCCCTAATCGAGGACCCCCTCAGTAGCCCCCGAACTCCGGCGCGCAGATTGTCTTCGGCATTGCAAGGCGGGTTCTCCTCCAAATCCTGAGTACCTATCATAACGAGTTGTGTTCGGCCTCCCATGAATGTTGCACTCCTGGGCTTCTGTGCCTTAATAATGGCTATCTTCCATGCGTCGAGCGAATGCGAGAGGTTGGGGTGTTTTTACATTTACCACCCTAACCAGGCAGATGAATCGTCTATTTAAACAGTCGGGGATCTTCAGATCTAGATCACACCACCTTCCCATAGCAAGTATCCATCATAGCGTGCCCGGAAAAATCCATCCCATCATGGCTGGCCACCACAGCTCCTCCTCTCACCCCGTAGCCCTAAGCCAGGTAGTTGGGAGAAGTGTTCCATTCCCCATAGCCAACTAGCAGAGTTGCAGACCCAGGGGTTTCTCCCTGCTGCGTACATGGTCCACGTCTGAGCCGGACTAGCCACTTATAATGGCGGGGAGCAAGCGGAAAGCTTTCCCAACCCATCCACAGGGGAGCGGGTATGCCTCGTCCCTTATTTATTGAGGGGACTTGGATTTCCAATCCATCCATTCCTCCGCGGGCTCCTGGAGTTCTATGGCCTCCAGCTGCATAACTTTACTCCCGCCTCCATATTACACATCGCGGGCTATGTTGCCCTTTGTGAGCTGTTTCTTGTCTGCGAAGCTCATTTCAAGCTATGGAAGAGGCTATTTTGCCTTGTGCCCTGTACATAGAAGGGGTCAATATTTCAAGTGGGCGGAGCCGTAATATGGCACATCGCCTGGACCGGGTACCTGTCCGGTACTCCGAAGAAGACATTCGAAGACTGGCCTTCAGAGTGGTTTTATATGGAGGACGTTCCCCTCCCAGACCCTATTCGGACGGGCCTTCCTGAGTTCAACAACGCCCCTTTGAAGAAACGCCGTAGTTGGCGCCCTTAGAGCCCCCAGGAGGAAGATAACAGAGAGGTCCTTTACCCGATGAGCCGGATAAAGACACTGGCCGAATTAGGACTGACAATAATTGAGGTTATGTCAATATGTATAATGTGGGGGGTGCGGCCACTTCAATATCAGGGACAACCGATGTGGCACTTCAATGGAGAAGACGATGCCACCCGCTACGGCCGTAAAGGTCCGCACTCCGCCACCGCTCTGGCGAAAATACTATCCGATTTATATAAGGGAGAGGAAGAGGAGTTCATCTGTATTAAGCCGCGGGATGGATTCTCCATGTACAACCCCCCAAACTAGGTGAGCTACTACTTTTTACTCCAAGCCTTCCCGCTTTCTTTGTCATAAATATTTACCTTGCTATTTCATAGCAGGAACTACAAAAAGCTGTGAGGAGATTCACAGCCCATCTCCACAGCCAGAGGACCCTGATCGGGCCCTCGATCCCGGACTCGAAGAAGATCCGGACATATTCATGGAGCTCATCGACAGGACATTTTATCAGTTAAGATGCGACGGTGCCTTGGTGGCCATCACCGCCGATTATCCTGGACTGCTCCCTGCATCGCATGTAAGTAAAACCGGAGTCCCAACTTCCGAGAAGGATCCCCTTTTTCGCACTTCACCCACCGCACACGTATGGTGTCTTGTAGGGAAGGCCCTCGGGACGCCATGCCGAACCCGCAGTGACTCACCAACAAGGGGCACCGAAACCGGGTAGGCTTAAAAGGAAGGCGGTCAGGACTGAGATGTCGTCGCAGAGGTATGAAAAAGAACCCTGCTCCGTAGTTATTGTCTTTAAAATATAATAATGTTCGTGGTTAAAACCACGAAAAACGCTCGCCGGACCATATCCGGAGAGCCTGCCGGCCATGCCTCCACCAGCCGGGCTCCAGAGCCGGACTTGGAGGCAGATGCTAATCTGGGGACAACGCCGGATATTCCTCCTGCCGAGGATGCGGATAGGCTGTCCGCTACAAATTCCGAAGTGGAGAGTGCCATGAGGCACAGGCGTCGCCGGGCCGTACTCCGCGACCCCGGTTTTTCTGAAGAGGCGTTTGATGCCTCCAACTCAGGGTACGCGTACATCCGAGCTACTCAAAGTGGTCTTGCCAGAGCCATGGACCAGTATGTAAAGGATGTACGGGTATGAAAATCTGATAATTATATATATACCAGTAGCCCCTGAGACTTGAAACAGTTGGCACAAACTGATTTAAGGATCATTATTTGCATAGGTTCTTACTGAGAAGAATACCCAGTTGTCTCAAGAGCTAGAGGAGTGCAAAGCCCAGCTACGGGCCGCAATTGCCAGAATGGAGGAGTCCAAGAAGGCCCCATCAGGTAACACTTGTTCCTATCGAAAAGAACGAGATATACCAGTTAATATTTGGCTTGCCTACTAATCTAGTCAATAGATTCTGCAGATGATCCCGGAGTGAATCCGGAGGAGCAACATGCTCAACGATAGCTGAAGGCTAGCGAGCACGTGCTTACACAAGTTAGGCGGGAGAAAAACGATCTCCAAGATGCCAATACCCGGCTGGATGTTGAACTGAAAGATGTTCGGGCCCAGCTGGCTGACTCCGTAAAGGGGATTAAAAGGCTTCGACGCGACATTTTCAGTAAGTGCTTGAGCGAACTTCTATAGAGTTCAGCGAAGAAACCAGCTAACAGAGCTATATCTGTAGGTATGCTGATGGGCCGTCCTGGAGAGGAGATGCCCGGGTCTGCGGAAGATCTTCTGCCAGAGCTCTCACAACTGCATGAGCAAGTTCGGCAGGTGATGCAGGACCTTGCCCAGGCCTTGTGGTCGTCCGCCTCCCTGCCAGGAGGCATGGGAGAGCTTGTAGGGATACTCAAGGGAGCGTGGCGGCGCTTCCGATTGTGGAAGATATCTTCCTGCCGACAAGGTGCAAGGGAAGCCTGGGCCATGGTGAAGACTCAATATACCAAGGCTGACCCAAACCATATGGGCGAGGTCGGACCTGTAGGGCCTGACGGGAAAGAGATCCCCGTCAGCTTGGTGCATGACCAGGTGGAATTAGCCGCAAAGTATTCCCAATAGGATTGTAAGCTAGACAGCCTGTTGGATGGTATAGAAGAAGAATTTAGTCAGTCTAAGTGATTGTGTACTTAGAGTGACATATATTGTCCCTAGCCGGATTGTAAATCATTTGTCATGGCGGACCTTTTCACTTGGACCTCCGGACCCGACAGTCCGGAGTGTATCCGAATACCCACTCAGTTATGTAAAAACCGGGGTACGTGTGGAAACCAGGCGTAGGGGTCATAAGTGCTTGAACAGACAAGTACCCAACTAGTTATGTTATATTACATGGATAGTAAGAAACATTTTCCAAGGAGAATAGTTCCATTAAGGGTTCCTTTCCCTGGGTACGCATGCATTAATGTGCATGTCCGAACTGCGACAAGAGACGCAGGATATAAACATCTGGGGGTATGTATTCTAATAAGTAAAAAAGTCATCCTTTGTTCACCGACCGAATATTCCCTTAAGAACGCTAGCTTTCGGCTTCACCCAGTCTGAGGTACACGTCCGGCTGACCCGGCAGTAACAATCGTAGAGGTGCTCCCCTTATGCCCTAGCCGAATTAACAGGAACATAGGGCATAAACACAAGAGCCAGGCAACCCAGCTTGGCCAAAACTTAAGTCATATCGATGCATATAATGGCAAAGAAAAGGTGCATGTGTAAAAATAACACATGTGCGGCAGGCATAGAGCCCGGATCATAATTATGTTAAGCTTCTGTATAAGAAGCCCCCGGGTATAATGAGCACGCTTAGCGCATACAAATTGTGCAGTCAAGACACATTTTAACCTTTGAAGGCCGCGAAGAAAAGGAAGAAAGACAGGAAAATATAGATAACGAATACATAAAAAATTGACGAAGGTAAGGAAACGAACACAGAGTCCGGCGCTAGGCGTAGAACCTTCGGAGTCTGGCCGCGTTCCATGGGTTTGGCTCGATTCGATTGTCCAATGCATCCCGTAGACGGTACGCTCAATCGGTCAGAACTTTGTCAATAACAAATGGACCTTCCCATTTGGGTTTGAGCTTGTCCCTTTTCTTCTCTGGTAGGCGCAGAACGAGTTCGCCAACATTATAAGTTTTGGCCTGTACTTCTCTACTTTGATATCGTCGAGCCTGTTGTTGATAGAATGCAGATCGGGCTTTTGCCACGTCACGCTCCTCCTCTAGGGCGTCCAAACGGTCCCGCTGATCTAGATCGGCTTCTTTCTCTCCGTAAATGCACACGCGAGGTGAGTCATGAATGATGTCGCATGGGCAGTGCCGCCTCTGCACCGTACACCATAAAGAAAGTTGTGTATCCGGTAGTGCGATTTGGCATGGTCCGCAGCCCCCACAGTACGGAGTCGAGCTCCTCGACCCAGTGCGTATCTGATTCCTTCAAGGACCGCACTAGTCTGGGTTTAATGCCGCTCATTATAAGACCATTTGCTCGTTCGACTTGACCGTTAGTTTGAGGGTGATAGACGGATGCATAATCGAGCTTAATGCCCATTTTGCTGCACCAAGTTTTTACCTCATCGGTTGTAAAATTCAAGCCGTTATCGGTGATGATACTGTGGGGGACACCATAACGGTGTACAACTCCGGATATGAAATCTATCACTGGTTCGGATTCGGCCGTTTTAACTGGTTTGGCCTCTATCCATTTGGTGAATTTATCCACCATGACCAATAGGTACTTTTTCTTATGGCTTCCTCCTTTAAGGAGTCCGACCATATCAAGCCCCCAGACCGCAAAGGGCCAAGTAATGGGGATTGTTTGGAGAGCGGTAGGTGGCATATGGCTTTGGTTTGCAAAGAGCTGGCAACCGACGCAATGTTGAACGAGGTCCTGTGCGTCTGCTCGAGATATCGGCCAGTAGAAACCTGTACGGAAGGCCTTACTTACAAGGGCCCGAGCTGCGGCGTGATGGCCGCCGAGTCCAGCATGAATTTCTGCCAAAAGTTGCCGTCCTTCCTCCTCGGAGATGCACCTTTGCAGTACTCCGGTAGCGCTTTTCTTAAAAAGCTCTCCCTCGTGGACCTTGTAAGCTTTAGACCGCCGCACAATGCAACGTGCCTCGTTTTGGTCCTCAGGGAGTTCTTGCCTATTTAGGTAAGCCAAGAAGGGTTCTGTCCACAGGGCGATGACAGCCATAATCACATGGGCCGAGGGTGTTATCTCGGTGGCGGAGCCTCCGATTATGTCAGAGTGTTCGGGAGCTGGTGTTGTGGCCGGACCCGGACTGTTGTTGCCGGTCTCCCCTTCCCACACCACGGATGGCTTAAACAGCCTTTCCAGGAAGATATTAGGTGGGACAGGGTCGCGCTTAGCGCCGATTCGGGTGAGGATATCCGCCGTTTGATTGTTTTCTCGGACCACATGGTGGAATTCGAGCCCCTCGAATCAAGCTGACATTTTGAGGACGGCATTGCGATAAGTCGCCATTTTTGAGTCCTTGGCATCAAAATCTCCATTTATCTGAGATATTGCGAGGTTAGAATCCCCACGCACCTGTAGGCATTGAATGCCCATGGAGACTGCCATCCAGAGACCATGCAACAGGGCCTCATATTCAGCTGCGTTGTTGGAGTCTGTGTATAATATTTGGAGTATGTATTGGACTGTATCTCCGGTTGGGGATGTCAGGACGACGCCTACCCCCCAGACCCGCCAGCATTTTCGAGCCGTCGAAGTGCATGATCCAATTGGAGTACGCGCCATATTCTTTTGGGAGTTCGGCTTCTGTACATTCGGCGATGAAATCGGCCAGTACTTGTGACTTAATGGCTCGCCGTGCTTTGTATGATATGTCGAACGGGAGGAGCTCAATAGCCCATTTAGCAATCCGGCCCGTGGCATCGCGGTTGTTTATAATGTCGTTGAGTGGAACCTCGGAGGCCACCGTAATTAAACACTCTTGAAAGTAGTGTCGTAGTTTTCGGGATGCCATGAAGACCATGTATGCTATATTTTGATAATGTGGGTACCGGGATTTGCATGGAGTGAGGACAGTAGATACGTAGTATACCGGCTTTTGAAGCGGGAACTTATGTCTGTCTGTTTCTTGTTCGATGACGAGCACTGCGCTTACAACCTGGCATGTTGCCGCTATATATAACAGCATTGGTTCGCCGATATTTGGCGCGGCCAAGATTTGGTTGCTGGCCAAGGCAGCTTTTATTTCTTCCAATCCGGCCATAGCCGCGTCCGTTCACTCGAAGTGTTCGGTGTGCCGAAGAAGGCGATAAAGAGGTAATGCCTTTTCTCCCAATCGGGAGATAAAGCGGCTTAAGGCCGCCACGCGTCCAGTTAATTTCTGGATTTTCTTGAGGTTTGTTGGGATAGCCAACTGTGACAGAGCTTGGATTTTAGCCGGATTTGCTTCAATTCCTCTGTTGGAAATGATGAAGCCCAAGAGCTTTCTGGTGGGTACGCCGAAAATGCATTTTTCCGGATTGAGCTTAATGTCATATGCTCGGAGATTGTCGAACGTGAGCCTCAAGTCATCTATCAAAGATTCGATGTGTCTGGTTTTAATTACGACATCGTCTACGTATGCCTCCACTGTTTTGCTGATTTGTGCTTCTAGGCATGTTTGAATCATGCATTGATAGGTCGCACGGCGTTTTTGAACCCGAAAGGCATGGTGTTGAAACAGAAGGGGCCGTATGGAGTAATGAATGCTGTTGCAGCTTGATCGGGCTCCGCCATCTTGATTTGATGGTATCTGGAGTATGCGTTGAGGAAACACAATGAGTCATGTCCCGCGGTAGCATCGATAATTTGATCGATGCGGGGGAGGGGGACAGGATCCTTAGGGCAAGCCTTGTTAAGGTCCTTAAAATTGACACATAGGCGCCAGGATTTGTCCTTCTTTGGTACCATCACCAGGTTTGCTAGCCAGTCCGTATGTTTTATTTCTCTAATGAATCTGGCCTCGAGTAACTTGGCTAGCTCTTCTCCCATGGCTTGTCGCTTGGGTTCGGAGAAACGCCGAAGAGTTTGCTTGACCGGCTTGTATCCCTTTAGAATGTTTAGACTATGCTCGGCCAGCCTGCGTGGGATGTCTGGCATATCTGAAGGATGCCAGGCGAAGATGTCCCAATTCTCGTGTAAGAACTCCCGCAGTGCGGTGTCTGTTGTGGGGTTCAGCTATGCCCCGATGGATGCTGTTTTTCAAGGGTCCGTTGGGTGGACCTGGAATTTGACTATTTCGTCCGCTGGTTTAATAGAGGTGGAATTGGGTCTTTTGTCGAGTATCATGTTGTCCCTGTCCACTGTAGAGCGCAATGTAGTTAGTTCTTCAGCCGCGAGGGCTTTGGATAATGCTTCGAGGGCCAGTGCAGCGGTTTTGTTTTCGGCACGGAGTGCTATGTCTGGATCACTAGCTAGAGTGATGATTCCATTGGGCCCGGGCATCTTGAGCTTCATGTACCCGTAATGGGGTATATCTTGGAAGATCGTGAATGCCTCTCGCCCTAAAAGGCCGTGGTATCCGCTACTAAACAGGGCCACTTGGAATGTGATTTCTTCGGACCTGTAATTCTTCAGCATGCCGAATACCACATCTAGTGTGATTTTTCCCGCACATCGTGCCTCCCGACTAGGAATGATTCCTCTAAAGGTCGTGTTGCTTTGCTCAATGCGGCTCTTGTCTATTTCCATTTTTCGAAGAGTCTCCTCATAGATGAGGTTTAATCCGCTGCCACCGTCCATGAGTACTTTAGTAAGCCGGAAGCCGTCCACAATTGGACTAAGGACCAAAGCGGCTGGAGCTCGGGCTGTGCGGAATTGAGGTTCGTCACTGGCATTGAAGGTTATGGCCGTGTCGTTCCATGGATTTATCGTTGCAACGTGGCAAACTTCGGTGAGGCTGCGAAGTGCCCGCTTGCGCCTATTGTTTGAGGTAAAAGTCTCAAAGACTGTCAGTACTATATTGTTATTTTCCGTGGGAGGGTGCTCTGCGGTATTGTTGACGAGGAGATGCTCGCTGCTCCTGGCCACCTGCCGGAGTATCCAACATGCTCTAAGGTTGTGTGTTGGCACGGTATCCAATGTACTGTGAATTTTGCATGGCCCATTGAGCCATCCCTCCAATACGGTTCCGCGCCCTGTAGTGGGTTTTGGCTTCTTTGTAATTGGATTGGGTGACTTACGAGATTACACCCTTTTAGTTCGGACAGACGGTTTAGTTAGAGCCGGAGGATCCCAGAATTGTGTTTGGGTTTTCCAAGTGCTTTCCATCGCATGGTACTTCTGTACTATGGACGCCAAGTCAGCGTAGTGTCTTATATCACGTCGACTTATGGCATTGAGGATTCCCTTGTCCGTGCAACTTTTGCAAAAGATTGAAATTGCGTCTTCCTCATGATAGTCCTTCACCTTACTTATTGCAAGGAGGAATCTGGCCCAATAGTGATGTAACATCTCTTGGGGCTTGAGGGAGTCTTGGATTGGAGGGTCTCCGGACAGCCGGACTATATCCTTTGGCCGGACTGTTAGACTATGAAGATACAAGATTGAAGACTTCATCTCGTGTCCGTATGGGACTCTACTTGGCGTGGAAGGCAAGCTAGGCAATACGGATATGGATATTTCCTCCTTTGTAACCGACCTTTTGTAACCCTAAGCCTCGCCGGTGTCTATATAAACCAGAGGGTTTTAGTCTGTAGGACAACATACAATCAGACCATAGGCTAGCTTCTAGGGTTTAGCCTCTCCGATCTCGTGGTAGATCAACTCTTGTAATACTCATATCATCAAGAATAAATCAAGCAGGACGTAGGGTTTTACCTCCATCAAGAGGGCCCGAACCTGGGTAAAACATCATGTCCCCTGCCTCCTGTTACCATCCGCCTTAGACGCACAGTTCGGGACCCCCTACCCGAGATCCGCCGGTTTTGACACCGACATTGGTGCTTTCATTGAGAGTTCCTCTGTGTCGTCATCATCAGGCTTGATGGCTCCTTCGATCATCATTAGCGATGCAGTCCAGGGTGAGACTTTTCTCCCCGGACAGATTTTTGTATTCGGCGGCTTTGCACTACGGGCCAATTCGCTTGGCCATCTGGAGCAGATTGAAAGCTACGCCCCTGGCCACCAGGTCAGGTGGAAGCCTAAACTACACGGCCGATATCCGCGAAGACTTGATCTTCGACGGATTCGAGCCCCTGCGGAGTGCGCCGTGCTGTCACGATGGGCATGATTTAGCTTTGCCACCGAACAGTGTCCTGGAGACCACACCTGCAGCCACTCCGACCTTTGATTCGGAGACAACTACGCCATTCGAGGGCGGGTGGTTAGACCCCGCCGCGGAGGCAGCAGCCTCAACGGAGATCGAACCGAACACCAACCTTATCCTTCGCGAGGCCCGTGACTCCCCATCGACGGACTCTCCTTCAGACTCTGGGCCATTCGTGCCCCTGCCAATCGAATCCAATTGGGCGCCGATCATGGAGTTCACTGCCGCGGATATCTTTCAGCACTCGCCCTTCGGCGACATACTGAATTCACTAAGGTCTCTCTCTTTATCAGGAGAGTCCTGGCCGGATTATGACCGGCAGGATTGGGATGCAGACGACAAAGAAATTCGATGCCCACCCACCACCCACTTCATAGCCACTGTCGACGACTTAACCGACATGCTCGACTTCGACTCCGAAGACATTGACGGTATGGACGATGATGCGGGAGACGAAGAGGAACCACTGCCCACAGGGCACTGGACAGCCACCTCATCATACGATATATACATGGTGGACACACCCAAATAAGGCAATGGCGACGAGACAGCGGAGGATGGCCCCTCCAAGAAGCAACCCAAGCACCAACATCAGCGGCGCCGCTCTAAGTCACGCCAAAGCAAAAACGGTGATTCCGGCATAGGAGATAATAACACCCCGGACAGTGCCAAAGACAACCCCCTCCAGCAAGATTCAGCACAGGAGGATGGAGAAGCCAGCCCTCATGAGAGAGCGGCAGATAGAGAGGAAGAGGATGATAATTACATACCTCCCTCCGAAGACGAGGCAAGCCTCGGCGACAACGAATTCGTCGTGCCAGAGGATCCCGTCGAACAAGAGCGCTTCAAGCGCCGGCTTATAGCCACGACAAATAGCCTTAAGAAAAACCAGCAGCATCTTCAAGCTGATCAAGATCTGCTAGTAGACAGATGGACTGACGTCCTCACAGCCGAGGAATATAAACTCGAACGCCCCTCCAAGAGTTACCCAAAATGCAGGTTGCTACCCCGACTGGAGGAAGAAGCGTATGACGCGGCTGATCGGCCACCTCGTGGCCGTGATAGAAAGGCATTCCAGCCAAAAGCTCAGCCTGCACCCCGACACCATTCAAATAAAAAGGCATGGGGAAATACGCCAGACCTGCGAGACGTACTGGAGGGCAAAGAAAAGCATGCAAGATCGATCTACGGATCACGAGGGCGCGCCACTACGCGAGACAATAAACGTCACGCCGGATAAGGTAAAAGTAAATCCGACCAGGCCGAACACAGCGGGCAAGACTCATTAGAGCTGCGTCGCGATATAGCCCAGTACAGAGGTGCCGCACACCCCTTATGCTTCACAGATGAAGTAATGGATCATCAAATCCCAAAGGGTTTCAAACCCATAAATATAGAATCATACGACGGCACAACAGATCCTGCGGTATGGATCGAGGATTTCCTCCTGCATATCCACATGGCATGCGGTGATGATCTACACGCCATTAAATACCTCCCACTCAAACTCAAAGGACCAGCTCGGCATTGGCTCAATAGCTTGCTAGCAGAGTCCATTGGCTGTTGGGAAGATCTGTAAACCGCATTCCTCGACAACTTTCAGGGCACTTATGTGCGACCACCAGATGCCGATGACTTGAGGCACATAATTCAGCAGCCAGAGGAATCGGCCAGGCAATTCTGGACACGGTTCCTAGCAAAGAAAAATCAAATCGTCAACTGTCCGGATGCACAGGCCCTAGCAGCTTTTAAACATAACATCCGCGACGAGTGGCTAGCCCGGCACCTTGGTCAGGAAAAGCCGAAATCTATGGCATCCCTCACGACACTCATGACCCGCTTTTGTGCGGGAGAAGATAGCTGGCTAGCTCGCAGTAACAACATATCAAAGAACCATGGCACTTCGGATACCAAGGACAACAGTAGCAGGTCATGTCGCAACAAACATAAGCGCCGCATTAACAACGACAATACCGAGGATACGGCGGTCAATGCCAGATTCAAAGGCTCTAAACCCGGTCAGCGGAAAAAGCCATTCAAAAGAAGCACTCCGGGCCCGTCCAGTTTGGACCGTATACTCGATCGCTCGTGTCAAATACATGGCACCCCCGACAAGCCAGCCAACCACACCAATAGGGATTGTTGGGTGTTCAAGCAGGCCGGCAAGTTAATTGCCAAAAACAAAGATAAGGGGCCACATAGCGATGACGAGGAGGAGCCCCGGCCGCCGAACAACAGTGGACAGAAGAGGTTCCCCCCACAAGTGCGGACGGTGAACATGATATATGCAACCCACATCCCCAAGAGGGAGCGGAAGCGTGCGCTCAGGGACGTATATGCGTTGGAGCCAGTCGCCCCAAAGTTCAACCCATGGTCCTCCTATCCGATCACCTTCGATCGCAGGGACCACCCCACTAGTATCCGTCATGGCGGATTCGCCGCACTGGTCCTAGACCCAATCATTGACGGATTTCACCTCACTCGAGTCCTTATGGATGGCGGCAGCGGACTGAACCTGCTTTACCAGGACACAGTGCGCAAAATGGGTATAGACCCCTCAAGGATCAAACCCACAAAAACGACCTTTAAAGGCGTCATACCAGGTGTAGAGGCCCATTGCACAGGCTCAGTCACACTGGAAGTGGTCTTCAGATCCTCGGACAAACTTCCGAAGCGAAGAGTTAATCTTCGATATAGTCCCGTTCCACAGTGGTTATCATGCACTGCTCGGGCGAACCGCATTTGCGAGATTCAATGCGGTACCGCATTATGCATACCTCAAGCTCAAGATGCCAGGACCTCAGGGGTCATTACAGTTAACGGAAACGCAGAGCACTCTCTCCGAACGGAGGAGCACACTGCGGCCCTCGCAGCGGAAGCGCAAAGCAGCCTCTTAAGGCAATCCACTAGTTCGGCGTTTAAGGACTCGAACACCTTCAAGCGCACCCGGAGTAATTGGCAACAGGACCGCCCTGGCACGTTCCGAGCTCGCATAGCAATGCGGCCCCCACCCCGGCCCCAGCCAAATGGCAAAATTCGTGCCACGCGTACATAATTACGCATTAAAAATACCATGGGCACAGGTGGGGAGGGGGGCAAAACTACGGCATGCCCCAATACGCGGCTTAAACCGCACTAGGGGCTTCCCGCTTTGTTATTTTTCTCTTTCAGGACCTTAATCTCTGGAAATCCTGTCCGGCAGCATGATTGCTGAACACATGATGCAACAACTAAGGAGGCATAAAGCTACGTCACACCACGGAACTCCCAGGTGGATTACGATAACGAGTGAAATATTTGCTTTAATACTATTCCTCAGCTTTCCCTTGGAAGGGACATGTCAAACCGTCCTACTTTTTGCTTATTGCACTGCATGTATCATTTTGCTTTAACACACCTTTTCGAATAAACAATGCATAGCTTCATCCTGTTTTTGCATTTTTCTTTTTATATATGTGTTCATTAATGACACCTTGCAACCGTACACTTTGGTATGGCCAATACGCCAGGGGCTTAAGTACCCCACAATATGGTGTGGGAAGTCCGAACACTTTCGCAAGTGCGGCATCCCGAACTTATAGCATTATATGCATCAGCTCCGAAACATGTCTTTGGTCAATAGTTGGGTTTGCCCGGCTCCCATGTTTTGGTACCACTGGGAGAACTACTGCGATTGTGCCCCGGTTCAGCTGGGCTAAGCACCTCAGTAGAGAAAGCTAAAACTAACTGTCATGATAAGGCGAGAGACTGGTCGCTGTTCGAGAGGTTTTCGAGTCCCTAAAGACTTATGCCGCTTAGAGCGAGGAGTCGGCCCTATCCGGCTTAAGGCGTGTATCGCGCCCCGAATTCGGCCTTCCGAATACTAGGGGCTTCGCCGAAATTTAAAATTATAGAATTCTATGGCTAAGTGAGAGTGATAACGCATTATAGTCTGATTGCCTTGTTTGTTGTGCTAAGCACCTCCCTCGAAGGACCCAAAAATGGGAACAAGAGTGCTCAAGTTTATCCCGAACACCCCAGCACTTGTGGCATGGGGGCAGAAGCCGACGACTAGCCATCTCTCAGATTTGATAAACAGCCGAACATAAGGTAATATTTTAAATTCAAACAAGCGTTGCATTGCGCATATGAACAAGTTTTCATAAATACAGGATAACACGAGCGGGTTTACTCAAATATTACATCTTTCGTACACTCGTCCGCTACGAGATGGGCACCCTTCAGGACACCCTCATAGTACATCTCGGGGTGGCGATGCTCCTTGCCCGTCGGTGGCCCTTCCTTAATCAGCTTCACGGCATCCAGCTTGGCCCATTGCACCTTCACACGGGCGAAAGCCCGGCGTGCACCTTCGATGCAGACGGACAGCTTGATGACTTCTAGCCGTGGGCAGGCATCCACAAGCCTCCTCATCAGGACGAAGTAGCTGTTGGGAAGGGCGTCGCCATGCCACATCCGGACTATAAAGCCCTTCATGGCCTGTTCGGCCGCCTTGTGTAGCTCGATCAGCTGCTTTACCTGGTCGCTCATAGGCACCAGGTGTTCGGTCCCAGTATATTGGTCCCAGAACAACTTCTCCGTTGAGCTTCCCTCCTCGGCCTGGTAAAACATTGCGGCATCCGACATGCTGCGGGGCAAATATGTGAATGCTCCTGGAGAGCTCCGGATTTGGGTAAGTAACAAGTAATTTACTTTCACGTGCTTGCTCTGCATAAAGAATGCCTTACCCGCCGCTATTTTCTTCATCGCCTCAATCTCCTGGAGGGCTTTTTGGGCTTCAGCCTTTGCATTTTTCGCGCTTTCGAGGGCCGCGGCAAGCTCGGACTCTCGCGTCTTCGAGTCACGCTCCAACGCCGCATGCTTCAACACGAGAGCTTGGAGCTCTTGCTGCACCTCGCCCACACGTGCCTCCCGCCTTTCCCACTTGGTGCGCTCCTTGGCCGCTTTGTCTTCGGCCTCGGATAGCGCTTGCTTCAGGGTCGCCACCTCGGTCGTGGCCCTGGCAAATTGACGATGATCCTGTCATTTTGCAATCACATCTTCTTTTATATATACATATCTATAGACATGGTATTACTTACCCTTGTTCTCCTCGAGCTGCCTCTTGGCAATGCCAAGCTCTTTCTTGGACCCCTCGAGGTCCTGCTTCAATGCGACAACCTCCGCAGTCAGTGCGGCAGAGGCCAGCAGCGAAGCCTGCATACGCATATAGACATACTTATGTTAGACTCCTGCGATATTGTTTGATCCTCTATTCGGCTTTTCTTTGTGAACACCGAACAGAGCATCAGGGGCTACTGTCTATGCGGTAATATTTTTCCTATATTTTAAATACTTACCTCAAAGCCTGTTAGAAGGCTGGCATAGGCTTCAGTTAGTCTGCTCTTAGCGGACTGAACCTTCTTGATCACCGCACTCATAATAGTGCGGTGCTCTTCGTCAATGGAAGCGCTGCGAAGCGCTCCCAGTAGATTGTCCGGTGCCTCTAGATGGGCAGAGGTCATCGGCACAGGCGTCTTGCCCCTCTTGGAAGGAGGCCGCCTGCCCGAGTCTGGAACCACTGGAGGTTCCGGCGCGGTGTTCGGCTGAGGGCCAAACTCGGAGCCCTTGGGGGCTTTGCTCCCCCTGCTCCCGGAGTCCGGAAGGTCGCTTTGAGGCGCCCCCGGGACTGTCTCCCCTGGACCCATTGCCTCTTGAGACAACACCTCGGCATTGTCCGTAGGGCAAGGGGAGGTGGCGGTTGGAAGTGGATCGTTATCCATATCCGACGAGCCCAGGGAGCCGTATGACGAGGATACGTCGATACGGGTTCGGGGCGGTCTGCACAATCATAATTCGGCGTTAAGAGAAGCAGTGCGACAAAGGAATGCTATGAGTTACTCTGGTATCTGAATACTTACGACTTCGCCAGGGGCTTGGCCCTGAGCAGCCACTCGTCTTCGCCTTCGGCGGCGGTGGTGGAGTAGTCTGGAAGGAGAGTCCTTCCATTCTTGGACCCTTCGCCCCCCCAGTAGGGGCGGCCTTTCTTTTCTTGTCTCCCCCGACCGGAGGGGGAACATCTTCATCTTCCTCCTCGTCTTCGGGGGAGGAGTGCGTCGCGGAGTTATCAGTCGATGAGTCCGATAACACGTGGTGCCGAAGCTCTTTAGGGTTCCCTTGGCCTTATTGGTCTTCTCCCGCACCTTGTAAGGAGCCGGAGTCAGCATCTCCGTCAGGAGAGCGTCCGCAGTGTCTTCGGGCAGAGGGGCCGGACAGTTAATCTGCCCCGACGTCTCCACCTAGTCCTGTCAAAGGCATGGAGATCAGACCCCGCACATGGTTATGCTAGGGGAAATAAATATCCTACCGGATGTATAGAACTCACCGAATGCGCTCGGCGCTTCGCGCTTAGCCCGCGGTCCTCGATGAGGGAGGGAGGGACCTAGGTGCCCTTGAACAGCACCTTCCAGACGTCCTTCTGCGTCGTGTCGAAGAGCTCGCTCAGAGTCTGGTGCTTGGCCGGGTCGAACTCCCACAAGTTGAAGTCCCGTTGTTGGCACGGGAGGATCCGGCGGATGAGCATGACCTGGACTATGTTGACAAGCCTGAGCTTCTTGCTTGTCATGTTCAGGATACATTTCTGGAGTCCGTCCAGCTCCACCGATGAACCCCACGACAAGCCCTTCTCTTTCCAGGAAGTGAGCCATGTAGGGAATCCGGATCGAAACTCGGGG
The DNA here is from genome assembly GCF_003073215.2 of Triticum urartu. Lineage (NCBI taxonomy): Eukaryota > Viridiplantae > Streptophyta > Magnoliopsida > Poales > Poaceae > Triticum > Triticum urartu. The sequence goes on from NC_053028.1 coordinate 285,827,497, forward strand.
GAAGCCACCCATTTGGTGTCGCGCGGCTCGGTGATGTAGAACCACGCCGATTGCCACCCCTTTATGGTCTCCACGAAGGAGCCTTCAAGCCATATAACGTTGGGTATCTTGCCAACCATGGCTCCGCCGCATTCTGCTTGTTGGCCGCCCACCACCTTCGGCTTGATATTGAAGGTCTTTAGCCATAGGCCGAAGTGGGCGCGGATGCGGAGGAAAGCCTCACGGACGACGATGAACGTCGAAATGTTGAGGATGAAGTTCGGGGCCAGATCATGGAAGTCCGGCCCGTAGTAGAACATGAGACCGCGGACGAATGGATGAAGGCGAAACCCCAGTCCGCGGAGGTAGTGGTGGAGGAAAACTACCCTCTCATGAGATTCTGGGGTAGGCACGATCTGCCCCGCAGTGGGCAACCAATGCGCGATATTCGCGACTAAGTATCCGGCTCCGCACAGCTTTTTGATGTGTCCCTCCGTAACAGAGGAAGCCATCCACTTGCCTCCCGCTCCGGACATGTTTGGAGAAGGTTGAGGAGAAAGATGTGGACTTGGGCGTTGGAGCTCGAGTGCGCAAGAATGGATGAGCAAGGAGGAAGAAGGCGTGGGTAGAAAAAGGTTAAACCTTATCCCTTTATAAGGGCGGCCGAAACTATGCGCCCCCACTAGCCTGGTAAAACTCACTTATCCCCCAAGCGCCGTAATCGATGGCGCGGTTGGGTTACCCACGCCCGTATTGATGAGAATCCCGTAATAAGGGGGACACGATCTCTGCTTTGACAAGACGTGTCAAAAAACTGCCTCGCGTTATGTGCGGGGCTAGTTAAAGGAAATGGTTCGAATAATCACCGGGCCATGGCATAATGTCGTATTGCCAAAACAAGTCAGCAAATTAGATTTGTGGAAATATTATTCTCTCTACGGTGGTATGTGGAACTTATTTTGCAGGGTCAGACACTATCCTTGTATTCAAATTCTTCCGTGGTGTATTCGGAGGAGGAACCCGCCTTGCAATGCCGAAGACAATACTGCATGCCGGACTCATTGTCATTGAATCCTGGTTCACGGGCTACTGAGGGAGTCCTGGATTGGGGGCTCTCCGGACAGCTGGACTATATCCTTTGGCCGGACTGTTAGACTATGAAGATACAAGATTGAAGACTTCATCTCGTGTCCGGATGGGACTCTACTTGGCGTGGAAGGCAAGCTAGGCAATACGGATATGGATATTTCCTCCTTTGTAACCGACCTTGTGTAACCCTAACCCTCTCCGGTGTCTATATAAACCGGAGGGTTTTAGTCTGTAGGACAACATACAATCAGACCATAGGCTAGCTTCTAGGGTTTAGCCTCTCCGATCTCATGGTAGATCAACTCTTGTAATACTCATATAATCAAGAATAAATCAAGCAGGACATAGGGTTTTACCTCCATCAAGAGGGCCCGAACCTGGGTAAAACATCGTGTCCCCTGCCTCCTGTTACCATCCGCCTTAGACGCACAGTTCGGGACCCCCTACCCAAGATCCGTCGGTTTTGACACCGACATGGCTCTTGTATAATATGGGAAAGATCACTTATGTGAGGGTGGGTGGGTAGATTTGAGTTAAAACCCTGACCCGGTCTGAGACCCAAAGGAGTTTCTGAGCTTGGTAGTTCGGGCTCTGGGACGTTGCCCAACGGTACTAGCCTGTTGTTCGATTCCAGGTTCGAAGCTTGGGCCATGTCCTCCCGTAGATAGGTATCCGGATCGGAGAGCTCAGGAATCCGGACATAGTTTGTCCTCAAAATAGAGGAAGAATCGCTGCATCGCTCCTCCACCACCGCTATCTGATGGGTAACTGGCGGAGAGTTAATCTTCCTTTGGTCGGGTTTAAGCCCGATCCGATCATAGTCTGTAGCGACTCCCAAGGCGGCGATGCGATCCAAGAGCTTGTTCAAAGAAGAGAGATCCATTGGGTCCATCTTCTCGGTGAATTCCGAGCCGATGTGGAGGCTATTTTTGATGACCCGAGAAGTCACCGTCGGTGCGACGGCCGATGGGGCGGTCACGACGAAGCCGCCTAATCGGAGGGTTTGGCCTACAGCCTGGGCTCCCCCAGAGGTAACATTTTCCCTGACAACAAGACGAGCCATCATGCCTTATCGTGACGTCACAGTGGAACTCTCAATGAAAGCACCAATGTCGCTGTCAAACTGGCGGATCTCGGGTAGGGGCTCCCGAACTGTGCGTCTAAGGCGGATGGTAACAGGAGGCGGGGGACACAATGTTTACCCAGGTTCAGGCCCTCTCGATGGAGGTAATACCCTACTTCCTGCTTGATTGATCTTGATGATATGAGTATTACAAGAGTTGATCTACCACGAGATCAGAGAGGCTAAACCCTAGAAGCTAGCCTATGGTATGATTGTATGTTGTCCTATGGACTAAAACCCTCCGGTTTATATAGACACCGGAGGGGGCTAGGGTTACACAAGGTCGGTTACAAAGGAGGAGATGATGGCTAGGGCGAGCACGCGAGCCACGAGATGATGGGAAGGAAAACCCGTTCACGTGGCTGGGCTATCCAATGCACCCAGATTGTGGTGCGACACGTCTGTCGGTGTCAAAACTGGTGAATCTCGGGTAGGGGGTCCTGAACTGTGCGTCTAAGGCGGATGGTAACAGGAGGCAGGGGACACGATGTTTACCCAGGTTCGGGCCCTCTTGATGGAGGTAATACCCTATGTCCTGCTTGATTGTTCTTGATGATATGAGTATTACAAGAGTTGATCTACCACGAGATCAGAGAGGCTAAACCCTAGAAGCTAGCCTATGGTATGATTGTTGTTGTCCTACGGACTAAACCCTCCGGTTTATATAGACACCAGAGGAGCTAGGGTTATACAGAGTCGGTTACAAGGGAGGAAATCTACATATCCGAATTGCCAAGCTTGCCTTCCATGCAAAGGACAGTCCCATCCAGACACGGGACGAAGTCTTCAATCTTGTATCTTCATAGTCCCACAGTCCGGCCAAAGCATATAGTCCGGCTTTCCGAGGACCCCCTAATCCAGGACTCCCTCAGGCGGCAAAACAAACTCTCCTCGTCCGAAATTGATGTAGGCTAATATTTTAAATAGGGGCAGATGTGTAACTTCCCTCGGACGTGACACAACCGCCCTACCTGTCAGCCCCGTTCATACACCGTGGGCGCCAACCGTGGGCGGAAAAACACCCTCTCCTCGCCAAAAATCGTTACCGGCAAAGCTTTGGGAGATGCAAGATTACCGTCCTATCCCCAACCGACGTGATGTCTGAAATTTTAAACAGGGGATAAGTTCGTAACTTTCCCACATTTCAGACAAGCGCATCCCAAAGTTTGAGACCCCCCTCCCCCTCCATTTCCCCATTCATACACTGTCGGCGCCACGACAACCTCCCCACTACGGCCAGCCTCCTCCGTCCGCCACCGCGTCCTCCACCTTGCCGGAGCCGCTACCCCTACCCTGTCGTCCACTGCAAGAGATGGACGTCTCTCATCCACAGCGCCGGACCAGGATCCTTTCATCGCATCGTCTCGCTTCATCGGCGCCGTCGTCCACCTTGTCGTTGCCGCTCCTACGATTGCCTCATCCATGGCAATAGGATTTATCCCCCGACCCGGCCGTCTGCCGTCTAAAGTCTTCTTCCCCGCCGCCGACAGCCATCGCACCCGCAGGACCCTCAATGAATCAGCTGGGGCCTACACGGTGTCGCAAGAGAGGTGGTACTCTCCATATGTGCTTAAGTTATTGATCTCACCCGGAAAATAGATCGTAAATTGTTTACTGTACTTTTCTTGTTCGTACAAAATCGTAGTGGTCAGTTGAAAGCAAACATTGGTTGCGAAGTAGCTTTGTCCGGTTTGCACCTTCAGATCCGCCATGCCACGATCACTATACTCGTAAAGCTTATGGTTTCCCCCCTTTATATTCACTACAATCATCGTAGGTGCTTCACTGCTTCGTGTCGTGCTAGCACTGCTCCTCGAGACCTCAACCCATCAAGCGAAACAACAAGCCACTCATAATTCCACAGCTTACGTGTTGAAATACGAATCTGATATGATGCTCATATTACTAAAACAAAGAACGTTTAATTGGTCACCTAATGTTCCTATATTCGTTTCAAAAAAGCATGTGTGCCACCCACTGGTCCAGCTAGTTCCACTTTCCTGATTTTACTCTTGATGCTTAGGGTTTCCCCCTTTTATCTACTCTACTATGACCTGCGTAGGTGCTTACTGTCGTACTAGCATCACTCCACCCTTCAAGCTAAAAAACAAACACTCAAAATTCCAAAGCTTAGTTTTTCAAATTTGATTGTGATATGATACTGATATTAGTTAGCAGACACATTTAATTGGTTAGCTAAAGGTCCCTCTTGAGTTTCCAAATGCATGTCACGACATATAGAGAGACAGCAGAATTGCATTTCTTTGTCACTTGTTGACTATACTTTCTTGTCCATACCAAATCTTAGTTGTTATTTCAAAGCAAACATCGGTTGCTAACTACCCTTTGCATGGTTTGCAACTTCAGATCTTCCATCCCACTGCCACGATCAACACTATACTCATTATGCTTACGGTTTCCCCATTAATAGCACTGCTCCACCCATCGAGCTAAACAAGCTTAGTTGTACAAATTCAAATATGATATTATGCTGGTATTAGTAAAACTGAGAGATGTTTAATTGGTCAGCTAAATGTTCCTACGTTAGTTTTGAAATGCATGTGAGCCACATATGGAGAGACCGGAAGGAATAATATTTCTCTGTGCGCTCTGGTTCATCATGGGTGGCAACCGACATTGTATATAAAGACTTGTAATATCTTCAGTCTGCTTGCTCTTCTGCTCTTCTTTAAGATTATCCTCTTCTCTTGCGGTCGACTGGTCAGGTCGAGTTATTCTCCCTTAGTATATTTTCAATCTGTCAGGTCAGGTCGACTTGTTCTTCTTTACTATATGTTGAAGTTGTCATCTGCGAAGTATCATCACTTCTAGAGCTCTCATATTTTTAGTACTAGGACACATTATATTAATGCACACACCAAATTACAGCATGCATGGCACCTCTTAGAAGAATTGCAGAGATAGCACAAAGTGGTTTACAGGGAGGAAGTATTGGATTAGAATCACTTCTTCATTACAAAGATAATCTCACTTGTTTTTAAGTTTTCATGCATGTCAGGTATTGAACATTATCAAAATGAATATGAGAATGGGCGCACGAGAGGAATATTGTGGAACAATCTACTTGCTAACAAACTTGGCATTGTGGAGGATGGCCTATCTTATTCACCCATCAAGGTGCTTGCTCTAACTTGGCATGGTCACACATATTTTGCATCTGACCTCTTGCATTACTTCTACTTTGTTACACCATCTGCTTAGTTTAAGCATCATATATGAGTATATGCCATACCTATCCATTTTCTGTACCTATTCCATGTGTCGTCATACTATGTTTTTCTAGTCAAATGTTGTTCTTTCGTAATAGATGTCCAAAAGTAAGAGGGTGAGTGCAGATCCTGTTAAATCAGATAGATCAACAACGACAAAAAACACAGGCCCAACTGTACCACACTTTACCCCTACTCCAGTGGCCAAACCCCTATTAGAACTGCTGAGAGCCCAGCGTCAGGTACTGTCTATGATATCGATTCAAAATTTGAACTCCTAAATTTCTGCATGTGCCTTACCTTCTCTCTTGTATTAAAACTAATTTCAGATGAATCTCCTTTCTCAAAGGATCATAGGATCTCACGACAATACTGGGCTCTGCATTGCTCTTGTCAGTACCTCTTGCCCTTTGTCAGCATACTTACACTCATTGTTGTTTGATTATGTAGCATCATTGTAAATGTTCACTTCTCTATCCTCCCTTTGCTTGAAATTATAAGATCTATATTTACTCTTAGATAAATGTAGAATTAACACAATGGTTATGAAGTTTTGGATTGCTCATGTAAGTAGCTGTTGTCATGTACTCCCTCTGTATCGAATTAATTGTTGATCAATTGGATGTATTTAGAACTTAATAGTGCTAGATACATCCATTTGAGCGACAAGTAATAACGGACGGTGGTGGTATTACTCTACTTGCTTTGCGAGATAGTTGATTGTCTAGCATTAATCTGCATCTTATCTGCCCTGCCCTCCACTTTCTCCAAATTAGCATATCTACATTTACTCTTACCAAAATGTTGAATAAAGCCAATGCCACTGCACACGTTGATGTCTGCATTCCTCTTGTTAGTACATTTTGCCTTGTAACACTATACTTAATTAATTGCTATTTGATTATGTATCATCAGTCTACACCCGAGCTTCATTATCCTCTGTTTCTTCCAATATTATTTGATCTATATTTACTCTTTGCAAAATGTAGAATAACGGCAACGCTTATAAAGAATTTTCTTTGGGTAATTTATTGAATTATCCTTCCATCAACATGGAGTAGGGCTTTGTCCAGCCCGTGTTAACATGTAATGTAAGTTCATCCTTCTGAAGCCTTCAAACTTTGTTCTAGTATAGATTTGGATATGCATCATTTCCTCCATTGCTGTTTACTTTGCTGTTTATATCTGATTGGATGTTTGCAACAACTACCAGTTTTAAATTGTAGTTGTAAAAACATGTTCCTTATGCAGAATAGATCCATTTATTTGCTTATATAATTGTGAAACCTGTTACGTGTCTCCTTATTTCTCTTTCAGAGTCGTATCTCTTATGCTAGGCAGAACTTTAGGAAAGATAGTGAGCCAAACCATCTTGATGACAGCGAGATGACCCCAAGGTCCTGTCTTAATGAAGACAGTGAGTTGAAGCTACTCACCAGCAGGTGTGAGACAACCTCTGTGCAGTCGTTGCCTCAATCAGTTCGACTTCTTCAGTCTCAACTTAAAGCGGAAAGGCTTGCTTCAGCTCAGCTCCGACTTGAAGTCAAAGATATAATGAAGATGTCAAGGGACTGTCGTGCGCACTATGGTGCCATACAGCTAGAGATGAAGCATCTATCATTGACACAACTCAGGTCTCATCAGCTTGTTCGGCTGCTTGCGGGGCCCGACCTCACCAGGCCTAGTGCCTTCTGAAGTGATCTCAGTTTTTTATATTCTTTTGTCGGCGCGTTTATATGCACTGGTGGCGACCTTTGATGCCTAGTGTATGTAATCCGCGGTCATGTTGCGCTTTATTATCACCGGTAGCGAACTTTGATTCCCAGTGGATGTAATATGCCGTAATTTCTTTATTGTATAGTCTAAGTTTATTATTTTGTTGGTATGCTGTAATTTAGGCCGGAAGGTTTAGTGGATCTCAGTGTTGTCGATCTTCAGGCTGGCCCGTTACTCATATGGGCCAAAACATTGGCCTATAATCATCTTGTGCCATTAGGAGGTCTAAACCTATAGTAGTTTCCCGCCTTTAATAGGCCGAGTAAAGTTCTGGCCAGCTGGGCCAAAGAATACCATGGGCTTTTAACAGGCTAAAACCTAGATTGGGCTAGTGTTGATCCGAAAAATTCACAGGCCGAAACTGCCTAAGGCCCATGTTGCGCCCAAATAGGATGAGCAGTTAACAGGCCAAAATATATCTCGGGCCTGTTTGGCCCAATAAAATTATGGGCTTTAAGCAGGCCGGTATCCACGCGGGCCATAGACCCAAAAGTGTCATGAGCCATTATCAGATGGGCTATAAGCAGGCCGGATTCAACGCGGGTTGTAATTAGGCCCAACAGTTACACAGGCCATTAACAGGCCGATAGGCCAGTTGGGCTAAAATTTATCCATGAAGACTACGGGCCATTAAGAGGCCTAAAGTTACTTCGGACAAGAAATAGCCCAGTTTCTGCATGGGCCATTAAATGGCCTAAAGTTAAACCGGGCCGACAACGTCCCAGATACTCCACGGGACGCTAACAGGCCGAAACTATTATCGGGCCGAACTGGAAAACGGGCATTTAACAGGCTGAAATACAAACCTGTCTTAGAATGGGCCCAAAGGTACAGTGGCCTGTTAACAGGCCTGATCTGATATGGGCCGTCATTTGGCCCAAAACTCGGCAGGCTATGAACGGGCCTGATCAGATATGGGCCTCAATTTGACCCAAAACATGGCAAGTTGTTAACGAGCCAGCCCACTAGTGTCTGAAAAAACATGGTGGGCCTTTAGCTGGGCCGGCCTTTTCACCGGAATGGGCCTCTATTGGGCCGTGCCACGTGTCGACGTATCATAGGTGCCTCCTATCCAATGAGTGGATGACATCTATCCCAACGAGGAGCTAACACGTGGTTCCGTCGGCCAATGGGAATTTTACACGTGGAAAATCCCCATTGGTCCGGGCTGTTAATGGGTTATCGGATCCAAAACTGAACCCATAGCTTGACGGCGAGCCGTTACGGTCGATGCCACGTGTAGGTCACCCTTGGCGAAAGCACTTCTATGACGCATGATTTATCGTCATGGAAGTGGACACTTCCGTGATGATAATTTTGGTAATGTCATGGAAGACTTCTATGACAGCACAAGTATGACTATCTTGATTCTGTCATAAAATCATCATGGTTGTACATGCATGAAAGAAAACGTGACCTACTGTGACAAACACGTATCATCATGGAAGTGTCTTTTTTGTAGTGTTTCCTGTCAGTCGATAATCTGGGCTTGCTTCCTTCCTTTGCTGTCAGTCGCTTTGCTTATCTCGTCTTCCAGTCAAAGGAAATAGTAATTGATATGCTACCTCACACGGGTTGGTATTGGTCTTTATCCTGATTATTGTGCTTGTCATATGTATTGGTAATTTGGTATTGTGATAGTGTTTGCCGATTTCATAAAGGAGTCACTTGGAGCCTGAACTCGCAGGCAAATCATTACATTGGGTGATTTCAGTAGAACTGCACAAAATGATCAGATGGACAGATACTTATGCTACTGCTATGTACTCCAAAGTTCACTCAGACAAGCATCGATGTTAACAAGAAGAAGTGCCTATATTCATTCAAGTATCAACTTACATCAACTAGTTGTCAAACTCTAAGTATTAGGAGAGTGAACGCCAAAAATATTGCTTGGCGCATAGCCCAGAAAAAGGCAGTCCAGTCTTTGGTCCCAACTTGTGCCTTTTGGTTATCGACACATATGGTAGTGAACTGTATGGCATGGAGTCTAAAGATTCCAGACAAGTTGGTTGACGTGTATATTCATCTGGCACATAATCAGTCTGCATGCCAGGCATGCTCCATTTTAGTTGAACTGCACAAAAAATTTGGGTGGTTCATTTTCTCAACCACCTCCTTTCTTGTCTGCAATGTAGAATTTTGGCGAGCTACAAGACCAAGATGAGCTAGTAAACTAGTTGGATGAAAGTAGTGACCAAGTTGCTCAAACCTCCCTCGGCACAAGGCCACTATTTGAGGATAAACCTACAAGAAAAGTTCATATTGTCTATGTTGCCTCTTATGTACTCGAAAGTTTACTCGTACAAGCATTAATTTTAGCAAGAAGTACCTCCGACTAAACACCACCCTAGGTAATTAAAGTTTGTCCATGGATGATATTGGTTGTGATCTCAATCATTTGGATGCATAAACATGTGTATATCTGAATCTTTTTGTGAATTATCTATGAATATTGTCATGTGATCTATCAATCATTTGGATGCATAGACATGTTGAACTTGTGTATATATGAATCTTTTGAGTTGTTGATTGTGAATGTTGGCTATGAATATGAACTTGTCCTATGAACCTGAGTTTGATATGAATGTTTACCTTTTCTGTTGTACTTGTGTGTGAACTTGTTAGTATGTACACTGTGGGATTTGTGACGTGTGGGTGTCAATGGCACACCTTCTTCCCGAGAAGAATTGCACCTGCTTTGTTAGGGTAGCAACGGCGCATCAGCTCTTTTTAATATTTTTGCTCTTTCTTCCCCCTCCCCCGCTCAACCCTTGTTGTAATGATTTCGGCCTCATAACAAACATAATATTGCGTTGTTTTTGGGGCTTGATGAAAAATCGAGTGCTGGTGTTGGCCCGCCCAACAAATGGGTTGCTGGTCCACCACGGACTGGGAGGCTAAAAATACAAGTTGTATGGTGTAGAGGCAAGTAAAAAAACGCCATCGAGAGCCATCCACTAAAGAAAAAAATCGCGTCTGATGTGCTTCTTCAGTCACGTCGCCGACCCCCTCTTTAATCCAGTTCGCTCGGGTATCTAGCTAGTATCATTTTTTTCTAGAGGGTAAACAAGTATCAACTAGGCTTAGGTTTTGTTTTTTTAACATGCGTAGCCCACGACATACGGAGACAGTGGTTTCAACTTATTTTTTGAAGTCCATACCGGCCTATGGGCCTCCCAGTGTAGGTTTTACTTTTTCTTAAAGATCAGCATCCCAATGTATTTTTTTAATAAAACGAAGATCTTTGTTCTATTTATCCATATATAAGAATAATAATGTTGTGTCCAATTTATGTTTTCCCTTCTAACCACATTATACATATTTATATTATTACTATTATCGTATATTTTACAGATACTTATATATACATTATAAAAACATCTGATGTGTTATTGACTTATAAAAGTAAATGTTTAACAGAAGTTGGCAAGGAAAATCCTGGTTGTTTTTGACTCATAGGCAACGAAAATCCTGGTGATTGCGTACAAAAGCTTGCGAAGATTTTAAGGACCAATGTAATAATAACGCGCTCATTTTCATTTTGAGCAATAACTCGCTAATTTGTTAATTTTATATATAAAAAATGTGTAGCTCTGGTTTATTTTTTGATATTAATTGCTCCTTCTAACCTAACATTATATATAGAACGAGCCCGTCTAATTCGTGTATTTCAAGAAAGTGCAAATGGGCTCGAATTTCTTAGAAAAAGTTAAATCGGCCGCATTGATGCGAAACTATGTGTTCACCCAGCCCAGCAAATGGACTGTACATTCTAGAAAACATGGGTTAAATATATGCCACATTTTTGCAGGCTGACATGTGGGCCAATATGTCGAAGCCTACGCAGGGCGTTGTCAACTTGGTCAACAAGTGATTATGACATCCACAACCATTGGATTTATATCCGACGATCGGCATGCACCTTCAATCTCTCGTCTTCTTCCTCCAGCGTCGCCGGGACCGCCTGGTCCGGCCCCCGGCAGCTAGTGGCTCTTCTTAGCACGCATCGTTGTGAAGCGCTATCCCACCGCCGGCCAGGCTATCCCTCCACCCCTCCTGTTATTCTCCACCGCTGCAGCCCCACGCCGCAGCAGAACCAGTTATAACCCTTGTACTCCTCTCAATCTGCAACTCCACCGCCACGTCTTCCCATCTCCGGGTCATTCCCGTCCGGGGCCTCTCCATCATCCACCGCCTCGCTGCGCTCGGCATGGCGTGGTCAACAAACAAGAGTCGTCAGAAGAAGACTGTATGTGGAGAACCTGATGGCTAGGACCCATGAGGTCCATGGTCGCACGCAAGGAAAGTTCCTCCTTATTAAGCTAAAAAAATGTTTCCTCCCCGTGACAGCTGAGACCAACTGGCTGTATCTTCGCACGGAAGGAAGTGCCTCCTTGTTATGTTAAAAAACTATTCCTCCCATTGACAGCTGGGACCCGTCAGATTTGGTGGCTGACTTGTGGGCCTACTAAGCGGACGTGTCAACTTAATCAACAAATGATTCTAGCACCTGGACCGTTGGATGTTAATCCAACAGCCGTGCTCCTTCTGCAACCTCTATTCTTGCTCCTGTCTCCTGTGGGCGGCACCGCCGCAGTGCTGCCGCGCATCCGAACCAGTCAAGTTTCCCACTGCTCTCCATCTGCGACTCCACTGCCGCGTCTTCCCCATCTCTAGGTCGTTCCAGTTTGGGGCCTCGCCGTCGTCCACCGGCCTTGGTGTGCTCGTCACGGTGTGGTCAGCGTGGTCAACAAACGAGAGTCATCGGAAGATGACTGTACGTGAGACGCTGATAGTGGGGATGCACCACGTCCGTGGACGCATGCATGCAACTGCATCCTTTTTACCCTGAAAATTTATGTTTTCTCCCCCTGACTGCTGGGACCCACTAGCTACATCTTCGCACGCAAGGAAGTGCGTCCTTATTACAGGCAAAAAAATACCCCCCCTTGACAGTTGGGACCCAGCAGCTATATCTTCGCATGCAAGGAAGTGCGTCCTTATCCTCCCTGACAGCTGGGACCCACCCGGTCGAAGCGTACGTACCGTTGTCTGTCTTGTGGGAACGTGTATGTACATACTGGTCGATCGGTCGCTCTGCAACGATGAACCATGGCCGAGTAAGTAGCCGCACATGTCATAGTAGACCCCCCCCCCACACGTAGCAGTTCAAGCTGTCCCGTCTAAACCGTGTACACGAACATACAACCACACGCCAAAAACTACGGCCACATACGTACATACGGGTGGGGTCTTGAACGCCTACTCGCGCATACATACGGCCAGGGCTCGTGTACATGGCTGGGTCAGAACGGAGAAACTGGGTCTTCATCGTGTTCATGGGGAGGCAACGGAATGCGTCGTGTTCATCGGGAGGCAACGGAATACGTCATATTCATCGGGAGCCAACCGGCTTGGACGGAACAACCGATCAAAACAAGGCCTGGCGTACTGCATAACAGAGGAAACGGCCTTGTGTTCGACCAGACACAGTCAAAACGGGATCATGTTCATCGGGAGGGGTCTGGTGTACCACAAAATAGAGGAAACGGACTTCTCTTGGACCTCCTACGGTCGAAACGGGGTCCTGTTGATCGGGAGGGGTGTGGCATACCGCAAAATGGAGGAAACGGACTTGTGTTGGAGCACTACGGTCGAAACGGGGGTCCTGTTCATCGAGAGGCGTGTGGCGTACCGCAAAACGGGACTCCACGGGATACTGTTCATCTCCACTGTCGACCTCGTCCAGCCTCCATGGGCAACTGTTCATCCACCGTCGACCTCCTCTAGCCTCCACCTACGACTGTTCATCCACGGGCTCCTGTTCATCCAGCCTCCACCGCTCCTCCACCGGCTATTGTTCAACCAACCCTCTCCACGAGGTCCTGTTCAACCACCCCTCCATGGGCTAGTATTCATCCAGCCCTCCATCGGCTACTGTTCAACAAGCCCTCCACGGGGTCCTATTCATCCAGGCCTCCACGGGGTCCTGTTCATCCACCCCCAGCCGGCTCGATCGGGGTCCTATTCAGCCAGCGGCAACGGCCTCTACTACCACGGGGCCTATTCATCCAACCCCCCACCGGGAACTATTCATCCAACTCCCCCCCCAACAACACTCACAGTTCATCAAGGGAAGGAGGCAGCAAGGTTCGATCACCTTCAATTAGCAGCAGTAGCGAAGGACACTCGGGTTCAGTTAATAGTGAGGGATTGATCACTCGCGTTCAGTAACATAGCTAGTGTAATTGCTCGGGTCCAGTTAGAGCGCAACGCCTCGCACACGCGCGCGTACGTGTACGAGAGAAATGCACATCGCTCAGCCCCCAACCACCCACCGTAACTGGGAACTCCCTGATATTTTCCTCGCCCTCGCTTCTACCATGCTTTTTCCGTCATGGGCGGCCCAAAGAATGTCATGCGGCTGCGTCTCTGGCCCGCCCAAGACAAAAATCCCATTTTCTGTCATGATTTTTTGTCATACAAGTAGGATCCCACCACATCTATGATGATACCAGGTTTTGTCACAATTATCGTCATAGAAGTGTCATAAGCATGACAGAAAAAAAAATTGTTCGGCCCAAAATGTCACGGATGTGTCTTTTTTTGTAGTGTATGGATGGTACCCGTGGATACGGCTAGCCGTGGAATGTGAAAGAATGGTGGAAAAGGAATAAACTTTATTTTCTGTCTGGGAACCTCCTATGATATATCTAGCATGGAAAGTATTTGGAACTACTCGATCGTTTTCGTTGACAGGAAAAGCATGCTACCCAAAATGTCTTTATCTCTCTTTCTTGCTTCTAGCTTTGGCACCTCTACAAATCCATACTTCCCTCTACGAGGGCCTATCTATTTACTTTATGCAATTTTTATTTTTATTTGAGTCTCCATCTTCTCTTATAAAGCACCAATTAAGGGGCACTATGATCGTACTTGAGCATTGGATGTAGCTAATATGCAAGTGTGTTTCATGAATGGATCAATGATTGAGCATGATGGGCTAGGGATAAATTTCTTTAGTGTTGATATTTTGAAAGACATGGTTGCTTATTGATATGCTTGAGTATTGAAATCTTCATGTCAAAACTAGACTAATGCTTTGAACCAGATAAAAGTCCAAATGTCCATACTACAAAACAAAAGAACATGTGATGAATAGCTTTCCACAACAAATATTCCACTTTCAATTGCTACTTTATCATGATAAGTTTTATGAGTAAGAGTTGCTATTATGAAAGTGATTGAAATTATCATTGATCAAACTTGTGCACTTTGCTAGCATTCACACTTCATAAATTATTTCTTTTATCATTTACCTACTCGAGGACGAGTAGGAATTAAGCTTGGGGATGCTGATATGTCTCCAACGTATCTATAATTTATGAAGTATTCATGCCATGTTTATAATAAGTTTATATGGTTTTGGTATGATTTGCATGGAACTAACCCGGACTGACGTTGTTTTCAGTAGAACTATTGTGGTGTTGTTTTTTGCATAAATGAAAGTTCTCCAAATGAGATGAAACTTTTTGATGATTTTTTTGGGAACAAAAGAGACCCCCAAGCTTCGTGGAAGGACCAGAAGGTGAAGGAGTAGGGCACAAGACACCGGGGCGCGCCTGGGCCCTTGTCCGTGCCCCGGTGGGTTGTGCTCACCTCGAGGCCCCTCTTAGCATGAAACCAACGCCAAAAATTCCTATAAATAGAGAAACCATCAGGGGTTACCCTAGATCAGAAGTTCCGCCGCCTCAAGCCTCTGTAGCCATGAAAAACTAATCTAGACCCCGTTCCGGCACTCCACCGGAGAGGAAAATCATCACTGGTGGCCATCTTCATCATCCCGGCGGCTACCATGATGAGGAGGGAGTAGTCCACCCTCTGGGCAGAGGGTTTGTACCAGTAGCTATGTGTTTAATCTCTCTCTCTCTCGTGTTCTTGAGATTTCACGATCTTGATGTATCACGGGCTTTGTTAATATAATTGGATCATATGGTGTTTCCCCCTCTCTATCTTGTTGTGATGAATTGAATTTTTCCCTTTGAGATTTCGTTGTTATCAGATTGAATACTTTTATGGATTTGAGAGCACTTGATATATGTCTTGCATATGAACGCTCATGGTGACAATGGGGTATCATATTGATTCACTTGATATGTGTTTTGGCACTCAACTCGCGGATTCCCGCGGTGACATTGGGGTAATCTATGCATAGGGGTTGATGCACGTTCTCATATTTTGTTTCTCCGGTAGAAATCTTGGGGCACTATTTGAAGTTCTTTGTGTTGGATTTAGTATTATGAATCTGAAATTATTTGGTGTTATTTTAGTACGAACTCTTGGATAGATCGATCGAAAAGAATAGCTTCGAGGTGGTTTCGTACCCTACAAACGATTTCTTCTTATGCTCTCTGCTAGATAGGAACTTTGGAGTGATTCTTCGTTTCACATTGAGGGATGGTTATATGATCCAATTATGTTAGCACTGTTGAGAGATTGCACTAGAGAAAGTACGGACCCTAGGCCTCATTTTCAAGCATTGCAATACCGTTTTTGTGCCCGTTTACTATTTGCAACCTTGCTGTTTTTATTTATTCAGATTATAAAAATATATTTCTACGATCCATATTACACTTTTATCACCATCTCTTCGCCGAACTAGTGCACCTATACAATTTGCCATTGTATTAGGTGTGTTGGGGACACAAGAGATTTCTTGTATTTGGTTGCAGGGTTGTTTGAGAGAGACCATCTACATCCTACGCCTCCCACGGATTGATAAACCTTAGGTCATCCACTTGAGGAAAATTGCTAATGTCCTACAAAACTCTGCGCTTGGAGGCCCAACATGAGTCTACAAGAATAAAGTTGCGTAGTAGACATCAGGAGGTTGATGAGGTTCGTCTTGGTGTACTTCCTCGTTTTCTCCATCTTGGCGTGTTCCACTTGTGGATGCCTCCAAATCGAGTTGTGGTTCACCTTGTCATGAGGTAGAGGCTTCCACTTGAACGGACGAGGTACTCTCCTTCACCTCCGTTAGGCGAATCTTGCCAGTAGACAAGTCTTGGATTGCTTCCGAAGGGTCTTTGTCTCCTACATCAATTGGCAATTGCTCTACTTGCGAGCCGTTAGATTCATCGAACTTCACATCTACCATCTCTTCAACCTTTCGGGTGAAATTGTTGTAGACACAGTAAGTGTGAGAGTTTGAGCCATAACCGAGTAGGAAACCTTCATGAGATTTAGGAGAAAATTTCGAATGATGATGCTTATCAAGAATATAGCACTTTGAGCGGAATACTCGAAAGTATCCAACTTGGGGTTTTTTACCTGTGAGAAGCTCGTATGCCGTATTGCCGAGTAGCTTGTGAAGATATAGACGATTTGTTGCATGACAAGCTATCTCAACCGCTTCTGCCCAAAAGTGTTTTGGTGTCTTGTACTCATCAAGCATCGTTCTCGCCATCTCAATAAGAGTTCAGTTCTTCCTCTCAACAACTCCATTTTTAGGTGTATATGTAGCCGAGAACTCATGTGAGATCCCTTCTTCATCAAGAAAGGTGTCCACATTGGCATTCTTGAACTCCGTTCCGTTGTTGCTGTGAACCTTTTTGATCTTCACTTCAAATTGATTTTGGGCCTTCCTAGCGAAGTTCTTGAAGATCTTTTGGACCTGTGATTTATCATCAAGAAAGAACACCCACATAAATCTTGAAAAGTCATTGACAATGACTAAACCGAACGAGTTACCACCGAGACTTTTGTAGGTGTTGGGACCAAAAAGGTCCATATGAAGCAGCTCGAGTGGTCTTCTCTTGGTCATGATATTTTTCATAGGGTGGCTTCCTCCAACCTGTTTTCCTGCTTGATAAGCACTGCAAAGTCTATCGTTGTCAAATATAACGTCTTTAACTCCAAGGATATGATCACCTTTAATAAGCTTATCAAGATTTCGCATGCCCACGTGGCCTAACCTTCTATGCCACAACCAGCCTTTAGAAGATTTAGCAATCAAGCAAGGTCTCGATTGAGCCTTTTTAGTGAAATCAACAATGTATAAATCACCTCTATGTATGCCGGTAAAGACCATATTATGATTATCTCTTCGAAACACTTGACAATCTACTTCGGTAAATAGGACATTGAAACCAAAGTTAGCTAGTCTAGATACGGAAAGTAAATTATAGCCAAGAGATTCAATGAGCATAACATTTTGGATGGAGCTGTCATGTGAGATGGCCACCTTACCAAGGCTAACCACCTTACCCTTTGAGTTATCACCAAAATGACATACTTTTGAGGGCTGTTATTTTCAGCAAGCTCACGAAACATATCCTTATCTTCGGTCATGTGATCGATACATCCACTATCAAGAACCCATTCCTTTCCTCTAGCCATATAGCCACGAAGATTAGCCATAAGACCAAAGTTTCTCATAGACTCATCAAGGTCAAAGTCACTATCATCATCCTCATCATAGTATCCATGTTCAACATTGTCTTGTGATGAATCACCACCTAGAGAGAGTGATTCATTAGATGTATGACCATGGTAATGTGCATCTTTATGAATTCTAATGACTTGAGAGATAATACTACTAATGACTCCAACATCCCCTTTGGCACGCGTGAGGTCATGAAGCTCAAATAGACAATCAACAAATTTAGGGTCACTAGGTTTCATTTTATGAAAAGCTATGGACTTTTGAATAATCACATCTAGATTTTTCAAGGAATAGTTTGGAAACCGTTCCTCAAGAAATATCCATATGGTGTAAGCACATTCAAGAGTAGGCAAGCATGCAATCAAATTTCTAGGCAATCCTCTAATGATAAGATTGATAGTTCTAAGATTGCGAATCATGTCAAGAGACTCATCAGGAGTAGGATGCAAGGGATCAATAAGGGGCCCACAAGGGCTAGTAATATACTTGTTCAAGTGATATTCATTGAAAATCTCAAGAATCTTAGTTTTCCAAGCACTAAAGAACTCTCCATCAAGCATAGGCACTCTATGTCTAAAACTCCCCATCATATACTCATCCATCTTCCTCCAATGGTGATTAAGCCAAATCAATGGAGACCAATGCTCTGATACCAATTGAAAGGATCGAGAAGAGGTGTCTAGAGGGGGGTGATTAGACCCTCAACAAGCAAAAGTAGCGGTTTTTAAGTCCTTCAAGTTGAGGTGGAGTTTTAGCGCAAGTTTAAGCATTCACAATACATTTCAAGCAAGCATGGCAAGAGTATATGAGCAGCGGAAAGTAAAGCATGCAAGTTGCAAGAAAGTAAAGGGATGGGATTGGAGTGTGCAAACGCAATTGGAGACACGGAGATTTTTGGCGTGGTTCTGATAGGTGGTGCTATCGTACATCCACGTTGGTGGAGACTTCAACCCACGAAGGGTAATGGTCGCGTGAGTCCACGGAGGGATCCACCCACGAAGGGTCCACGAAGAAGCAACCTTGTCTATCCCGCCATGGCCATCGCCCATGGACTTGCCTCACTTGGGTAGATCTTCACGAAGTAGGTGATCTCCTTGCCCTTACAAACTCCTTGGTTCAACTCCACAATATTTGACGGAGGCTCCCAAGTGACACCTAACCAATCTAGGAGACACCACTCTCCAAAAGGTAATAGATGGTGTGTTGATGATGAACTCCTTGCTCTTGTGCTTCAAATTATAGTCTCCCCAACACTCAACTATCTCTCACAGATTTGGCTATGGTGGAAAGATGATTTGAGTGGAAAGCAGCTTGGGGAAGGCTAGAGATCAAGATTCTTGTGGTTGGATTGGAATGTCTTGGTCTCAACACATGAGTAGGTGGTTCTCTCTCAGAAAATGAGTAGTGGAAGTGTAGGCACGTTCTTATGGCTCTCTCTTGAATAGAGAAGGGGGTGGAGGGGTATATATAGCCTCCACACAAAATCTAACTGTTACACACAATTGAGCCAACTCGGTCAGACCGAATAAGTGAACTCGATGAGACCAATTCAGTTCAAAATGTGAATGTTAGGATTCTTGGTGGGACCGACATGATCAACTCGGGAGGGGCGATGTGCTAGGGTTAGGGAAAAACCTTATCTCGATTTGACCGATTACGCGAACTTGGTGAGACCGGTTTCAGTAATAAGCAAACAGAGAGTTGGTCAGGCAAACTCGGTGAAACCGATTGCATATTTCAGTGAGATCGACATAATTGCAATAGGCAACAGAGAGTTTGCAAGGCCATCTCGGTGAGACTGAGATCCTATCAGTGAGACCGAACTGATTAGGGTTTCTGGTAGTGGCTATGTCAAGTGAACTCGGTGGTGCCGGGTAAATCAAATCGGTGGAGCTGAGTTTGACTTTAGGTTTCGAACATATTTAGATTTGAGAAAGTGGTCGAGGGCTTTGGAGCATATCACTAAGCATTTGAGCAAGTAGACCATTAAGCAACACCTCATCCCCTTTTAATAGTATTGGCTTTTCATATGGACTCAATGTGATCATGGATCACTAAAATAGAAATGAAGAGTCTTGAGCTTTAGCCAATCTTTGTCCTTAGCACCTTGAAGGGGGTTCCACATCCTCTTGTCCATGCCACGCCTTTGTTGAACTTTCTAAAATATACTAGATGAAACTATTAGTTCAACAAGAGATATGTTGACATTAATTACCAAAATCACCCAGGGAGCACTTGTGCTTTCAACAGGCAAAGGGGAGTGCCCATACCCGATGCTCAATTTTCCTTTGGTGATGAAGTAGCGATCTTATCCTCGGGTTTCCATGGCAGAGGCTCAGCGTCATAAGAGGAGGAGTGAGTATCACGGGTCCTGCAACTGGCAGCCAAACTCATACCTTTAAACCTCGCCTCATATTCAAAGACTTGTTTTTGGAGATCATAGATCTGGCTTTAGAGGAAGTTGATTTGCTCATTGAAGGTGAGGATGATGTCCTTCATGGATTTGATCCACCTTGAGATCACGGGTGTAGTCTGTGATCATGAGGTGATTGGCATTGAGTCCACGTTGCACCATCCCCTTGCACTGGAAGACCTCCCGCTCCATAGCTTCAAGCCTGGCCTCCACGGTTCCCGTTCCTTTGGGACCTTGCACATCGCGGATGTGAAGCACCCCCTCATGCATATGGATAGCCTGACGGTGCTGCATCACCTCCCGCAAATATGGGTTGATGACATTCTTGAAGAACTTGTCCTTGGAGGAGCTAGAAGCGGCCATGGTAGATGGGATCTATCAGAAAATAACAAGGAAAAGAAAACAGGAGATTTCTCTGTGATGCGGTGGTTAATAGGTTCGGGGGGTATATAATGATTTTTTATCTTGGGAAACAAGCAAACGGAAGAAAAACAGAGTCCGGAAGGTACCCGAGGTGGGCGCAACCCACCTGGGCGCGCCTGGCAAGCCAGGCACGCCCTAGTGTCTTGTGCTCACTAGGGTCACCTTCCTAGTAGTTTCTTATTTTCCTAATTTTTATTATATTCCAAAACTGACAAAAAATATTTTTGCAGATTTTTCGGAGTCCATTTACTTACCGTATCATGTACCTCCTCTTTTTCATGATTCTAGAGTGTTCTGGAAGGTTTCCTTTATGTATTCTTCCGGTGTCATAGTTTGGATAATATTGCTTTCAAAATTAATGGGTGTACCTAAGGTATAATGTTTTCTTCTTTTCCCATTGACAACCTTCGGGTTGGTACCTTCAGCATTATTTATTTTGATGCCTCCCAATCGATAAACTTCCTCGATAACATAGGGTCCTTCCCATTTGGAGAGGAGTTTTCCTGCAAAGAACCTGAAACGAGAGTTGTACAAAAGAACATATTCTCCAACTTTGAACTCACGCTTTTGGATTATTTCATCATGCCCAATATGCTTTATGTTCTAACTCAAGAGGCAAATGACAAGCTTTTCCATAAACCATTTTGTAAGGAGACATACCCATAGGATTTTTATATGTTGTTCTATAAGCCAAAAGTGCATCATCTAATTTCTTAGGCCAATTCCTCAGGGACCTATTGACAGTCTTTTGTAAGATTAATTTTATTTCTCTATTGCTAAGTTCGACTTGACCACTAGACTGAGGATAATAAGGTGATGCAATTCTATGGTTAGCATCATACTTAGCAAGAATTTTACGGAAAGCACCATGAACAAAGTGTGAACCACCATTGGTCATTAAATATCTAGTGACTCCAAACCTTAGGAAAATAGCTTCCTTAAGCATTTTAATAGAGGTGTTGTGATGAGCACTACTAGTTGGAATAGCTTCTACCCACTTAGTAACATAATCAACCGCAACCAAACTATGTGTATACCCATTGGAGGAAGGAAAAGGTCCCATGTAATGAAAACCCCAAACATCGAATGGCTCAACAACAAGAGAATAATTCATAGGCATTTCCCGACGCTTTTACCAATATTACTAATTCTTTGACATTCATCACAAGATAAAACAAACTTACGAGCATCCTTGAAGAGAGTGGGCCGATAAAATCTGGATTGCAATACCTTGTGAGTAGTTCTGTCTCCCACATGATGCCCTCCATAAGCTTTGGAGTGACATTTCTGTAGGATTTGTTCCTGTTCATGCTCAAGTACACAACGTCTAATAATACCATCTACTCCTTCTTTATAAAGATGTGGGTCATCCCAAAAGTAATGTCTTAAATCATAGAAGAATTTTTCTTTTGTTGGTATGTGAAGCTAGTTGGTATATATTTGGAAACAATGTAATTAGCATAGTCAGCATACCAAGGAGTGTTATGTGAAACATTTATTGCAGCTAATTGTTCATCAGGAAAACTATCAATAGGTTGTGGGTCATCAAGAATATTTTCAAGCCTAGACAAGTTATCAGTCATGGGGTTCTCAGCTCCCTTTCTATCAGTGATATGTAAGTCAAATTCTTGCAGCAAGAGAACCCACCTAATGAGTCTAGGTTTAGCATCTTTATTTTCCATAAGATATTTTATAGCAGCATGGTCGGTGTGAACAATAACTTTAGAATCAACAATGTAAGATCTGAATTTATCACAAGCAAACACCACTGCTAAGAATTCTTTTTCAGTAGTAGCATAATTTCGTTGAGCACTGTCTAGAGTTTTACTAGCATAATTAATAACATTTAATTTCTTATCAACTCTTTGTCCTAGAAGAGCGCCAACAACATAATCACTAGCATCACACATAATTTCAAAATGCAAGTTCCAATCAGGTGGTTGAACAATAGCTGCGGAAATCAAGGTTTTCCTAAGTGTTTCAAAATCTTATACACAATCATCATAAAAAACAAATGGAACTTACTTTTGTAAAACATTTTTAAGAGGCCTAGAAATTTTAGATAAGTCTTTAATAAACCTCCTATAGAACCAGCATGACCAAGGAAACCACGAATACCTTTGATATCTTTAGGACATGGCATTTTCTCAATTGCATCAACGTTAGCTTTATCCACCTCAATACCCCGTTCAAAAAATTTATGTCCCAAGACAATACATTCATTAACCATAAAGTGGCACTTCTCCCAATTCAAGACAAGATTAGTCTGCTCGCATCTCTGCAAAACTCGATCAAGGTTGCTTAAGCAATCATCAAAATAAGTTTCGTAAATGGAAAAATCATCCATGAAAACCTCAACAATCTTTTCACAAAAATCAGAGAATATAGCAGTCATACATCTTTGAAAGGTAGCAGGTGCATTACATAAACCAAAAGCTATAAGTCTATAAGCATAAGTTCCAAAAGGACAAGTAAAGGTGGTTTTCTCTTGATTAGGTTGTGAGACACGTATTTGAGAAAACCCAGAATATCCATCAAGGAAACAAAAATGTGTGTGCTTTGACAATCTTTCTAGCATTTGATCAATAAAAGGCAGAGGGTAATGATCTTTTCTAGTAGCTTTATTTAATTTTCTAAAATCAATTACCATTCTATAGCCAGTGACAATTCTTTGTGGAATAAGTTCATTCTTGTCATTAGGAACAACAGTAATACCTCCCTTCTTAGGGACACAATGAATAGGACTTACCCATCTACTATCAGCTGTAGGATAGACTATACCTGCTTCCAGAAGCTTCAGTATTTCAGTTCTTACCACTTCTTTCATCTCAAGATTTAAACGTCATTGGTGATCAACAACAGGTTTAGAATCAGGTTCCATATTAATTTTGTGATGACGGAGAGTGGGACTAATTCCCTTTAAATCATCAAGAGTATACCCAATAGCAGCTCGGTGCTTCTTCAGAACCTTTAATAATCTTTCTTCTTCATGTTCTGAAAGGTTAGCACTAATAATAACAGGATATATCTTCTTCTCATCAAGATAAGAATATTTCAAAGTGTCTGGCAATTGTTTTAATTCAAACATAGGATCACCTTTAGGTGGAGGATGACCTCCTAGAGTTTTAATTGGAAAATTGTGTTTAAGTAGAGGACGTTGTTTAAAGAAAATCTTATCTATTTCATTTCTTTCATGCATATGTATATCATTCTCATGGTCTAGCAAATATTGTTCTAGTGGATCAGCAGGAGGTACAGCAATAGAAGCAAGACCAATTATTTCATCCTTACTAGGAAATTCTTTCTTATGATGCTTCCTACTAAACTTAGAAAAATTAAACTCATGAGACTCATCACCAAAATTAACACCAATAGTTTGTTTCTCACAATCTATTTTAGCATTAACGGTGTTCAAGAAAGCTCTACCAAAGATAATGGGACAAAATTCATCTTGTGGGGAACCAAGAACAAGAAAATCAGTAGGATATTTTATTTTCCCACACAAGACTTCAACATCTCTAACAATCCCAAGTGGCGTGATGGTGTCTCTATTAGCAAGTTTAATAGTAACATATATGTCTTCTATCTCAGCGGGTGCTATGTCATTCATGATTTCTTGATATAAAGTAAAAGGAATAGCACTCATGCTAGCACCTATGTCACATAAGCCATGATAACAGTGATCTCGTATCTTAACTGAGACAACAGGCATGACAACAACGGGTCTATGTTTGTCCTTTTCATCAAGTTGGCAATTCTAGCAGCTTCATCATAGAAGTAAATAACATGCCCATCTATATTTTCTACCAAGAGATCTTTAACCATAGCAACACAAGGTTCTACTTTGATTTGTTCAGCTGATTTAGGTGTTCTAATACAACTTTTATTGACCATAGTTGAAACTTTAGCATGTTCCTTTATCCTAACAGGGAAAGGTGGTTTTTCAATATAAGTAGTAGGAACAACTGGATCAACATTATAAATAATAGTTTCATCTTTAGCTATTACTAATTATTTAATTTCTTCTTCAATAGGTGGGTGATATTTAAACCACTTCTCCTTAGAGATATCAACGCGAGTATCAAAAGATTCACAAAAGGAGGCTACTATCTCAGAGTCAAGTCCATATTTCGTGCTAAACTTTTGGAAGGCATCGGTATTCATAAAAGATTTAACACAATCATACTTAAGCTTAATACCTGACTCTTTACCTTTGTCAAGTTCCCAATCTTCAGAGTTGCATTTATTCTTTCTAAAAGATCCCACCGGAATTCAATAGTCTTCTTCATAAAGGAACCAGTACAAGAAGTATCAAGCATGGATTGATCATCATGAGAAAGCCGAGCATAAAAATTATGAATGATAATTTCTCTTGAGAGCTCATGATTGGGGCATGAATATAACATTGACTTAAGCCTCCCCCAAGCTAGAGCGAAACTTTCTCCTTCACGAGGCCAAAATTATATATGTAATTCCGATCACAATGAACTAGATGCATAGGATTTTTTTTGGTGAAACTCCAATTTCAATCTATTCCAACTCCAAGATCCAATATCATCGCATAGCCTATACCATGTCAATGCCTTTCCCTTAAAAGATAAAGGGAAAACCTTCTTCTTAGCTTCATCTCCGGGTAAACCTGCAAACTTAAATAATCCACAAATTTCTTCCACATATATCAAGTGCATATCAGGATGTTCGGTTCCATCTCGTGTATAAGGATTAGCTAGCAGTTGTTCTATCATACCTGAAGGAGTTTCATAACCAATATTTTCAGTAGGTTGAGGGGTGAATAATTGTGGTTCCCATCGAGGTGAAGATACCCCGAACAAACCCCTCAAATGATTGTTTTCCATAGTGACAAGTAACATTTTAGCACGTAGTAATAATTTTTCCTTACTGATTTCCACTTACCAAGAACGCTTCAATCCCTGGTAATGGTGCCAGAAAAGAGCCTTGATGCCCACAAGTATATGGGGTCAATCATAGTCCTTTCGACAAGTAAGAGTGTCGAACCCAACGAGGAGCAGAAGGAAATGACAAGTGGTTTTCAGCAAGGTATTCTCTGCAAGCACTGAAAATTATAAGTAACGAGTAGTTTGATAGCAAGATAATTTGTAAAGAGCAAGTAACGGTAGTAGTAACAAAAGGTGCAGCAACATAGCCCAATCCTTTTGATGCAAAGGATAGGCCAAAACGATCTCTTATGATAAGCAAAGCATTCTTGAGGGTACACGGAATTTCATCTAGTCACTTTCATCATGTTGGTTCGATTTGTGTTCGCTACTTTGATAATTTGATATGTGGGTGGATCGGTGCTTAGGTGATGTGATTACTTGAACAAACCTCCTACTTATGATTAACCCCCTCGCAAGCATCCGCAACTACGAGAAAAGTATTAAGAATAAATTATAACCATAGCATTAAACTTTCGGATCCAAATCAGTCCCTTACGGAATAGCACATAAACTAGGGTTTAAGATTCTATCACTCTCGCAATTCATCATCTAATAACTACTCCACAATGCATTCCCTTAGGCGCAAATATGGCGAAGTGTCATGTAGTCGACGTTCACATGACACCACTAAGGAAATCACAACATACATACCATCAAAATATCGAACACATATAAAAATCACATGATTACTTGCAACAAGATTTCTCCTGTGGCCTCAAGAACAAAAGTAACTACTCACAAATGATAATCATGCTCAAGATCAGAGGGGTATTAAATAGCATATTGGATCTGAACATATAATATTCCACCAAATAAACCATATAGTAATCGACTACAAGATGTAATCAACACTACTAGTCACCCACAAGTACCAATCTATAGTTCCGGTACAAAGATTGAACACAAGAGATGAACTAGGGTTTGAGAGGAGATGGTGTTATTGAAGATGTTGATGGAGATTGCCCTCCCCAAGATGGGAGAGTTGTTGGTGATGATGATGACAATGATTTCCCCCTCCGGGAGGGAAGTTCCCCCGGCGGAATCGCTCTGCCGGAGGGCAAAAGTGCTCCTACCCAAGTTTCACCTCGAGACGGCAGCGCTTCATCCTGAAAGTCCTCTCCTTATTCTTTTTCTAGGTCAAAATGACTTATATACCAGAAGAGGGGCACCGGAGGTGGGCCGAGGAGGGCACAACCCACCAGGGCGTGCCGTGGGTTGTGCCCACCTGGTGGGCCACCTCTTGTACTTATTGGCTCCAATATTTCTTATATATTCCATAAAAAATCCCCATAAAGTTTCAGCTCATTTGGAGGTGTGCAGAATAGGTAGCCTAACGTAGATTTTTCAGGTCCAGAATTCCAGCTGCCAGTATTCTCCCTTTTTGTGTGAACCTTGCATATTATGAGAGAAAAGGCATTAGAAATACTCCAAAAATCATTATTATACATAAAAACAATACAAATAACAATAGGTAAACATGATACAAAATGGACATATCAAGAAGACCTTACGTCATCCACTTGAGGGAAAACTGCTACTGTCCTACCAAACTCTTCGCTTGGAGGCCCAACACGAGTCTACAAGAATAAAGTTGCGTAGTAGACATCACCCATCAAAATCTTTTTTCGGCACATTACATCTATTCCTCACCATGCGTCCCTTTGGTCCTTTTTTGACGCCCTCTAGCTCGGCCTCTGCAGCTTTCAACTATGTTTGTGTCAGTCCGAGGTCTTTGGCCAAATTCTTGTTCTGTTCCCGAGCAGTCTGCATGATAGTATGGCATTATCATACGTCAGACCCTTAACTCGGCCGTCCTGCCCAAATTATGGCTTGGGGGCTTCTAGGTTTAGTGCTCAAATGCGCTAACTTTTTATAAAATGGCTACTAGGTTGGGTTATTGCATCCGGTTATCAAAACCAACTGCGCATCTGCAGACTGGCAGACAGAAGTTTGGCTACTCCCTCGAGCCCCGTTCGAGTAGCTTTGAGGTACGCGTCTACCGAACTAAGAGCATTAAACTCCTTATCGGAGACGTAGAGTGCCACAGCGATTCCTTTCATCGTCGGTGATGCATCACGCTTTCAACATCGGAATTGGTAACCGAGACATCCTATGAATTCCCTGGGTGTTGGTCCTTGGCGTGGACCTCTAAAGTACCACTGGCCACAATTGGAGACCTCGGTCTAGGGTCACCCCTCGGCTCCTCTTCGATGTCCTCGAACGCTGGTGGTTCTACATGTCACCTGCAGGCTGCAATAGAGAAGATTATGGATATCATGGTGGTTGTCGAAGGTAAGGATACCAAGGGTATGGTGAATACATCACCTCTTTAGAGGAGGTGCGGTTGATGTAATAGCCGCCACCACACCTTTGGACACCCCGTGGCCATTCACCGCTGAAGCAACTGGTGCCGCTTTCACTGATGTCCGATGCGGTGTGTAGCGGCCCTTGGGAGTAGAAGTCAACATACTCGGAGTGGCAGGAGCTGAACGTATTTTTCGGGAAGAGGCCTTTTTGTCACTTACAACAGACGAAGGAAGCATCCTGAGGTGATCATCCAAGAGGGCCACTTCAGAGCCGTCGAGGCTCTCCTGGTAGAAGATTCCCTCCTCAAATCAATCGATGTTTCAGGATCATCGTGAAACCCAGGGTCATCAGCGTGAGAGTGACTCTCCGGTTGAGGAGCGGGGCAGCTCACTGTCTCGATCCAGCGCCTCTAGTTCTGTTTGGATAGATTAGATGTCCAAGTAAGAAAGATTAATGTACCTTATGTACTATAAAGTGCAGTAAGACTTACTGTTTCGATGGGTTTATAGCTCGAGACGCCCTCCTTGGGCTTTAATCAAGCAAACTCTGGCTCTTCGCGCTTCAAAAGATTGGCTAGGACGGCTGCCATTGTCGCCTGATCGTTAGGTCCTTTCCGTATGCAGCGGGTTGAGTCATTCGCCCCATCGTAACGCCATAAGGGGTGCACCCTTTGTTGAAGGGGTTGAACGCACCGAGCAATGGTTGCGGCCATCACGTTGATAATGTTCAACCCATTGTGGGCTAGCCACCTCACTTGATAGGCTAGGCGTGACACTTCGGCACTTTCCTTTTGGGAAGAGCTCTTCGTTCGCCAATTGAGTTGCTTCTACGAAGAGGCAAGAGAGAATTTGGGCATCCCCCTCTGAGTTGGATCAAGTAGGGGACGTCCTCAATATAGAACCACTCCAAGGTCCAATCCTCGGCATCCTTCCACGGAGTCCCTATCGGATACCCCGTCCTGGCAATGCGCCACACTTCGGCTCTACCGACCTCATAAATTGCCCTTCTCAAGTGCGAGGGACAAGACAGAAGTACTTCCTCCATAACTCGAAGTGGGCCTCATAACCCAGGAACATCTCGCAGAGGGCAACGTAGCCCGAGGGGTGCAGAATTGATCCTGGGGTGAGATGGTGGAGTTGGATCCCGTAGAATTCTAGTAAACCCCTTAGGAAGGGGTGAATGGGGAAGCCTAAACCTCCTAAGAGAAAGGGCGCGAAGCATACCCTCTCTTTCCGTGTGGGGCAGGGAAGTTCTCCGCAAAAGCCTCGCCATTCGCGGAAGTCAATCCAGGGCGGGTGGACGTGAGATCTGATGCGGGTAGATACCCCTGTGTCTTAAGGCTGCTCAGTCCCATTAGGAAACAGAGCAGCTCACCCAATCACCTTCAAGGGGGTCATGAGGGCGCGAAGAGGAGCTTGGATCACTCGCCATTGTTCAAAGCTTGCCGACTCTGGCTATTTGGTGATTTGGGAGCGGGGTGCGACAACTTTCACGCCCTTATTAAATAGGCGTCTTCCCCTGGACCATAAGGGGCATTTCTATAAAATAATGTCGGACCATTTGCTTTCCTTTGACGCACAGAAATCAAGGGGTGTCATTAATACTAAATGAAGAAAATGATACGACGAGCCCCGCAATGCCTCACTAACCGAAGTGTTGCGGGTGGCCAAGCTATCATCAGCCGGATATAGGTGACGGAAGGAACTCGCCTCTCAAGCCGAAGACTTTAAGAAGCATGAAACTGACGGAGATTTCAACCTCGACATTGGAGGCTAGTTCAGGGGCTACTGAGGGTGTCCTGGACTAAGGGTCCTTGGGCTACCGATTAAGAGGCCGAAACTCACTTCGGACCAGAAATGGGCCCAAATTAGTGGAGACCATTAAGAGCCCGAAAGTGACATCGGGCCGAAAATGTCCCAATGGAACCAAGGCCCGCTACCATGCCGAAAGACAAACGGGGCCTAATTTGGGCCCAAAAACATAGTGGACTGTTAATGGGCCGTAATTTGGCTCGAAATATGGCGGACTATTATCGGGCCGGCCCACTAGTACATGACCAAATCTTATGGACCTTTGACTGGGGTGGCCTTTTTAACCTAAATAGGCCACTATTGGGTCGTGCCACGTGTTGATGTTTCATAGGCACGTCTCATCCATTGGATGGATGGCACCTGTCGCAATACAGAACTGACGCATGGTTCTATTGGCGAATGAGAAGTTAATATATGGAAAATCCTCATTTGTCGGTGTTGTTAATGGGTATCCGATCCAAAACCCACACCTGATAGCTTAACGGTGACCCATTATGGTGGCTTCCACGTGTCGGATACCCTTGAGGAAATCACTTTCATGACGGGCCATTTATCTTCGTAGAAGTGGACACTTCCATGATGATAATTTGAGTATTGTCATGGAACACTTCTACAACAGCACATGTATGACTATCTTGATTTTGTGATAAAATCATCACGGATGTACAAAAAACGTGACCTACTATAACAAACACGTATTATCACAAAAGTGTTTTTTTGTAGTGGCCATTTCACTCTACAAGGCATCGAACTGAAGATGAGAACGTCTCATCACCCATAGATGGACGACCAAATTGAGCATGTTAACCACTGTTTGGAAACATATCTCCATTGCTTTGTCCACAGCTCACCCCAAAACTAGACTAAATGGTTGGCACTCACGGAAATTTGGTATAATTCAACCTTTCATTTCACCCTGGGCAATACTCCATTCATGGGGGTCTACGGCCAAGAACCAAGGCAGTTGGGAATTACACCGGATCACGCTACTCCAATTCCAGAGCTCAACGAATGGCTAGAAGAGAGACAACAAATGCAAGATGTGTTGCATTGCGTTAGCATTTGATGCAAGCAAAACAGATCATGAAGGATCAGACCGATAAGCAAAGATCTTGGAGGGAATTTCAGGTAGGGGACTATGCATTCTTGAAACTGCACCATATGTTCAGTCATCGGTCTCTCGGCGAGCCAATCATAAGGTGATTTTCAAATTCTTTGGTCCATTTTAAGTGATCTGATGGATAAATGAAGTGACATATGAGCTATAGTTTCCAGCTGGATTGTCCATATTCCCAGTGTTTCATATGTCGCAACTGATGCATGCTCTATCCTAGGTGCAAGCACTTCCTCTCATTTGCCTACAGCCTTTGACATCTACAACATACATGTGAAGATCCTTGATCACTGCTGGCGCTGGGACACACACAAGATCCGAGAGCAAGGGCTTGTCCGTTGGTAAGATGAAACGGCAACGCTAGAGACATGGGAGGGCATCGGCAATCTCAAGCACAGATTCCCTCAAGCTTCGACTTGGGAACACATCAGTTCTAAAGATGGAGGCGGTGTCAGCGACCTAACGCTGATGAACAGAACCAACAGGCCAGCGGAAGCACAAGAGGGGAAGAGAGTCAAGCCTAGCAGGCCACAACTCGAGAGACAGCCCAACCACAAGTTCACGGGCCCCCAACGGGTATCCTTCAAGTTCAAGCAAACGACAGATGAGGGTAGCGGTACTAATAGCGACTATAGTGGGTGAGCATGACATCCTGGCTTGGATCATGAAAGGCAAGGCGATGGCTAAGAGTTGTATGTGTTCCTCCCCTATACTCCTTCTTCTCCCAGACTGTTTGTAATCGCCACCATAGCTATTTCTCCCAGACTATTCTATTGTTGAAATATTAGCAGGTACCTTACACGGCCATCTAATTCGGCCCATATCAACCTTTCATTTAGCCATTGCATCTTCTCTTCCTCCTCTTGCACATATTGCAGGGCGAAACGAAAAGGGAATTGATACGTATCCGTCGTATCTATAATTTTTGATTGTTCCATGCCAATATTCTACAACTTTCATATACTTTTGGCAACTTTTTATACTATTTTTGGGACTAACATATTGATCCAGTGCCCATGCCAGTTCCTATTTGTTGCATGTTTTTTGTTTCGCAGAAAATCCATATCAAACGGAGTCCAAACGGGATAAAAAAGGACGGAGATTTTTTTTGGAATATATGTGATTTTCGGGAAGTGAAATCAACGCGAGACGATGCTCGAGGGGCCCACGGGGCAGGGGGCGCGCCCCTGACCCTCGTGGCCATCTCGTAAGGCGGTTGGTGCCCTTCTTTCGACGCAAGAAAGCTAATATCCGGATAGAGATCGTGTTAAAATTTCAGCCCAATCGGAGTTACGGATCTCCGGGAATATAAGAATCAGTGAAAGGGTAGAATCTGAGAACGCGGAAACAGAGAGAGACAGAGAGACAGAACCAATCTCGGAGGGGCTCTCGCCCCTCCCATGCCATGGAGGCCAAGGACCAGAGGGGAAACACTTCTCCCATCTAGGGAGGAGGTCAAGGAAGAAGAAGACGAAGGGGCCCCCTCTCCCCTTCTCTTCCGGTGGCGCCGGAACGCTGCCGTGGCCATCATCATCACCGCAATCTTCACCAACAACTTCACCGCCATCATCACCAACTCTTCCCCCCTCTATGCAGCGGTGTAACCTCTCTTTTACCCGCTGTAATCTCTACTTAAACATGATGCTCAATGCTATATATTATTTCCCAATGATGTATGGCTATCCTATGATGTTTGAGTAGATCCGTTTTGTCCTATGGGCTATTTGACGATCAAGATTGGTTTGAGTTGCATGTTTTATTATTGGTGCTGTCCTATGGTGCTCTCCATGTCGCGCAAGCGTGAGGGATCCCCACTGTAGGGTGTTGCAATGCGTTCATGATTCGCTTATAGTGGGTTGCGTGAGTGACTGAAACACAAACCTGAGTAAGGGGGTTGTTGCATATGGGATAAAGAGGACTTGATGCTTTAATGCTATGGTTGGGTTTTACCTTAATGATCTTTAGTAGTTGCGGATGCTTGCTAGAGTTCCAATCATAAGTGCATATGATCCAAGTAGAGAAAGTATGTTAGCTTATGCCTCTCCCTCATATAAAATTGCAATAATGATTACGGGTCTAGTTATCGATTGCCTAGGGACAAATAACTTTCTCATAACAAAAAGCTCTTTACTAAAACTAACTTAGTTGTTCCTTTATCTAAACAGCCCCTACTTTTTATTTATGCGCTCTTTATTATCTAGCAAATCAATCCTACAACACCTACAAAGTACTTCTAGTTTCATACTTATTCTAGGTAAAGCGAACATCAAGCGTGCGTAGAGTTGTATCGGTGGTCGATAGAACTTGAGGGAATATTTGTTCTGCCTTTAGCTCCTCGTTGGGTTCGACACTCTTACTTATCGAAAACTGTTGCGATCCCCTATACTTGTGGGTTATCAAGACCTTTTTCTGGCACCGTTGCCGAGGAGCCATAGCGTGGGGTGAATATTCTCGTGTGTGCTTGTTTGCTTTATCACTAAGTAGTTTTTATTTTTGTGCTCTTGTTTTCTATATTTAGATATGGTAGGAAACGCAAAATACCAAAAAAATTAGTTGTACCTACTGAACCAATGGTTGAAGAACCACTCAAAATCTATCACACTGCTGAAGCTTTTTACTTCGATCATCTTCGATCCCTATGTGCTCGTGCTGAAACCCCAACTAGCTTAGTTGAGGGCAAATCTTTAGATGAGCATGCGTGTTATGTACGACACCGAATATCTGAAAAAGGGAAAATTTTACTGGGTCAAATTCATCGTTTGCAATGCTATGCTTGGAATTTATGCGAAATATATGATATTACTTGTTGTTCTGAAAACCCTAAGAAACACCTTCCCTATCAATGTGAGTTTAGTGATAATGGAATCGTATCTTCGTATGCTAAGGGTGTTTATAGTTACTATGATGTTCAACAAATTGAAGAATTTGTTGCTTTTAAGGGTGCTTATGAAATTGCTTCTTTGATTGAAATGTATGATGCTACTCTTTACAAATCTGAAAAAATTTACATACTTAAATATTGCTATGATAATTATGCTTCTAATGCCTATGTTGAACTATATATTGAGGACTACCCCGCTATCCAAGAAGAGACTAATATTTTGCAGGAGTCTATGGAATAAGAAATTGATGAAACTATGAGCTCATTGGATGAAAAAGATGAGGACGAGAGCGAAGAACAAAAGGAGGAAGAGCGGATTAGCTACCCGTTCCCACCTTCTAATGAGAGTAACTCTTCAACTCATACATTGTTTAATTCCCCTTCGTGCTTATCGAAGGATGATTGCTATGATGATTGTTATGATCCCGTTGATTCTCTTGAAGTATCCCTTTTTTATGATGCTTGCTATGCTTGTGGCCAAGATGCCAATATGAATTATGCTTATGGAGATGAACTTTCTATAGTTCCTTATGTTAAACATGAAATTGTTGCTATTGCACCCACACATGATAATCCTATTATCTCTTTGAATTCTCCTGACTACACTATATCGGAGAAGTTTGCCCTTATTAAGGATTATATTGATGGGTTGCCTTTTACTGTTGCACATGATGATTTTGATGAATATAATATGCATGTGCTTGATGCTCCTACTTGAATTATTATGAGAGAGGAACTATATCTCCACCTCTCTATGTTTCCAATACGATAAAATTGCAAGAAACTGCTTATGCTATGCATTAGCCTTTACTATGTGTGCGTGAATTGTTCTTTTATGACATGCCGATGCATAGGAATAGAGTTAGACTTCATTGTTACATGATATATGTTACTTTGTGCTCACTACTAAATTACAAATCATTGTTAATTAAAATTGGCTTTGATATACCTTGGGATCCGGGTGGATTCATTACTTGAGCACTATATGTCTAGCTTAATGGCTTTAAAGAAAGCGCTGCCAGGGAGACAACCCGGAAGTTTTAGAGAGTCATTTATTTCTGTAGAGTGCTTTCATATAGTTTAAAAACAACAAAAATAAAGAGGAGAACCCAAAACTTTTTCAAAAAGGAAAGTGAAAGTGAGAAAGACAAGCATTGTTGAAGTGGGAGAGCTCCTTGAACTTTGTTCATGCTCACGGCAACTTTGTGAATCTTGATTATAGAAAATTTTCAGCAAAAATAAGTATCTCCTTGTAAAATTCCATTGTATTATAAAAATAATGTGCCAAGGTTTGTCTTTAGGATGTTTACATTTGCTTGATGGTTTGTACGGTGCAGGACAAAAATTTTGGCTGTAGTGCACGATTTTACATTTTTAGCTGGAACGTCAAATGGTTCTGATTCTTTTTGCACTGTCTTCTATACAAATTGTTTATTTTTCCTAATTTTGGCAGAATTTTTCAAGTAGCAGAAGTATGGTGAATGTTCAGATTGTTATAGACTGTTCTGTTTTAGACAGATTCTGTTTTTGATGCATAGTTTGCTTATTTTGATGAAACTATTGATTTATATCAGTGGATTAAGCCATGAAAAAGTTATACTACAGTAGACACAATGCAAAAACAAAATATGAATTGGTTTGCAACAGTACTTAGAGTAGTGATTTGCTTTATTATACTAACGGATCTTACCGAGTTTTCTGTTGAAGTTTTGTGTGGATGAAGTGTTCGATGATCGAGAAGGTCTCGATGTGAGAAGAAGGAAGAGAGTCAAGAGCCCAAGATTAGGGATGCCCGAGGCACCACAAGTAAATATTCAAGGAGACTCAAGCGTCTAAGCTTGGGGATGCCCTGGAAGGCATCCCCTCTTTCTTCAACAAGTATCAGTATGCTTTCGGATTCGTTTCGTTCATGCGATATGTGCAATCTTGGAGCGTCTTTTGCATTTAGTTTTCACTTTTCTTTTATGCACCATACTGGTATGAGATAGTCCTTGGTTGATTTATAGAATGCTTCATGTGCTTCACTTATATCATTTGAAGTTTGGATTGTCTGTTTCTCTTTACATAGAAAACCGCCATTTGTAGAATGCTCTTTTGCTTCACTTATATTTGTTAGAGAGTGGGCATATCTTTTGTAGAAAGAATTAAACTCTCTTGCTTCACTTATATCTATTTAGAGAGATGACAGGAACTGGTCATTCACATGGTTAGTCATAAAATCCTACATAAAACTTGTAGATCATTGAATATGACATGTTTGATTCCTTGCAATAGTTTTGCGATATAAAGATGGTGATATTAGAGTCATGCTAGTGGGTAGTTGTGGATTAGTAGAAATACTTATTTTGAGGTTTGTGATTCTCGTAGCATGCACGTATGGTGAACCGTTATGTAACGAAGTCGGAGCATGAGGTATTTATTGATTGTCTTCCTTATGAGTGGCAGTCGGAGACGAGCGATGGTCTTTTCTGTCACGACCCGACCCGAATGGATCAAACGCTCTGTGCTCAGGTGTCATCCCTGGATCAGTAATGCTGACACCACACAGTACATCGAAGGATTTATAGCAGAGTGGCAATCACACACTTATTACATCATTGTCTCAAAGAGAACTTATTACAATAAATATGGCTTAAGGCCATCTAATAACGATAACAGCGGAAGACTCGGAAGATAAATGGGTCCATCAACTCCAACGGCATCACTGAGTATAGAACCACGATCTAAAAGCACCTTACTCGTCGTCTGAAAAGTCTGCAACATGAGAGTTGCAGCCCGAAACGGGTCAGCACATGGAATATGCTGGCAATGTAACACATAGAGAGTAATGGAATGAAACAGCTATACTATATGCATATATGGCTGGTGGAAAGCTCTATGGTTACAGTTTTGCGTAAAGCCAGTTTTTCCCTACTGCAAAGGAATAAATTTATTTAACTATCATGGTGGTTGTGAAACATCGAGAATGGTTGACAGCATTCCGATCCCAATTAAGTGAACAATTAAAACCCAACAACATTAATTAGAAGTAACATGTTGAGATTCACATGATATTCAAGTACTAGATACTCAAGTTGTCCATAACCGGGGACACGGCTAATCATGATTAGTTTGTACACTCTGCAGAGGTTTGCGCACTTTTCCCCACAAGACTCGATCGCCTCCGTTTGGTTTCTCGCACTACATGGTGTTTGAGAAGACGGATGACCGAGACATAGTCTTTCAGAAGCGCTAGCACCTTACGATCGGGTAGACCGTACCACCTATAACCCCTACATCTGCTAGTCTACCACTGTAAGAGTTCGCACAACTTAGTCAACTATGCCAGAGCCCATAATGGCTTGTGGCTGCACACGGAAGTTTCTAGCATGAAAGATCTTATGATCCCTTTGAGCCTGGGTGGCGGTCCAAAAAAAACAGGCAAGTCCTGATAGACATCAGATGCCTCAATCCACCCAGATGTGTGTTTAAGTTGCCACCTTAAATAAACCATTAAAATTATCAACTCACATCTGTCATGGATATCACTCACCCAACCCACGTCTACTAGCATAGCATGGCATAATAAGCAAACGTAGAAGTAACTCCCAAAGGTTTCATAATAATACAGGTAATAGGTACTACCTCATCTACTTCCCATCCCACAATTTAATTAGATCCTAATCATGCAGTGTGAGAGGATTGATCTAATGCAATAAAACATGGGTTGTAGAAAAAGGTATGATCAAAGTGTTACTTGCCTTGCTGATGATCCGCGAGACCTAGGGTTTCGAAGTAACAAGTGGCGCAATCCGGGTGATCTATCGCAGACAAACAACAAGCATACAATAAGTACTCATCTAATGCACAGGTAAAACTCGAACGAGAGAACGAACCAGAAAGTTCAACTTAAGAACTCCGGTTGCAAAGAAAGAACGAACCGAACAAAGAAACGGAAAACAAACGGCGGAAGAAAACAACTCGGTTCTAGCAAGTTGAAACTAGGTCAAATTTTACCATAGCAAAAACTTGTTTAAGTTGATTAGACGGAACGGCGGTTTCTAAACGAAACTCCAGGCGCTTGAATCACCTGATTCCGATAAATGAGCGGGAAGAAAAACTAGAATGAAGATCGGATCTGAGATCGCGATCGCGGAATAAATCCGACGAAAAGAAAGAGACGAACGGTTAAACAAACGGGCGTCATTAACCGGGAAAAATCGGTGATCACGTTCGTTGAGACGAACGGTCCGAAAGAAGAACGAAAAACGATCTAGGGTTTCGGAAGAAAACCGAAACAAAAACCGGAAGAAAAAGAAAGGAATCAGAAGAAAAAGAGAAGAACCGGAACGGTTTCTAGAAGAAAAACCAAACCGAGGAATAGAAAGAGGCGGCGCAGCTACCTCGGGAGGCGGGCTCCGGGCGGCGGCGGGCTAAGGCGGCGGCGCGGCTAAAGGGCGGCGGCGGCGGGTGAGGGGCGCGGGGTGGGGCGCGGCTTGGGAGGAGAGAGGGGCTTGGGTTTTGGTGTGAGGAGAGGGGGGGGTGTGGGGGTATTTATATAGGTGAGGGGTGAGGAGACTTGGGGTAGGGGGCAAGAAAAAGAGAAGGAAAAGGAAAACGAAACAAGGAAAGGGGGGCTAACCGACCTAAGTCCCGCTGGGACTCGGTCTCGAGCGACGGCGGCGGCTGCCTCGCCTGGCGCCTGGCGCGCGCGCGGCTGGGGCTGGGGCCTGGCCGGCCGGCCTGCTGGCTGGGCCTTGGCCCAAGGCGGGGCGCTGCTCTTTTTTTTTAACTGGTTTTCGCACGCAGAAAACAAAAGAAAGAAAATCTAAACGAGCTCCAAAATTCCTAAAGTAAATTTTCCCCGACTCCTAAAAATGAGTAGAACAAAATGAACTTTACTCCGGGCCTGAAATGCAATTTTTTGAAAACGCGCATTTTTCCCTATCCAAAAAAAACGCAAACAACTCCGGCAAAACCAAAAATTGATCTATTTATTAAATCTTCATTTTTCCTCAATTTTGGGAAAGTCATATTATTCCCTCTCTTATATTTTTGATATCAGAAAAATTATTGAAGATGAAATAAATAAATCAAATGATCCTCTTTTCAAATTCGAGAAAACTCTCAAATATGAAAATAACGAAATCTCCAACTCTCTCCGAGGGTCCTTGAGTTGCGTGAAATTTCTAGGATCAACCAAAATGCAAGAAAATATGCTATGCATGATGATCTAGTGTATAACATTCCAAATTGAAAATTTGGGATGTTACATTTTCCTACCAATCTATCCCCCTAGGGGCATGCGTAGTAGTACTTTACTTCGAGGGCTAATAAACTTTTGCAATAAGTATGTGAGTTCTTTATGACTAATGTTGAGTCCATGGATTATACGCACTCTCACCTTTCCACCATTGCTATCCTCTCTAGTACCGCGCAACTTTCGCCGGTACCATAAACCCACCATATACCTTCCTCAAAACAGCCACCATACCTACTTATCATGGCATTTCCATAGCCATTCCGAGATATATTGCCATGCAACTTCCATCATCATCATATACATGACTTGAGCATTCATTGTCATATTGCTTTGCATGATCGTAAGATAGCTAGCATGATGTTTTCATGGCTTGTCCGTTTTTTGATGTCATTGCTACGCTAGATCATTGCACATCCCGGTACACCGCCGGAGGCATTCACATAGAGTCATATCTTTCTTCTAGTATCGAGTTGTAATATTGAGTTGTAAGTAAATAAAAGTGTGATGATCATCATTAATAGAGCATTGTCCCAAAAAAGGCCAAAAAGGAAAAGGCCAAATAAAAAAAGAAAGGCAAAAAAAGAAAAAAAAGAAAGGCCAAATAAAAAATAAAAAAAATAAATAAAAGGGGCAATGTTACTATCCTTTTACCACACTTGTGCTTCAAAGTAGCACCATGTTCTTCATATAGAGAGTCTCTTGAGTTATCACTTTCATATACTAGTGGGAATTTTCATTATAGAACTTGGCTTGTATATTCCGATGACGGGCTTCCTCAAATTCCCGAGGTCTTCATGAGCAAGCAAGTTGGATGCACACCCACTTAGTTTCAGTTTGAGCTTTCATAAACTTATAGCTCTAGTGCATCCGTTGCATGGCAATCCCTGCTCCTCACATTGACATCAATTGATGGGCATCTCCATAGCCAGTTGATTAGCCGCGTCGATGTGAGACTTTCTCCCTTTTTGTCCTCTCCACAACCACCATTCTATTCCACCTATAGTGCTATATCCATGGCTCACGCTCATGTATTGTGTGAGCGTTGAAAATGCTGAAGCGCGTTAAAAAGTATGAACCAATTGCTTGGTTTGTCATCGGGGTTGTGCATGATGTGAATATTTTGTGTGGTGAAGATGGAGCATAGCCAGACTATATGATTTTGTAGGGATAACTTTCTTTGGCCTTGTTATTTTGAAAAGACATGATTGCTTTATTACTAGGCTTGAAGTATTATTGTTTTTATGTCAAATGATAGATTATTGCTTTGAATCACTCGTGTCTTAATATTCATGCCATGAAAAGATATGTGATCAAGATTATGCTAGGTAGCATTCCACATCAAAAATTATCTTTTTTATCATTTACCTACTCGAGGACGAGCAGGAATTAAGCTTGGGGATGCTGATACGTCTCTGTCGTATCTATAATTTTTGATTGTTCCATGCCAATATTCTACAACTTTCATATACTTTTGGCAACTTTTTATACTATTTTTGGGACTAACATATTGATCCTGTGCCCAGTGTCGGTTCCTGTTTGTTGCATGTTTTTTGTTTCGCAGAAAATCCATATCAAACGGAGTCCAAACGGGATAAAAACCGACAGAGATTTTGTTGGAATATATGTGATTTTTGGGAAGTGAAATCAACGCGAGACGATGCTCGAGGGACCCACGAGGCAGGGGGCACGCCCCAGGGGGGCAGGCGCGCCCCTAACCCTCGTGGCCATCCCGTAAGGCGGTTGGTGCCCTTCTTTCGCCGCAAGAAAGCTAATATCTGGATAGAGATCGTGTTAAAATTTCAGCCCAATCGGAGTTATGGATCTCCGGGAATATAAGAAATAGTGAAAGGGTAGAATCTGAGAACGCAGAAACAGAGAGAGACAGAGAGACAGATCCAATCTCGGAGGGGCTCTCGTCCCTCCCATGCCATGGAGGCCAACGACCAGATGGGAAACCCTTCTCCCATCTAGGGAGGAGGTCAGGGAAGAAGAAGACAAAGGGGCCCCCTCTCCCCTTCTCTTCCGGTGGCGCCGGAACGCTGCCGTGGCCATCATCATTACCACAATCTTCACCAACAACTTCACTGCCATCATCACCAACTCTTCCCCCTCTATGCAGCGGTGTAACCTCTCTTTTACCCGTTGTAATCTCTACTTAAACATGGTGCTCAACGCTATATATTATTTCCCAATGATGTATGGCTATCCTATGATGTTTGAGTAGATCCATTTTTTCCTATGGGTTATTTGATGATCAAGATTGGTTTGAGTTGCATGTTTTATTATTGGTGATGTCCTATGGTGCTCTCCGTGTCGCGCAAGCGTGAGGGATCCCCGTTGTAGGGTGTTGCAATGCATTCATGATTCGCTTATAGTGGGTTGAGTGAGTGACTGAAACACAAACCCGAGTAAGGGGGTTGTTGCGTATGGGATAAAGAGGACTTGATGCTTTAATGCTATGGTTGGGTTTTACCTTAATGATCTTTAGTAGTTGCGGATGCTTGCTAGAGTTCCAATCATAAGTGCATATGATCCAAGTAGAGAAAGTATGTTAGCTTATGCCGCTCCCTCATATAAAATTGCAATAATGATTACCGGTCTAGTTATCGATTGCCTAGGGACAAATAACTTTC
Source organism: Triticum urartu (assembly GCF_003073215.2). Classification (NCBI taxonomy): domain Eukaryota; kingdom Viridiplantae; phylum Streptophyta; class Magnoliopsida; order Poales; family Poaceae; genus Triticum; species Triticum urartu. Next base: position 285,868,923 of record NC_053028.1, read on the forward strand.
TCGTAACAAAAAGCTCTTTACTAAAACTAACTTAGTTGTGTCTTTATCTAAACATCCCCTACTTTTTATTTACGCGCTCTTTATTATCTTGCAAACCTATCTAACAACACCTAGAAAGTACTTCTAGTTTCATACTTGTTCTAGGTAAAGCGAACATCAAGCATGCGTAGAGTTGTATCGGTGGTCGATGGAACTTGAGGGAATATTTGTTCTGCCTTTAGCTCCTCGTTGGGTTCGACACTCTTACTTATCGAAAACTGTTACGATCCCCTATACTTGTGGGTTATCAGGAATCGCCAGCGCGCGTCACTCATGCTACACACCGTCCCTGCATCTTGCCATGTTGTCATCACAATGCCCCGTAGTAGCATCACCCCGTCGTCTTGTCCATGGGCCGTCAAGCTCCGCACGAGGGGTGTCACCATGGATAGGGTCATTGAGTTTCGCCATTGGGGCACTGCCATGCTGATTGCAGCTCCCGTTAACCATGATCATAGAACCATCATAGCCAGGCGCAACACTGCTGACCTAGGGTGTGGCAGCACCATGAATGGTTGCAGTATTTTGTCAACATCATTCGTATCAAATGCCATTGTTGGTGTTAGCATTGGGCTCGCCCCTAGTCACCATCGTCGCATCTTTTGTTGATGCTAGTTGTAGTTGTGTCTGTGGCCAGACCCAACTTTTTATGTTGGTTGCAGCTTTATCTCGGCATTAGTTGTAGAAACCGCCACTGCCCGTTGTAGCACCTCGTGTTCATCGTTCTAGCTCCACCGATGGCATGTTCTAGCAATTGTACAACACACTTGCAGCAACGATGTGACCAGGTTCCAACATCTCGCGTCTGTTGGTCCAGCAAATCTGGCAACCAATTGTAGCAGGCTCGTCCGATGGTTCCATCTTTTCTGTCAGGTGTTGCTTCTAATGAACTGTCAAATGTAGTATGTCCGGGTGTAGGGCCAGCATACCAATCTACCGGTTTCGGCCTCTCGCAACTCCAATCCTAGAATCTTCAGCAGCATCTCACAACACCGGTCGATGGTAGTCATCCTGCTCGTGGTACAACGTCGCCGCCCCTCTAGCCAACAACAAAAAAATCTCCACCTCCCCTCCCCTCCCTCATCGCATCCCAATCATGTATGGGCAGGATCACTCGGCTGGCCTGAGCCACTAATCCTCGCATGAAAACTTGCCATGTGGACCCTAACGGCGGGCCCTTTATGTGTCTCGCCTCGTGAACATACCCGAGCCTGCTGATACGTCTCCAACGTATCTATAATTTTTTATTGTTCCTTGTTGTTATATTATCATTCTTGAATGTTTTATAATCATTTTATAGTCATTTTATATCATGTTTTGGTACTAACCTATTGACATAGTGCCAAGTGCTAGTTGTTATTCTTTTCATGTTTTTTACATCGCAGGTAATCAATATCAAACGGAGTCCAAACGCATCGAAACTGTGTGTGGATTTTTTTTTGGACCAAAAGACATCCAATGGGCCGGAGAAGCGCCTAGGGGGTGCTCCGAGGGGAGCACAACCCACCAGGGCGTGCCTGGGGGCCCAAGCGCGCCCTGGTGGGTTGTGCCCACCTCGGGTGCCCCCCGGACCGCCTCTTTGCTCTATAAATACCCCAATATTCCAGAAACCCTAAGGGAGTCGACGAAAATCAATTCCAGCCGTCGTAGAGTCCAGAACCACCAGATCCAATCTAGACACCACCACGGAGGGGTTCACCACTTCCATTGGTGCCTCTCCGATGATGCATGAGTAGTTCTTTGTAGACCTTCGGGTCCGTAGTTAGTAGCTATATGGCTTCCTCTCTCTTGTTTGATTCTCAATACAATGGTCTCTTGGAGATCCATATGATGTAACTCTTTTGCGGTGTGTTTATTGGGATCCGATGAACTTTGAGTGTATGATCAGATCTACCTTTTTATCCATGAAAGTTATTTGAGTTTCTTTGATCTCTTATATGCATGATTTCTTATAGCCTCGTATTTCTTCTCTGGTATTTGGGTTTTGTTTAGCCAACTTTATCTATTTATCTTGCAATGGGAAGAGGTGCTTTGTAGTGGGTCCGATCTTACGGTGCTTGATCCCGGTGACAGAAGGGGAACCGACACGTATGTATCATTGCTACTAAGGATAAAACGATGGGGTCTATTTCTACATAAATAGATCTTGTCTACATCATGTCATCATTCTTATTGCATTACTACATTTCTCCATGAACTTAATACACTCGATGCATGCTGGATAGCGGTCGATGTGTGGAGTAATAGTAGTAGATGCAGGCAGGAGTCGGTCTACTAATCTTGAACGTGATGCCTATATAATGATCATTGCCTAGATATCGTCATGATTATTTGAAGTTCTATCAATTGCCCAACAGTAATTTGTTTACCCACCGTTTGCAATTTTTCTCGAGAGAAGCCACTAGTGAAACCTACAGCCCCCGGGTCTCTTTCTCATATTATTTGCCTTTGCGATCTATTTTATTTGCTTTTTATTTTTAGATCTATTAAACCAAAAATACAAGCATACCTTGATGCAATTTATTATTATTTGTTTTATTTGGCATCTGATCTATCAATCTACTACAATTTATTCACGTCCGTTTGCCAATTTCTGGCGCCGTTACCCGAAAGGGATTAACAACCCCTTTAATACGTCGGGTTGCGAGTATTTGTTATTTGTGTGCAGGTACCGTTTACGTATTGTTGCTTGGTTCTCCTACTGGTTCGATAACCTTGATCTCATCACTGAGGGGAATACCTACTGTCCTGTGTTGCATCATCCCTTCCTCTTTGGGGAAATACCGACGTAGCTTCAAGCTGCATCACCTGCCCAGATGCACCAAATCGTCAACATATGAAGCACAAGAGAATGCAGCCAATGTTGCGTATCAATGATCAGCAAACGGGCACTACAGGACAAAGAAAAAGGTGCCATACCGGGTAGACCATCAAGAGTTCGTGGGCCACGAGACATGGACATTAAACACCATAGATCACTCGTTCTGCCGCTAGCACCTACATCCATCTCTAGCATGAAATACGATTGGACATAACCTGGCTCACGTCTGCGTTCGATGCATCACACCACCTATTTAGTGCGCCAGACGACATGACACAACGCACCTACCTCCACACGTCGCAAGACACTGACTAGAGCAGCCAAACAACAAATGAAAACCTGACCCACGAGGCACAAGGGGCGCTTTTGTTACAACACTGGGCAGACATGGCAGAACACGTGATCCGGCTAGACTCAACGGGCCAAGGCCGTGAAGACATAGCATCCAGCCAACCACAGGGGCCTCCAGGCAGCGCTAAAAAATCAGAGCCACCTTACCAACAAACGCGACACCACTAGCCCACGAGGAGCAACCTTGGGCTGGCATTTTGCATCTCTCATAACAAATGAAGCCGGGTCGAGCCGACCATCCATGAACCGGCACCGAGGAAAGTAACCAACAAGTGCAGGCTTACCATTCGACTTAGAACAAACCCGTTGGTGCACCTTCACAGGCATGAACCGTGCGGCGGGAACACACGGTTGATCTGCCGGTTCCTGTTGCGTTCACGTGCCCTGGGTTGGCAAGAAGCGAAGCCAGTTAGTGCGGGCCAAGTCAAAACCAATAGCACCTACATAGTCTACAATCCACTGAGACAACAAGGAGATTCAATGTAAGAAGAAATGCAAACGCAGGCCCACGACATATAAGTGTGGCAAGCTCCCATCCTGATACACACATACACAGACAAAAATTCTCAGATGGAAAAGACACCCTTGTTTAGTCAAACCCACCATACATGAACAGATGGGGCAATGTCCTATAAATTAGATATGATGACTGCTTAACATATACTAAACCTTGAAATCAAACCCCTTATTGTACCGATCATCCTGTTCCAACAGTGGTCACACTTAGCCGATGATTCTATTAAAAGCATGTAAAAGGCACATCAAAAGAGAAAGACAAGATGAAAAAAACTTCGAAACGACGAAGCGGCCTAAAGAACAACAAAACCAAATGGGAAAAAGGTTGGCATCCCGTCACCAAGAGCACCTCCAAATATTGCTGGTGGCCAGTAGGATGAAAGGCTTCTTCCATGCTAGCATAGACCCTGGTTTGAGGAGAATTCCATTGATTGCTTGTATCTGCGTTGGTAATTCCCCAAAGAGGCGAGGATGATGCAGCACAGCAACGGTAAGTATTTCCCTTGGTTATGAAACCAAGGTTATCAATCCAGTAGGAGAACCAAGCAACACTATGTAAACAACACCTGTACACAAACCACAAAAACTTGCAACCCAACGCATAAGAGGGATTGTCAATCCCTCCTCGATATTGAGATAGATTAAATTGTATGAGATTGGATAAATAGATCTAGCAAACACACAAAATAAATAAAGAAAGAAAATGTGTAGAAAGGTATTTCGGGATTTTTGGAATAATAGATCTGAAAATAATATGATAGAAAATAGACCCGGGGGCCGTAGATTTCACTAGAGGCTTCTCTCAAGAAAATAGCATACGGTGGGTAAACAAATTACTGTTGGGCAATTGATAGAAGAGAAAATAATTATGATGATATCCAAGGCAATGATCATGTATATAGGCTTCACGTCCAAGATTAGTAGACCAACTCCTGCCTGCATCTACTACTATTACTCCACACATCGACCGCTATCCAGCATGCATCTAGTGTATTAAGTTCATGGAAAAAGGGAGTAATGCAATAAGAACGATGACATGATGTAGACAAGATCTATTCATGTAGGAATAGACCCCATCTTTTTGTCCTTAGTGGCAATGATACATGCGTGTCATGTCTCCTTCTGTCACTGAGATTGAGCACCGCAAGATAGAACCATCACAAAGCACCTCTTCCCATGGCAAGAAAAATCAATCTAGTTGGCTAAACCAAACCAATGTTTCGGAGAAGAAATGTGAGGCTATAACAATCATGCATAAGAGAGTTCAACAAAGACTCGAATAATGTTCATAGATAGATCTGATCATAAACTCGCAATTCATCGGACCCCAACAAATACACCGCAAAAAGTCATTACATCAAATATATCTCCAAGAACATCGAGGAGAATGTTGTATTGAAGATCAAAAGGAGAGAATAAGCCATCTAGATACTACCTACGGACCTGTAGGTCTATGGTAAACTACTCACGCATCATCGGAGGGGCAAGGGTGATGATGAAGAACCCCTCCGTGATCGTTGACCCCTCCAGCAGAGTGCCGGAGAAGGCCTCTAGATTGGATCTCGTGGTTGAAATTGTGTTTCGTCCACTCCACTAGGGTTTTGGTGATTTTAGAGTATTTATAGAGCCAGATGTCGGTGGAGGGGGTGTCTGTGGGCCCCACTACCCACCAAGGCGTGCCAGGGGGCCCTGGCTTGCCGTGGTGCCTAGTGGGCCCCATAGACCCCCTATGGTGCACTTCTTGGGCCTCCTAGGTGTCTTCTGGGCAGAAATGGTTCTCCAAAAAAATTATTGAATTTGGACTTTGTTTGGTATTGATATTCTGCGAAGTAAAAAACAAGCAAAAAACAACAACTAGCACTGGGCTCTATGTCAATAGGTTAGTCCCCAAAAATGATATAAAGTTGCAAGTAAATGAGTATAAAACATCCAAGAATGATACTTTAATAGCATGGAACAATCGAAAATTATAGATACGTTGGAGACGTATCATCCATCACCTTCCTGGACAACCTCCAGCCCTCGCGACCTCTGGGGCTCACGGCTGTCGGACAAGCTTCAACGCAAAGGGCTGCTCGCTTCCCCACCGCTTGTCAGAGTGGAACCGTCGGCTGATGTTTCAACCGGAGGGGGAGGGTCCCTATGTTGCACGGATGAAAGTTGGTTTTTGGGTAAGGGGACGACGGTAGCCTGCGACCGGGCAAGACACCAGCTGTGTACGCCGGCATCGCCTCGGCGGTGGCCTTCATGGGACCCAAGCGGTGGTGTCCACCCATGTTCTACTTCTCCTCAATGATGGCGGCGGACGCGGACGTTGGGGCCGCCACCTTGTCGATTTCCATGCAGCCGACTTTTGTCTCCGCCGGCAGGGTATGGCTATGCATGCACTGAAGGCGGATGGTGCGATCATAGGCACAGGAGAGGTGGTATGACATGACGTCGTCCATGACAGCCACGATGCCCGTGCGGCCGTGCTCCCCCCTATGCCGTCCTGAAGCAACTTGCCACTCCTCTGCGAGTTGGCTTGGACAGGTGAGTTGCTGAACCATGCGCCGGCTCGGGGCGGTAACTTGCTCCGTCGGGCTAGGCAAAGAACTTGGAGCAGCGAGCTGCCTTGCTCATATCCGACGGTCTCGGCGGGCCACCTAGCTGGCTTTTATGCTGGAGAACTACTCGTCGGATGCCATAGGGTGGCAAAAATGGTGGAAGAAGGTGATGGGGAGCGGCGGAGTGGTGCGGTTCTTGCCAGGTGTCTGGCCTCCTTTAAATAGCGGGCGGATGCGAGGAGCTTGCCCGGCATTGTGTTTAATTCCAGCCCGCTCATGAGCGTACGTGTGGCCGGAGTAGATTTCTCGGCTTCCACACGGGTTTAATGGAGGACTTTGAATGCGGCGAGGAGCCGTGTTCAGCCAAGCGTGCAGGGGGCGGCGCCCTAGGCCGGTCCACCACTTCAATAGCGGTGACAGTGAGAGGCCGTGTCCGCCCTTTGTTGTCTTCAATATGGAACGACGCGCTCTACAACAGTATGAATGCGGGCAGCTAGTGCTGGACAGGAAAGCGTGCGAGCGAGGGAGGAGGAGGCTTGGGTGGGATAGTGTAGTCCGAAGCGGATGTGGTTGTTGTCCAGACACCCGCAAAGCCCCCATGTTTGGCTCCGATTTGCAGAAGAAAATACGTCTAGACCGCTCTGCAGACCGATACAAACGCGTGCTGGATGACTTCGCGATTTGGACAACACAGTTCAAACATACGCGAACGAATTTATGAGTTGACATCGAAGATGCCCTGACCTCAACCTGCACGCTCAAGTAAGGTGACAAAGTTCATTTTCCCTCTGAAAGGTTCTTGTCTACATACTGCAGTAAATATGCGAGAGACGTTTTCAGAGTTTCATATATCAAGGAAAATTTTAAAAAAATACCTTTTCTTTTAGAAAATCGTTAACATATTATTTGGGAGCATAGCTTTGTACAACCCAATCCAAGTTTTTTAGGGTAACTAGGGTATTTATTCAAGGATCAGCACATCCGGAATACAAGCAATGTCAGGTAAAACCCCTAGCCACACATGGTGGCACACCGGCTGAGGCATAGCTCCTTTTGCCACTGAGTGGGCCTTGAAATTATTCTCCCTGCGTTCAAACGAAAAATAGCAGAAGAAAAAAAGTTCCTACTCATATAGATTTCCTGCAGGATTGGCGCATAAACTGGCAAGGCTTCATTGTTGATATTTGAAACCACTTCTAAGAAATCTGAAGCGATCACCAGATCCTGCAAATTCAAGTCATGTGCAAGGGCGAGAGCCTCACTCCAAGCTTGCGCCTCCAAGCTCGTCGGGTCGATCAAGCCATCAATTACCACTGGTGACGTCCTAGGAATTTCCATGACTTGTCGCGACACACAACAGTTGATGCTCCCTTCTCTCCCAGAGTCGAGATTGCACCATCACAATTCAACTTCGCGGCTTCTCCCACTGGTGGCAACCATGCATGTACCCTCGGAGCAGCGGAGCGAGCCGGCTGCGCGCGCCTTGTTTAAACAGCAACAATATCTAGTTCCTCCAAGAATCTACTGATAAAACTCATAGTTGACAGCGGGCTCTAGAACTCGTTCTCGTGAATGGCTTTCCGGCAAGCGCACCATATTGCCCACATCGTTACTAGTACTCGAGTCAAGTCTTGTTGATTTGTGGATTCAAACAGCCAGAACAACCAAAGTCTTGCATTAGTATTCCGGTTTGAGATCACATGCTCGAGCAACTCCTCATCACCCAAGGCCCAAACACATCTGACCATGCGGCACCTAAGTAAAGAGTGCCGCCAAGTATCCTCCTCTGCACCTCAAATAGAACATGCTGGGGTATCAGCCATATTCCTCTCATGACGCACAAGACTAGTAGGAATCGAAGTATGTGCTAGCCTCCACACAAACACTCGGACTTTGGAGGGAACCCTCACTTTCCATAGTTGAGACCATGAACTCTTGTCTGCTACAATATTGGAATGCCCTGGTCGGTGATCTAGCCAGTCCTCCCTCTGAGTTTTGATTGAAGAGATCATCATGTATGACGACCGTACAGAAAAGACTCCCCGCTTATCATAGTGCCAGGCCCAAAAATCATCTTGTGTGCAGGTGCTGAGAGGTATATTCAGAATGACTTCAACATCAGGAGCAATAAAGTGCTCCGTGAGTACTTGCTTATTCCAAACCCTGGTGATATGATCAATGAGATTCAAGACCAAAACTGGGGGGTTAGACGATCGTGCACAAATCGGTCTAAGTTTGTAGTACCTTGACAGCCAGTTCTCATTCCAGATATTAGTATGTAAACCGGAGCCAATTCGCTTGATAAGTCCTTGTGATAACACATCTCCGCCCTCAAGTATAGAGCGCGAGACCTGGGACGGAGCCACGCCCAAGGTGGCATTTAGGAAGTGACAATATGGGTAGTACCTAGCTTTAAGAACCCGTACACTAAGCGAATCCGGCTCCTGTAGTAGTCTCCATACCTGACGTGCGAGTAGAGCTAGATTAAATAGTCCTACATCCCTGAATCCCAAACTGCCCATGAACTTAGGTTTCGACATAGTTTTCCACGACACCCAAGCAGTTTTCCGCTGGCCATTCTTACTTCCCCACCAAAATTTCTAGATTATACTGTTAATATGCTCGCACAAACCCCGCGGTAATTTGAAGCATGACATAGAATAAGTTGGAATGGATTGAGCCACTCACTTTATAAGTACCTCTTTCCCTCCTACTGATAAGCACTCCTCCATCCACCCTTGAACCTTCTTCCAGATTTTGTCCTTCAAATATTTAAATGATCCTTCTTTCGCCCTACCAACATCCAATGGCAAACTCGGATATTTTTTAGATAAAGATTCATTATGGACAACAAGGATGTTCTTGATGGAGTCTCGAATAGAATCTGCTACGCCTTTGCTGAAGAAGATGGATGATTTTTCCATATTAACCCTCTGACCAGAAACGTTACAATATGTCCTTAAGAGCTCGTTCACACGGGTGGCACTTTCATCATTGGCCTTGAAGAAGAGTAAGTTGTCGTCAGGAAAACCCAGTGAGCATGGGGCGCCTCTATTTGCTTATGGCGAGGCCTACAGACCGCTAGAAGGGCTGGCCCAGCTGCGCTAAATGCAACTGCCTTGTTTTTGTTTTTATATTTTTGTTTTTGTTTTTCGATGTACCTTTTACTTTTGTCTAGACTTCGAAAAATCTAAGCATATATATAACAAAAAATATAGTTTACATAATGTTTTGAAAAATGTTAACCATGCATTTCCTATAAACAAATATTGACCATGTATACGAAAAAACAATATAAAAAATATATAATGTGTGTGGAAAAGAATTGATCATGTATTTTAAAAATGTTAATCGCGCATTTGAAAAAAAAAGTATTTGAATTTTTTTAATCAAGTATTTAAAAATGTTAAATGTGTATAGAAAAGATATTGACCATGTATTAGAAAAATGTAAATCTTGCCACTAAAAATGTTAAATGTGTATAAAAATTTGTTGAGTATGTATTTTTTTTATCTTGTACTTGAAAAACATTGTAATCAAGCATTTGGAAAATGTTAAAATGAGTATAGAAAAAATGTTGACCATGTATTCAAAAAATGCTAACCTTGTGTTTGAATTTTTTTAATCAAGCATTTGAATTTTCTAACATGTGTATACAAATTGATGACCATGTATTAGAAACAGTTAAACTTGTACTCAAAAATTGTTAAATCTATAACAGATAAATGTATTAGATGTATACAAAAATTGTACAATGTATATGGAAAAAAGCATACATAAAAAATTAAAAAAATTAAACATGTATATATTCAAAAAAATCCGATGCATACGAGAAATATTGAATATGTACTGAAAACCAAGAAAAAAAGGAAACCAAGAAACAAGAAAAATCAAAGAAAATTGAGAAGGAACCAAAAAACAGAAGAAAAGAAGACAAAAGGGGAAAAACATTGAAAGCCGAGAAAAACATGATGGAAATTGACGAAGAACCAAAGAAAACGGTTAGAGAAAACAAAAAACAAAGAAACTCGTGAAAAAACTAAGAAAAGTGGTAAGAAGCGTGAAAAAACGAAGAAAAACAATGAGAAAATAAAGAAAGGAAAAAACAATGAAAAAAGATAAAGAAACTGATGAAACAAAGAAAAACATAAAGGATAGCCCGGTGCGTGTAGCTCCTGCTTGCTTAGGGTTCAGGGAAGGGTCCAACCGCTTTAGGTCTATTGTACGCAGCTTTTCCCTACATTTCGCAAGAGGCTACTTTCAGAATTCAGAATCGTGACCTCATGGTCACAAGCCAACAGATTTACCGCTACGCTAAGGCTCCCCTTCATAAAATGAAGAAACCGATAAAAAACAAAGAAAAAATGCCCATAGCTAAAAAACAGTGAAGCCACGACAAAAACATCCGAACGAACCAGCGAAGCGTTTGTCTCACAAAAAAAAAATGGGCCGGCCAAGTCTCACGCGAGAGCTATTCCATTTAGGCGAGAGTAGCTTCTATCTCACTTAAAAAAAGATATAGCTCTCACAGCGAGCACACGCGAGAGCTATGTCCCGCTTGTAGTGAGAGGATAGCGCGAGGGCAATATACTGCTTATAACGAGATGTAAGATGCTCTCGCATCACGCGAGCGGGCCGAACCATTAGCATAGAACTTGTTCGCTTGTAGGTTTGTTCCATGTTGGTTCGGTAGCGAAATCATATTGGACGCTAACTGCGTCAAAATGTCGAGCATTCGCACAGGCGATCCCCTCGAGCGCGACAATTGGGCCAACCCACTTCCCCACAGCGAGGCAGCCGGTTTTGGGAACCTTCATTATAATTCTTTTTGCACTGGTTTTCTTTCATTTTTTTCTTTCTTCGTTATACTTTGGTATTCTTTCTTTCGTAATTTGTTAATTTTGTTTTTTTCGCTTTTGTTTTTGTTTCTTTGTTATTTGTCGATTTGCATCGGTTTTGTTTTTTACATTTGAAAATGCCAAGCATATTTGTCGGTTTTGCAATGCCTTTTTTCGTACATGTTCAACATTTTTCATGAACATCGGAATTTTTTTCTATATACATGTTTGACATTTTGATATACAAGATTAACTTTTTTTGAACACTTATATTTTTATGTGTATTTATTTTTCATACACATTGTATATTTTTGGTATATATGCAATAAATGTTTAACATTTTCAAAATACAAGGTTTAAAAAAATACAAGGTTAATATTTTTTGAATACATGGTCAATATTTCTCAATACAAGGGTAATATTTTTCTAGTCGCTATAAATATTTTTTCATAAATAATGTACATTTTTTGTATACATTAGGAAAAAATTTATAGACATGTTTCACATTTTTAATAATAAAATTAACCTTTTTAAATTTTTTGATGTCCACTTTTATGTGTATGTTGTACATTTCCGGTATACAGCAGGCATATTTTTTATACACATTTGAAATTTGGTTAATACACAGTCAACATTTGTTTTACATACACTAGTAAGCTTGCACGTGCAATGCACGTCTCAAACGATGACCAAATGATATCCACATCAATATAAAAAATGGATGCACGGTATTGTATTGCCGCTCAATTGTATTTTCAACAGTGAGATCGACATCACTATGGTCGTGTTGCTACGTATTTTCAACGGTATTACGACCTGACAACAGGCTATTAAATTAGCTACAGATGCAATACTGAACAATGCTGCGATAAATATCACAAAGTGAGATGGAGCGATAGCTGAATAAGAGTACTTGCAGGGTTTTTCATTGAGCATTTTGTACTGAGTATAGCCCCTGAAACATGTGCACTGAATCAGGTTGTACATGATCTGAAAATTGAAGGATAACTTAGTACACCTACAAGTTAATTGGAAGCTAGATAGAAGGTAGGGCACTCTCTTTTCTCTCAGACCTACAAGTGAATTGGAAGCTAGCTAAAGTGCGCATGCTAACTGAATGGTGACTTTTGATATGCGAACTACTAATCTTAGGTACATCTGTATCTTCCTCTCGCATATACATTAGGAGCCAAGCATTAGCAGTAACCAAAGCACGAGAAGCTTGATGGCTAGCATCACAAGAGTCACATCGATCAATGTCTGGGTCAGAGAGCACAAGAGAAGAGGAGAGAACAAAACCGAGAGGGTTACTGAACCGGTGGCGAAGAAGATTATAGAGACTCATAGAAGCAGCTACAGCGACAGCAGTGAGGCCGAACTTGAGCAGGGTCATGATCATACTTCTGCACCACGAAAATAAAGAGTGAGCAACACATACTACTCAGTAAATAGCAAGTTATGTGATGAATATAATATCTGTTGAGCCCATCCACAGAAAAAATCTGAAGTAATAAGAAAAACAAGAATAAACATACATGCATCATTTATGTACAAGAAAATTTTAGCATGATTCGTTCTCTGACAGATAAGTCACATAATAATCACGTAAGCATAGGGGATAAAAAAAATGATATTGAAAAGAAAAGTAAGAAATTGACCCATTATCCTAAGATCTGCAAAAGAAAAATAACAGAGCTAAGGATGATTTGAAGTACTGACCTCCTCTATGACAAGGAATAGCGCCAAGGTCTGATGATTTGAAGCACCGACCTGGTAATATTGGAGCATGCACCAACTCAGTGGTAGAAACTTAGGGACAACCATCCGTCATGCTCAAGCCATTGCGTCTATCACCTCCATGGTTGCCTCCTACGCTTCCACTGAACTGGAGGAGAGCAGTCTGCGTTCATTATTTATCTTCTTAAGATACTAAGTGTTCAATCATAATCACACAGTCAGCTAAGAACCATACTGATTGATAGAGAAGGGTACAATTTGAATGAATATCTGGCGGAACATATGTATAGAACAAATATCCTAAAGGAAGTACCACAAACATTAACTACCACAACTATGGTATATTATCAATTGGTCCAAGTTCTCCATTGCCACCACATCTCTTTCTTTCTCTCATCACAACAGCAAAAGCAGAAAAAAATTAAGCGGACTGAAGTTGTTTTGACTGCCTAGATAAAAAAATATTGGAGGATATTGCACCAACTTATTATAGTACCAAATACATGCTGCCTAGATAAAATAGATTGGGATATTTACTGACAGAGAATATACAACAAAAAATGGTTGAAGAAAACAGAACAAGGATAGAACAGTACACAGACTGTACTTAGTAGAAACACACACACACACACACGGAGAGAGAGAGGGAGGGAGGGAGGGAGGGAGGGAGAGAGAGTACACTTGAACTGTTGTTTTTTGAAGTTGACGCCCAAGTTGTCATTGTCGCTGCAGCTCAAGCTCAAGCTCCACGCCTTCCTGGTCTGGTTGTTCGTTGACTTCCTGATGCATGTCGGAGTGGTGCTGATCAGATTCTCAAGCAATGTGAAGAGCGTCGAGCCCGTAATCACATAATTAAGTTATGCACATTTCAACTTACCGGACAACATAAAGGATTAATATCAACATTTTAGCAGATACATTTAAGACTTAGATGCTCTGAATTTCTTCATTTGCAAGAAAAATGATATTGCAGGGTAGATCATTTTCTTGTACAATCAAATCTCCAAAAGCACCTAAATTTCAGTGTACAACCAGAATAAGAATACCTATAACAATATAGGCCTGGAAACTCTTAGTGCAAAGATTAAAAAAACATAATTTCCTAAACTTATAAGTTTTGCAGTTTATTTTTAAATCGATTATTTTGTATCCGATTATTTTCTGAATTAATATAGAGTTGGAATAGTTTACATTGATGATTGGCTAGTACTTAGTGTCCATCAATATTGCAGGTGTACTGAAGGATATTGATCAAGAGCTAGCTAAACAATTTCATATATGGAGTGAAAATCAAGAAGTACTGGCATTAAGATAATCAGTCAAAGCACATACCAAAACAAAATTTGAAGCAACCAGTCTTCATAGCAGCCAATTTGTTAAAAAGCTACAAGGCAATATAATTTGTTAACTACATAAGAAAGGACCATTAGATTAGACATTAGAAGATGATTCTGAAAACAAATTGGAGCCGAAACTGAACCTTGTTGAACCCTCCACTACCTCGCATCGGCACATTCACACGCACTCGCTGCACACCTCACAGAGCATTGACTTTGATAATGAGGAAGCACCTGATTATTTACTGCAGATGTCCACCTGCAAATCGTTTTTCTGGGGTTAACACTTGCAACTTGCAAGTTATAAAAGCAAAACACAGTGTGTTAGCATTATAAATTTATAACTTGCAGGTAATGAATAATTTGACCCTCCAGATACTGCTTGCACTTCCCTTGTGTATTGAGAATGCAATTCAGTTTGCCACATGTGATAATCGTTCCATGAATTGATCAGCGACAGAGGTTGTTTACTATTTGTTATTCAATCAAACAATCCCAATCAACTTAATACGAAGCAATGTAGAAAAATGCAAGTCACTGCAGGGAGAAAATCTATCAATTGATGAGTTACATATAGAATATCAACGATGCTAAGGGTGTGGTGGGTGCAACGGCAACCTCGTGCGGCATGGAGACAGCGTCAGCTCTCGGGGAAGACAACTATGAGGCAGAGGTCGTCGACTCGTCCTGGTGGCCATCCTGGGTGAAGTCGATGAGCTACACATGGACGGCAGCAGGAGGTGGCAAATCTCACCGGATCCGATCGTTGGAAGGCTCAGGATGCCAGATCCGATGCAGAGGAGAGCCTTCCCCTGATCTTCCAGCGCAGAGAATCGGTGGCGCGTTCCGCAATTACGGCTATGGGCGTACAGAGCAGCAACCGACGAAGGGAGAGCAGCCGGCGGCGAGCCCGTGGGGCAGAAAAGGAGGAGCGGCGGGAGCTCGCATCCGTGGGGGCAGCAGCCGACCAAGAGGAGAGCCTCCGGCGTCGAGACCATGGGGCGGCAGAGGATGAGCGGCCGGAGGAGGCGTCGGCGATCCGAGCTCGCGTCCGTCTAGAATTAGAGGAGGAGCGGCGGGCGGCGACGGCGATCCGCGCTAGCATCTGTGGTGCAGCAGAGAAGGAGCGGCGGACGGGACGGCGGCCCCGGCCCCTGCGATGGCGTCGGTAGCAGAGGAGTGGCGTCGTGCATGCAGTTTGATGAAGACGTGGGCTACAACATTTTTTCTTTTCTTGAAAGGGGTCATTAGCAGCTAATGGCATGGTGGGTAATTAAAGCGTAAAACGCGTTTAGTATTCTCGAGGGATGTAGACCATCAGATCGTAGGTTTTGATGGATAGGATGATCTGGTTCTCCGCCCTCTCTTTCTTTTATAGTGGTAGTAGATACTAGCAAATATGCCCGTGCGTTGCAATGAAAGACAAAAAAATTATGCGCTAATCAAATAAGTATGACTCATTACCATGATATATGAGCGTGCTCTATTTTAACACAGTGGCTCACCATGTTGCCATTTTTTCCTCACCCTAGCCGATGGTGGTTGCGATGTCCACGTGATCACAATGCATTCGACGTGGTAAATCTCAAGGCTATGAGCTTACCAGTGCATGCCACGCTTGTCATTATGTTGCGCAAGGGAACATTTAAAACTTTAAAAACAAATCTCATCGACCACGAACTACTCCCAACACCAAGACATATAAAGACTACTGAAAAATTAATCAAATCCTAGACATAAAATACTTTTGGATCCGCGAACAGTTTTTCAAATTGACAAACATTTTTTTTAATTTTGGATTTTCTCAAAAAATCACGAACATTAGTTTTGTTTACAAACATTTTTTAAATCTAAAAAGAGTTTTTGAATTCATTAATATTTTCGACTCAAAAACATGTTTTGAATTGATGAACTTTTTTCTAAAATTGGAGAATTTTTTTTAAATATTTATTTTTATTTTTGTGAACATTTTGTAAATTTTCATGGACATTTTTTTTCAGATTCCTGAATACGTTTTGAATACACGATCATTGTTTCAAAATCATGAACATAATTTTCTTGCTGACTATTTTTTTAATTGTGATTTTTTTATAATTTGCAAACAGTTTTGCAAGAGGACCAACATTCTTTGAATCTGCAAAAATTTTATGATTTGCTAAACATTTTTGAATTCACATATATTTTATGATTTCTCAATTTTTTTTGAAAACTCACAACTTTTAAAATTTAAAAATCCCGAATTAATTTAAAGAAAAAAATAGAATGAGAAAAGAAAAGGCAAAAAATTAAAATTAAAAAAGGGGAGTGAAGCCCCGCATATGGGCCGGCCCATAAACGCATACATGGGGAGGACATGCGTGAGAAGAGAGGGATAAAAGGTGTGCTAGCTGGGGGTTGGACCCTAGTCTCGCCGCTACAGCAGTTATGGGTCAACCACTCTATTGCTTGTCGACTCACCTCTATAAAACATGCAAGTAGGCGGCGACTTTTGATACGAAAAATCGAATCGTTTTCTTCATTTATAGATGGCATAGTGGGTAACTTCTAGCAACTTTGGGGATATTTTTTCTGACGGTCTGCCAGAACCAATAGGCTCTTTATTAGTAGGTAAAGATTATATTTTGTTTTTGTATATTTTTTACACATGACGATCATTTTCTTTATACATATTCAACATTTTTCAAATGTTTGACTAATATTTTACATATATTTTATTAAAAAAATTCAAATGCTAGATTTACATTTTTAATTACATATTCAATTGTTTTCATACACATTGTGTATTTTTATACATATTTCGTGTACATGAGAAATATTTCCTCTATACACATTTAATATTTTCCAAATGCTTCATTAAAATTTTCAAATGCTTAATGATTTTTTTGGTAATATTTGGAAGTATACACAAAAATTTTAAAATAAAAACAACGAAAATAAAAAATGTGATAAAAAACAGAAGAAACGAGAGCTTCAAGAACAATGCATTGGAGTACCTGGGTGCCATGCACCCCTAAATGAAACTAGCATTAAAATATATCAGAAAACTGCAAAAAATTCTAAAATTTTGGGATATGAAACATCAGTGCCCATTGTACACCCGTGTTCAATTTCGCGGGGAATTAGTGCCCGTGGTATCCTCAACGAGGAATTAAGTTCCGACATTCAATATATCTATTTTTTTCTATGCATACACGTTTTTGTCTTTTTTATTGACATTACCACAGGCATCCAGGTTTCATATTTCAAAATTTCAGAATTAACTGAAATTTCCTAATATATTTTTAATGCTATATTCATATAGGCATGTGTGGCACTAGAGAGCCACAAATCATCTTCCGCGCTTCAAGGCCTAAGACCTCCCGCACATTGGGCCGGCCAACTCCGCAACTGCATCAGGCAAGATGCCGCTGTGTCTAGCGAGACATAAGCATATGGGCCGGCCCATTAGTGTAGGTTCACTGTTGTCGCTCGCTCGCTATAGGTTTCTATGAAATCACTAATTAAGGAGTACTCGTTGCAAAGAACACTTCATTTTTCCAGGTCACGACAAGTGACGCACATGTAGGGATGTAAATGGTACGGATAATTTCCGCTTTGAATCCGTATCCGCATCCGTTTTTGAGGATATGGTATGCAATTACGTGAATCCGCCGGATATGGATTCGGATACGGATTTTGATCGATCGGATATCTGACGGATATGGTAGCGGATATGGTATCCCTAGTATCCGGCGGATGTGGATTATCCGCTATTTTTTTACGGATTATCCGAGCTATGTAAACTGGATAATATCCAGTAAAATAAGCCCAAAGGTCCCGTCTATATGTATGCCATTTAGGCTAATGATTGCTGATTTGCAGTTCATATACAGATATACTCTACCATAATTGTACGCAATCACCGCATCCAAAATTGGTAGCATAGCGGTGATAGTGCATACATATCCTTCTCTCCATCGCCATCTTGCATTGTTGCTTCTCCCCGGCCGCCGGTTTGCATCTCTGTTCTCCCTGAAAGTCTCGCGGTTCGACGATGGTCAAAGATGCCCGTGGCCAATCAGTTCATCCCAACAACGGAGGTAAGTGATTTCGTAGATGCACAGATGTGACGCCCGGGTAATCAAGCTACAGTAACCCTCTGGTGATGATGCCACGTCACCTCGATTATTGTTGATAATCTCGCGTTAGTTCAGAACCGATTCAAAATCAAATTTGAATTAAAGTCAAAATAATTAAAATTTTCAAAAGTCAAAACTAAATTGTTCCTAATGTGTCAAATAATCCATAATAAATATTGGTGAAGAAATCATCTTTTAATACGATACTAAAATGCACTAAAAAAACTAAAACAACGATAAAACAATTATCTAAAATGCTTTTAAGATAATAAGCAAATGCAAAATACTTTATTTAAGTGCCAAAATATTTGGGGCTGTTATCTATTTCATAACACCAAATTAGTTGTCGTTTTTAAATTTTATAAAACTAAAATAAAATAGAAAATAAAAATAATAAAACTGTAAAAAACAAAAAAGTAAAATAAAAACAAAAGGCCCCCCTTCCCCACTGGGCCTCTTCGCCCAGTCGGCTCAGCCGACCAGGCCGGCCCAGCCGGCCCCTCCTCGCTTCTCTTAACCCCACCCCGACCGGAAACCCTAGCCCGGTCCGATTCCACTACTCCCGCACGAACCCCACTCCCCCCCACAATCCCCTTCTCCTCCCCCTACCAATCTGGATCGGGATCGGCCCCGATCCCGTCGACCCCGACGCCCAGGACCACCTCGCCGGCACCCCTTCCTCGTTGTACCGCCCATCATCGTCGTCGCCTGCTCGTCCTCCTCCTAGCTGGACCGCCCCGAGCCCGGAGCCGCTCGACCCCGACGCCGGCAGCTTCCCCGAACGGCGCCGCCCTCCGCCGCCTCCCATCGCCGGCGACACTGCCGCCTGTTGTCTTCGTCCTCCTCCGCGACCCCCACAGCCACTCCCCTACACTACTCGGTGAGGGTCTCGCCCTCACCACTCTCCCCGTCTGCGCGTTGCTCACGACCGTGTCGACCGCACGCGCTCACCGCGTCCGCGTTCCGCGCCACCGTGCGCTGACCCGCCGCTCGCCTCGCCTGGCGGCTGTCCGCGCGCGCCCACGCAACCCCGCTCGCTGCTGCGCTACTTCACGTGCTGCTCCCGTGCGCCACTGCTTGCTGCTGCTGCACTACGCCCGCGCGAGCACGCCCATGTCGCCGTTGCGCCCCGCCTCCGCCGCTGCTAGCGCGCCGTGCCAGCCTTTTGCCCATGCCGCGCGCACCCCCATCCCCCTGTACACCTCGCCGCCCCGGTCATCCTCACACGCGCGCGCCCGCAACCGCGCAGCTCTGCTGCAGCCACCTCCGCCGCCCAACAGCGCCACTGCTCGCCGACCCCCCCCCCGCGGTGGTCCGGCCGCACCCTCCACGGCCCCGACGTCCTCCTCCGGCGGCCGCCCGCTTCGCTACGGCCCCGCCCAGCCGTGGCCTCGCCGGCGCCCATCCGTGCACGCTGGCCGTCGCCCGGTGGCCTCGCCCCGCCGCACCTCCTGCGGGCAAGCGCCCACCCTAGTGCCCGCGCCCTACACCCAGCGCCCGCAAGGCCCCCCCTGGGCGAATGACATGTGGGGCCTAGCCCCTAGAATGATTTTTCTTAAAAAGAAAAGGAGATAAAATAATAATAAATAAAATTAATTAATTAATTAACTTAATTAATCCTGCTCAATTAACTTAATTAATTAACTAACCTAACTAATCTGTTAATTAAACTTTTTAATTTGGTTAATTAGTTAATAGTGTATGACAAGGGGGCCCCACCCCCTGTTGACCAGTCAAAGTTTGACTGGTCAACTGGGACCCCTTGGACCCACATGTCAGCCCCTCTGGTACACTTGTGTGTACCCAGAGCTGGGTGCACCTAGCAATTCACATTTATTTCGAATTAAAATAATCTGATAATTTTAGAAAAGGAATTAAAACTTTAAAAATTAATATAAACTAAACCGTAGCTCGGATGGAAAACTTTGTACATGAAAGTTGCTCAGAACGACGAGAGAACCCGGATACGCAGCCCATTCGTCCGCCACACATCCCTAGCATAGCGAACACGCAACTTTGTTCCTCCGGTTCATCTGTCCGAAAACCCGAAACACCGGCAATCCTTTCCCGGATGTTTTCCCCCTTTCTCGGTATCACCTAGTACTGCGTTAGGGCACACCTAGCACCGTGTATTGCTATGTTATGCCTTGTGTTGTTTTGATTGCTCTGTTATTTATTGTGTTCCCCCTTCGTTGCTTCTTTCCGGTAGACCCCGAGACTGCCGACGACCCCCCAGTTCGACTACGGTGTTGACGACCCCTCTCTTGCCAGAGCAACCAGGCAAGCCCCCCCCCTTTGATCACCAGATATCGCCTACTCTTCTCTCTACTTCTTGCATTAGAGTAGTGTAGCATGTTACTGCTTTCCGTTAATCCTATCCTGATGCATAGCCTGCCCTTGCTACTACTGTTGTTACCTTTACCTGCAATCCTAATACTTAGTATAGGATGCTAGTTTATCATCAGTGGCCATACATTCTTGTCCGTCTGCCATGCTATACTATCCGGCCGTGATCACTCGGGAGGTGACCACGGGTATATACTATATGCTTTATACATGATACATGTGATGACTAAAGTCGGGTTGGCTCGAGGAGTACCCGCGGTTGATTCACGAATTGGGGGCTGGAAGGACATACTTTCCCGACAGCCCTCTGTGTGGATCTTTGTGGCGAAACGACAGGGCATGTTGATACCACCTAGGAGACAGGTGGGCCTGGCCCTGGTCGGCGTTCGCGGTTATTTCAAGATAACACGTTTAACGAGATCTTGGTATTTCATCTGAGTCTGGCCACTGGCCTATACGCACTAACCATCTACGCGGGGACAGTTATGGGCACTCGACGTCGTGGTATCAGCCGAAGCCTTCGTGACGTCAGCGACTGAGCGGCGCGCGCCGGATTAGAACGTAAGCCTGCTCTTGTATTAAGGGGGCTAGTTCTGCTTCTGGCCGCCCTCGCAACGTGCAGGTGTGCAATGGGCGATGGGCCCAGACCCCTACGCCATAGGATTTAGACCGGTGTGCTGACCTCTCTGTTGTGCCTAGGTAGGGCTGTGACGTGTTGATCTTTCGAGGCCGGGCATGACCCAGGAAAGTGTGTCCGGCCAAATGGGATCGAGCGTGTTGGGTTATGTGGTGCACCCCTGCAGGGAAGTTAATCTATTCGAATAGCTGTGATCTTCGGTAACAGGACGACTTGGAGTTGTACCTTGACCTTATGACAACTAGAACCGGATACTTAATAAAACACACCGTTCCAAGTGCCAGATACAACCAGTGGTCGCTCTCTAACAGGGCGACGAGGAGAGGATCATCGGTCAGGGTTATGCTATGCGATGCTGCTTGGTGATCTTACCTTCTGCTCTCTTCTACATGCTACAAGATGGAGGCGGCCAGAAGCGTAGTCTTCGATAAGGACTAGCTATCCTCCTCTTATTCCGGCATTCTGCAGTTTAGTCCACATATGATAGCCTTATTCCATTTGATACCAATGCATACATATGTAGTGTAGCTCCTTGCTTGCGAGTACTTTGGATGAGTACTCACGGTTGCTTTTCTCCCATTTTTTCCCCTTTCCTATATCCGATTGCTGCGACCAGACGTTGGAGTCCAGGAGCCAGCCGCCACTGTCAACGACGACTACTACTACTTGGGAGGTGCCTACTACTACGTGCAGCCCGCTGACGACGACCAGGAGTAGTTTAGCAGGATCCCAGGCAGGAGGCCTGCGCCTCTTTCGATCTGTATCCTAGTTTGTGCTAGCCTTCTTAAGGCAAACTTGTTTAAATTATGTCTGTACTCAGGTATTGTTGCTTCCGCTGACTCGTCTATGATCGAGTTCTTGTATTCGAGCCCTCGAGGCCCCTGGCTTGTAATATGATGCTTGTATGACTTATTTTTATTTGTAGAGTTGTGTTGTGATATCTTCCCGTGAGCCCCTGATCGTGATCGTACACGTTTGCGTGTATGATTAGTGTACGGTCAAATCGGGGCGTCACAAGTTGGTATCAGAGCCGACTGCCTGTAGGAATCCCCCTTCCACACTCCTTGGCCGAAGTCGAGTCTAGACATTGCAAAAGTTTTTACTAACATGGATGTGTGTCTTACGGGCACACGTCACCATTGGGTGGTAGTAGGATCTTTTATTCCTCAACCAATACTCTAGGACTCTGACATCTCTTCTATTCGGGTTAAACGATTTTACTAACTCTGACTCTAGGTTCTCGATAATACTTTCTCCCGGAGAGCCCCTTATTACAGATGATCGTCTGCTGCACCAGAAGAATCCGAAGATACTCTCTGATGTTCTCTTGAGACTTTATGGCGTCGCTTTTACAATTCCCTTCCATCGATAAACCCCTGTGGATAACCACATGTACTCGCCTTTCATACGATGCTTCCCAGCTGATCGTGTTATTACAAGATACCTTGAAATTCTCTCTGTTGTTCCGAGAATCCTTTGAGCTTACTGCCTTGCTGTTCTCTGTCACCTGAATACCCCTACGGATAATTCTTGCACTTATCGAGTATCCGCTCATTCCGAGTTGTTCATGTGTTTCGCTAAAGACTTCAAAATATCATTCGATCTTCCGAAAATCCCGAGAAGCCTATTGCTCTTGAAATTCTCGCTTGCTTGAATTATGGTTAATCCCATAAGTTTCTTAATCTTATTGGCCTCCCTTGTCTTTATCATTTTAAGTCCGTTGATTCAATATGTTGAGGATGCCCACATTCCTCAGTCGAATCCTAGGATTCCTCCTTCCGGCTCAGACGTCATTTGGATATGAGCTGGTTCTTGACCAATCAATGCCTTGATTGTTTGTGCTTCTAAGTCTATTGAACTTATCCATTTTCGATCTGAACGATTGCTTATGATCCCTTGATTTGGAAATCATAAAATTTCCTTACATTGAGCTTTGAGTTAGTTAGTTGTTTCTATCAGCCGATCCCCTTGCATTCTTTCTTCTTCTGGTAGAGTACCGATACTCACACCAGCTCCGCTGTGGATCGTCAGATCCATTGTTGGATTTCATCCGACATCGTATTCAATAACCTTGTGAGACTTTCCACCGTTATATAATACCTTTGGTAAATTGTATCCTCTGCCTTGTCAACCATGCTCTACTTTCTAGCTTGTGTTATTTACTCTTGAAGTTTGTGATATATGTTCCTAAGATACCCGATGGTTTGAACTAATGCCTTCCCTAATCTGTGCAAACCCGGAAGATTTCACGGGTCATACTTATCTGGTATTGCACCAGGTAAAACTTTCAACAACTAATGTCATTTTCAAAATACGAGAGGTGAATGAAAGGTTATGCATTGAAGAAGTGGGAGTCGACCTTGAACTTTGTGTTCATGCCCATGGACACGATGTAGATCTTATCATTAAAGCTTCTCTTAAATTAATTTTTTCCCTTGGTATAAGTTCTTATATTTGGGATCCGGCCTTTTGCAATCGTGGTTTCGACCATATGTTCTTCTTTGACCCCATTTCACGGGCAAGTTTAAGCACTTGTATTCTGTGTATCAATACACCAGTCCAACCTTTACTTTGATCTTTCGTCGAGTATTACACCATGGTACCTCAATAATATCAAGTACTACATTCTCACTGATCCAAATTTTTCACGGGCTCTGAGTTATTAAACACTCAAAAACCGATAACTGAACCGAGTCCGCACTACGGTTCAACAACTTTTGGTAATCTTCTTTACTTACGAGTTTGTACCCGATCACATCCTTCCTACCCCATTTGGCTATATCATTACTGTGATGATTTTAACTGTGCTACCTGGTCCTTATTCTCGGAGCACAACTTTCGTCGATGAGCTAAGCTTACGTCGATCTTCCTCATCATACCACTTTGCCTTAAACAACAAGCTTGGTTTTGAGTTTGTGACATACCCTTGGGTTCAATAACCTTTCGCTTCATCATTCCTATGGCTTGATGTCATCGCCGACCGATTACATCTTCATGAAATCTCTCAACAATTGTGTTGTGATCATCATCGGCATTCTGAGCTCTTCCAGGATGTCAATTGAGTTCATTATGAGAAATACCATCCTTGCCCTCGATGATCTATGTTATCATCGACCACTTTATTGACTGCCCTCCAACACAAACTTATTCATGTTTTGTGTTATACTTTGAGATCCTTGCTATCCATAAATTATTCTTCTTTACCTTGGAGTATTACCATCTTTTATATCCAGGATGTCGTGCTTAGCACACCCGGCCGGAGGCCCTATGGTTATAAATTCCTTTTCAGCAAGGTTATCCATTCTTCCATGAGGAAATTGTAAGACTTATTCTACTAGTTATTCCTGATGGATCCTTTGTGTTTCCCAAGTCTGACCTTTGCCCGAAGACCATGTCAATGCTATCTCGAAGCATATATATGTTACTCCAATTTTCAACAAGAACATTTAAAGCCTAATGTTAAATGTTTCCTGCTCAATTACCCTAACACCACTATATGGGTAATGTCATGAAATCCCCCCCTTACCTAAAGGGTTTTCTACATTATATCATGTCAAGGGAATCATGCTTTGCTTGTCCTTGGGAAGGATATACCCCTAAAATATGTGTTTAAACACATTTTCCTTTCCATTGTTCTGTTTAATCTCATACATATGTTTTCCTTTCCATTGTTTGGTTTAATCTTTCTTGTAATCTATATGATCTAAGCAGTAATATTCTCCTGCTTTTGTAAGCACCTCGGTGTACAACTCTATTGGTAAGAACCTGTTACTATTGTTGATGACATTCCGGTATCCACCGATGGACGAGAACTTTGCCTAATGGTCCGCCTCGTTCAATGAGCAGGAAAAGGGTTCTCTTCGTCCCTCGCCCTTGGTACCGACGTTGTTGCCAACATAACTGACAGGCTACCCTCTGACAAGCCTTACTTACATGATTGTGCAAGACGTCATCACCCTTCCTACTTTTAGCCTACATGGTGTGCCCATAACCCACAGTTCCACAGGATTGAAACCTGACTCTCCTGTACACCCACTGTTCCCAAAGTTATTCCTCCCACGTGGACTCATATGTAATTCATGAGCCACCTCCCGATGAGATCATCAATTCTGGCATCGGACACAATAATTATTACGTTGCTTTGAAACCCCTTTCACCTTCTGACTAGGCATCGAACGATTGTCTATCCGCTTGAAACTTCTTATTGTACCGTCTTACTTTGCTCTCGATGTGTTTCATTAGTTCAACTCGAGAGATAGTCATGTGTTCATTCATGGGATAACCCTAGATGATTACCCCTTATAGCATCCTATCGTTATCGACCTGCCCCTTACCTATTCGTAAGTACGATGGAGATCCCGAAGAAAGGATGACGACTTGATCATGATGACCTGGAGCAGAGAAATAAAGACTTCAACGTAATGGATCAACCTCTTCGAGAAGAGCAACCAAGATCGAGAAGACCCATTAGAATTTCGTAACCAGAATTTTCCCCTTAGTCCCCCTCTTAAATCTTGGGACGAGATTTCTTGTAGTGGAGGAGAATTGTGACGCCCGGGTAATCAAGCTACAGTAACCCTCTGGTGATGATGCCACGTCACCTCGATTATTGTTGATAATCTCGCGTTAGTTCAGAACCGATCCAAATTCAAATTTGAATTAAAGTCAAAACAATTAAAATTTTCAAAAGTCAAAACTAAATTGTTCCTAATGTGTCAAATAATCCATAATAAATGTTGGTGAAGAAATCATCTTTTAATACGATACTTAAATGCACTAAATAAACTAAAACAGTGATAAAACAATTATCTAAAATGCTTTTAAGATAATAAGCCAATGCAAAATACTTTATTTAAGTGCCAAAATATTTGGGGCTGTGACCTATTTAATAACACCAAATTAGTTGTCACTTTTAAATTTTATAAAACTAAAATAAAATAGAAAATAAAAATAATAAAACTGTAAAAAACAAAAAAGTAAAATAAAAACAAAAGGCCCCCCTCCCCCACTGGGCCTCTTGGCCCAGTTGGCTCAGCCGACCAGGCCGGCCCAACCGGCCCCTCCTCGCTTCCCTTAACCCCACCCCGACTGGAAACCCTAGCCCGGTCCGGTTCCACTACTCCCGCATGAACCCCACTCCCCCCCACGATCCCCTTTTCCTCCCCCCACCAATCTGGATCGGGATCGGCCCCGATCCCGTCGACCCCGATGCCCAGGACCACCTCGCCGGCACCCCTTCCTCGTCGTACCGCCCATGATCGTCGTCGCCTGCTCGTCCTCCTCCCAGCTGGACCGCCCCGAGCCCGGAGCCGCTCGACCCCGACGCCGGCAGCTTCCCCGAACGGCTCCGCCCTTTGCCGCCTCCCACCGCCGGCGACACTGCCGCCTGTCGTCTTCGTCCTTCTCTGTGACCCCCCACTGCCACTCCCCTACACTACTCGGTGAGGGTCTCGCCCTCACCTCTCTCCCCGTCTGCGCATTGCTCGCGACCGCGTCAACCGCACGCGCTCACCGCGGTCGCGTTCCGCGCCACCGTGCGCTGACCCGCCGCTCGCCTCGCTTGGCGGCTGTCCGCGCGCGCCCACGCGACCCCGCTCGCTGCTGTGCTACTTCACGTGCTGCTCCCGTGCGCCACTGCTTGTTGTTGCTGCTGCACTACGCCCCCGGGCGCACGCCCATGTTGCCGTTGCGCCCCGCCTCCGCGCTGCTAGCGCGCCATGCCCGCCTTTTGCTCGTGCCGCGCGCACCCCCATCCCCCTGTACACCTCGCCGCCCCAGTCTTCCTCACACGCGCGCGCCCGCAACCGCGCAGCTCTGCTGCAGCCACCTCCGCCGCCCAGCAGCGCCACTGCTCGCCGACCCCCCGTCCCCCCCCGCGGTGGTCCGGCCGCACCCTCCACGGCCCCGACGTCCTCCTCCGGCGGCCGTCCGCTTCGCTACGGCCCCGCCCTGCCGTGGCCTCGCCGGCGCCCATCCGTGCACGCTGGCCGTCGCCCGGTGGCCTCGCCTTGCCACACCTCCTGCGGGCAAGCGCCCACCCTAGTGCCCGCGCCCTACACCCAGCGCCCGCAAGGCCCCCCTGGGCCAATGACATGTGGGGCCTAGCCCCTAGAATGATGTTTCTTAAAAAGAAAAGGAGATAAAATAATAATAAAATAATAATAATAAATAAAATTAATTAATTAATTAACTAAATTAATTAACTTAATTAATCCTGCTCAATTAACTTAATTAATTAACTAACCTAACTAATCTGTTAATTAAACTTTTAAATTTGGTTAATTAGTTAATAGTGTATGACAAGGGGGCCCCACCCCCTGTTGACCAGTCAAAGTTTGACTGGTCAACTGGGACCCCTTGGACCCACATGTCAGCCCATCTGGTACACTTGTGTGTACCCAGAGTTGGGTGCACCTAGCAATTCACATTTATTTCAAATTAAAAATAATCTGGTAATTTTAAAAAAGGAATTAAAACTTTAAAAATTAATATAAAATAAACCGTAGCTTGGATGGGAAAACTTTGTACATGAAAGTTGCTCAGAACGACGAGACGAACCCGGATACACAGCCCGTTCGTCCGCCACGCATCCCTAGCATAGCGAACACACAACTTTCACCCTCCGGTTCATCTGTCCGAAAACCCGAAACACCGGGAATCCTTTCCCGGATGTTTTCCCCCTTTCCCGGTATCACCTAGTACAGCGTTAGGGCACACCTAGCACCGCGTATTGCTATGTTATGCCTTGTGTTGTTTTGATTGCTCTGTTATTTATTGTGTTCCCCCTTTGTTGCTTCTTTCCGGTAGACCCCGAGACTGCCAGCGACCCCCCAGTTCGACTACGGTGTTGATGACCCATCTCTTGCCAGAGCAACCAGGCAAGCCCCCCCTTTGATCACCAGATATCGCCTACTCCTCTCTCTACTTCTTGCATTAGAGTAGTGTAGCATGTTACTGCTTTCGTTAATCATATCTTGATGCATAGCCTGTCCTTGCTACTACTGTTGTTACCTTTACCTGCAATCCTAATACTTAGTATAGGATGCTAGTTTATCATCAGTGGCCATACATTCTTATCCATATGCCATGCTATACTATCGGGTCGTGATCACTCGGGAGGTGATCACGGGTATATACTATATGCTTTATACATGATACATGTGATGACTAAAGTCGGGTTGGCTCGAGGAGTACCCGCGGTTGATTCACGAATTGGGGGCTGGAAGGACATACTTTCCCGACAGCCCTCTGTGTGGATCTTTGTGGCGAAACGACAGGGCAGGTTGATACCACCTAGGAGAGAGGTGGGCCTGGCCCTGGTTGGCGTTCGCGGTTATTTCAAGATAACACGTTTAACGAGATCTTGGTATTTCATCTGAGTCTGGCCACTGGCCTATACGCACTAACCATCTACGCGGGGACAGTTATGGGCACTCGACGTCGTGGTATCAGCCGAAGCCTTCGTGACGTCAGCGACTGAGCGGCGCGCGCCGGATTGGAATGTAAGCCTGCTCTTGTATTAAGGGGGCTAGTTCTGCTTCCGGCCGCCCTCGCAACGTGCAGGTGTGCAATGGGCGATGGGCCCAGACCCCTACGCCATAGGATTTAGACCGGCGTGCTGACCTCTCTGTTGTGCCTAGGTAGGGCTGCGATGTGTTGATCTTCCGTGGCCGGGCATGACCCAGGAAAGTGTGTCCAGCCAAATGGGATTGAGCGTGTTGGGTTATGTGGTGCACCCCTGCAGGGAAGTTAATCTATTCGAATAGCCGTGATCTTCGGTAACAGGACGACTTGGAGTTGTACCTTGACCTTATGACAACTAGAACCAGATACTTAATAAAACACACCCTTCCAAGTGCCAGATACAACCGGTGGTCACTCTCTAACAGGGCAACGAGGAGAGGATCATCGGTTAGGGTTATGCTATGCGATGCTACTTGGTGATCTTACCTTCTGCTCTCTTCTACATGCCACAAGATGGAGGCGGCCAGAAGCGTAGTCTTCGATAAGGACTAGCTATCCTCCTGTTATTCCGGCATTATGCAGTTCAATCCACATATGATAGCCTTATTCCATTTGATACCAATGCATACATATGTAGTGTAGCTCCTTGCTTGCGAGTACTTTGGATGAGTACTCGCGGTTGCTTTTCTCCCCCTTTTTCCCCTTTCCTATATCCGATTGCTGCGACCAGACGTTGGAGTCCAGGAGCCAGCCGCCACCGTCGACGACGACTACTACTACTCGGGAGGTGCCTACTACTACGTGCAGCCCGCTGACGACGACCAGGAGTAGTTTAGCAGGATCCCAGGCAGGAGGCCTGCGCGTCTTTCGATCTGTATCCTAGTTTGTGCTAGCCTTCTTAAGACAAACTTGTTTAACTTATGTCTGTACTCAGATATTGTTGCTTCCGCTGATTCGTCTATGATCGAGCTCTTGTATTCGAGCCCTCGAGGCCCCTGGCTTGTAATATGATGCTTGTATGACTTATTTTTATTTGTAGAGTTGTGTTTTGATATCTTCCCGTGAGCCCCTGATCGTGATCATACACGTTTGCGTGTATGATTAGTGTACGGTCAAATCGGGGCGTCACAACAGAGTCCTGTGCAAGTTCAAAGCATCGATGATCTGTGATCATGTCCGGCTGTCGGTGGACGTCATTAGCAGCCGCACACCTGCACCACGAGGTCCACGACACCAGGCACACTAACATCGTAGAGCCTCGACGGGCGTGGCCGACGCTTCTTACGGCGGCCATGATCGGCAGCCCGGATACGATGATGGGCATTGTCCGCCCATGCGACGCACGAACGTAGAGACGGTGGTCCGCCATGGATCTGAAGTGGGTTTGCGTCGGCGCGGCCGTAAAATCCGATAGGAACGGGACTACTAGCACGTAGGCACGTAGTCCTCTAAAATCACCTGATTGAAAGAAACGGATCTAGTAGCTAGAAATCAATTCACCTGCTTGCTTGCTTGGGCCTTGGGTTAGCTTCTTGCACTTACACGTCTCGCTGAATCGATGTAACTATGGTCAGGCCGTCAGTCTCTCTCGTCTTTGTCTGTTTTCTTTGGACACACACACATGTTGTGTGTTTCAGAAAGATTGTTTGCTTCAGAGTTTCAGAGAAAAACAGAGGAGATAGACAGAGACAGTAGTATTTGGTTCCGGGCAACACATGCCCTTTTCTTCTTTAATTTTCAGTAAGCCTTTTCTGTACAAAAAAGTCCTGAACATTTATACAAGATCAGTGCCAACACAACCTGACTTAAACATTGAACCGACGTAGTGACGTACCCAGCTGGTTCAACTCAGTAGGATAGAAAAACATTCTGGCACATGTATAAGTTGGCTTCAGTTGCAGGCAAACTAAAACACTGTGAATTTATGAAGTTTAATGTCTTACTTGCTACAGCTTCTAAGATATTAATTCCTTTGATCAGTAAAAAGTGATTGGTTACTTATGTATTGTTATTCTTTTTATAGATCGTCTGAAAAAGATATTGGGGAAAAGATCAACATCTACAAGAACAAGTGCAGTTCAGAGTATGGTTGTATCACCCCCAGCTGAAAGTCAAGATGAAGAACCGCCGAATATTGGCAGTGGCAATGAAGCTGCCAATGAAGTGATTGATCTGGAGGGTGATAATCAGGATGCAGGAGTAGATGAGCCTGTAGGGAAGAAACAAAAGAAGACCACATCAGAATGTTGGGACCATTTTGATAAGTTTTTCAAGATGGTGGAGGTATATGGCAAGAGAGTTAAGGAAGAATGGGCTAAATGCAAGTACTGCACTTATGATGCAAGGAGAAATAGCAGGAATGGGACATCAGTCTTCTTGAGCCATATTAAGATGCATAGTGTGAAGTCAGGCCAACAGTTGCTCAAAGTAGAGAAGAAGGAACATGGTTCTGTTGCTGTTGAGGCTTATAAGTATGATCAAGAGTCTTCCTTGAGAAAGCTCTACTTGGCAATAATCACGCATGAATATCCCTTCAATATTGTTGAGCATGAATACTTCCGTGACTTCATCAAATCCTTGCGCCCTTCATTTCCTTTGAAGAACCGTAACACAGTTAAAAATGAAATAGTGGCTATGTTTGAGACAGAAAAGGATAAGCTGTATGAGTATTTCAAAACAATTAACTGGCATTTTAGCACCACAATGGACATGTGGACATCAAATCAGAATAAAGGGTACATGTGTGTCACTGTGCATTGGATTGATGATGAATGGATTATTCAGAAAAGGATCATCAAATTTATGCATGTAGAAGGGCGCCATACTGGTCTTAACATGTCTGGAGAATTTATTGCTTGCATTTTGCGCTGGTTTATTGAGAAAAAATGTTTTCTCTTACTTTGGACAATGCATCTTCAAATGAAGTTTGTGTTAAACATGTCATTAGTAAACTGAAAGAGTATTCCCCTCTAGTATGTGATGGTGAATTCTTTCACGTGAGATGTGCAAATCATGTTCTTAATCTGGTTGCTAGAGATGGTCTTGATCAGATTTCAAATGCAGTTTGGGGTGTTAAGGCATTTGTTTTGGCAGTAAAATCATCGCCTCAGTTGGAGGAGGAATTCTATAAGTGTGCATCTGAGTGTTGGTTGTCCACAGAAAAAGGTCTACGGATGGATGTCCAAACAAGGTGGAATTCTACATACCACATGTTGAGTGATGCCCTATATTATAAGAAGGCCTTTGATAGGTTGCATGAGATTGACAAAAAGAAGTTTGACAAGTTTGCTCCAACAGCTGATGATTGGGACAAGGCGCTTACCCTTTGTAGATGCTTGAAGAAGTTTGACGATCTCACTACTCTGCTATCAGGTAATCAATATCCAACAACAAACTTATTCTACAAAGGCTTCTGTGAGATCAAGGCTTTAATTTCTGGTTGGCGTAAAAGTAGTGATACTACTATTAAAAAGATGGCAGGTTCTATGCAAACTAAATTTGATAAGTACTGGAGGAAGTCAAATCTTGCTCTTGTGGTTGCCTTCTTTCTTGACCCTAGATACAAGAGAAGTGGAATTGAACATTACATGAGAAAGGTTCATGGGGAACTACTGTATCGTGGTAAAGTAGAAGAGTTGATTATTGCTGTGAAGAAGATGTACCAAGCGTATCAGAATGAATATGCACAGAGCACTGATGGACCTAGCTGTACTACCACTTCCCAAGAAGGCAATACTGATCTTATGGTAGAAGATGAAAATGATTATTTTTTGTCTCAGCAGGGCACTCATGGGTCTAATGAAGGTGACACTGACTTGGATGAGTACATGGCAGAAGTTACAGTAAGGCTTTCAAAGGTTGCCTTTGAGAACTTTGACATCTTATCATGGTGGAAAACACATCAAGATGTATATCCTGTGTTATCAATGCTTGCTCGTGATGTTTTGGCCATACAAGTGTCCACTGTTGCCTCGGAAGCAGCTTTCAGTGCCGGTGGTCGTGTTATTGATCCATTCCGCAGTCGTCTTGACCCCTATGTGGTAGAAGCATTAATATGTACAAAAGACTGGGTTACTGCATCTAGGAAAAATAACAATAAAAAGGGGATAGACTTGGTTCTATTGTGAACGATCTGGAGGTTGTGAAAACACTTGTTGCTAATATGAGTCTTGAGGAACAGCTTGACGAAAAGGTAAGGCTCTGCCCTCTCTACCACTCTTACTCATTTTGGAAGAGACTTGCCTTCATGATCATTAATGCCCTATACATGATCTAATGCCAATATTTTCCCTGGACATTGTAGCAACAAGCAGAAGCTGACAGTGATCATGACAATTTCGATTATACCATGAGTACTTCAACTTTAGGGGAGAGGCTAGCTATGCAAGTATGTCTGATTACCTCTTGAACATTACTGCTATTTTATTTCTCTAAAGTAATAACAATATTTTCCTTAAATTGCATGATGCTGATACATAGGATAATCAAGGAACGGATATTGAATAAGAGGCTGATCAACTGCATCAGGAGCAAGAAGTTTAGGTACGCAGTTATACCAACAATTCTCTGATGTATATTAGTATATATTACCAGCCTGTATCCTCTTTGCACATATGGATTAGTTTTACTGATATATGCCTTTTATATGTGTGCTGCTACTTGCTAGTTACGAATCACATGCCAATCAGATTAGATTTACATTTATATATACATCTGTACTCATGAATCCTGATTGGATATGTATGCTGCTAGTTACCGACCAGATATCAATATAATTGAATTAGTCATCTATGTATAGTATGTGCATCTTGAATTAGTCATCTATGTATAGTACATGCATCGATGCATTCAATATCTGATGCTTGATGTTTCTCTTCTCACTATATACACGTACTCTAAGAAGTTACAAATTAATCATGTGGGTATATACACCTCAGAACTGATGCATGTGTGTCCGAACTACTTAATTGTCCACAGCCAAGTATCAATAATTTCTCTTACTGTCAAGTGTAGCATCTAATGATCTAATATCTCTTATCATTCTCACAGGATGATGCCAGTGGATTGAAAGAACACCATGTTGAAGAGAAATCAAGGATGATTACCGGCTTATACGTACTTGATCGGATACTTGCCTTTCATAATAAATAAAAACTTCGATTGAGTTAAATATTTCTTAAGTACGACCTTCGTCTTGGACACTATGTGTAATGCTATCAGCATATTATCGGTACTGCATATTGTTGCTATACTGGTGATTTATAACTTTAAAACGCCACTCTCTAGTGTTATGCGCTTGGATGAAAACATGTTTTCATATTGTTTGCTTAGTAGAAATAAACCATGTCTTTGCACGTATCATCCGATAATTTTTGTCCGTTTCCGGTACGAATTTGCTCCGCCTCTGCTCAGAATCCATAGTCCGACATAATCTACATTCGAATCCGCATCCGGTCATTATCCGCTCCACTCCGAATCCGGTCAAAAAATATGGTAAAGGATATGGTACAAGCATTATCCGATCCGATCCGATCCGTTTACATCCCTACGCACATGCAGCGCGCCACTTGTCGCAACCAGGGAGTTTTCCCTTTTTTCGTAGATCCGTTTATTCAAAACGTTTTATCTCTTAAACTGTGCATCCAAATCTCGAACCGTTTTCACCATTGGATTCCTCGCGTCGAGACCTTTAAAAATCGGACGAAAAAACCGGGCAAAAAAACCGAACCGGGAGCACGGTTTTTTTTCCCTTTTCGAAAGAGGCACGCCCATGCCTCTCGCGAAATCAGAACCGTACCTCTCGTGAAAGCAAAACCGTGACTCTCGTGGAAGGAAAAAAAAATAGAAAACACGTTTTTTTTCGTTTCCGAGAGGCACGGCCGTGACTCTCGTGAAGGCACAACCGTGCCTCTCGCGAAAGCAAAACCGTGACTCTCGCGAAAGAAAAAAAACAGAAAATGCGTAGTTTTTCCCTTTCCTATAGGCATGGCCGTGACTTTCACGAAAGTACAACCGTGGCTCTCGCGGAAGCAAAACCGTGACTCTCACAAAAGAAAAAAAAACAGAAAACGCGTTTTGTTTTTTCCTTTCCTAGAGCCACGGTCGTGACTTTCGCGAAAGCACAACCGTGCCTCTCGCGGAAGCAAAATCGTGACTCTCACGAAAGAAAAAAAAACAGAAAACGTGTTTTGTTTTTCCCTTTTCCGAGAGGCACGGCCGTGACTCTCGCAAAAGCATAACTGTGCCTCTCGTGGAAGCAAAACCGTGACTCTCGTGAAAGAAAAAAAAACAGAAAACACATTTTTTTTTCGTTTCTGAAAGGCACGGCCGTGACTATCACTAAAGCACAACTGTGCCTCTCACGGAAGAAAAACCATGATTTTCGCAAAAGGAAAATAAAAGAAAACGCGTTTTTTTCACGCAATTTTTTTTTTAAAAATTTTTTTGTTCGAAAAGCTAAGACCGGGGGAAAACCAAAACGTCGAAAAAACCCAGAAAAAACCCGTTTAAAAAGCCGAAAACGCGTGTGGAAAAATAAAATAAAAATAAAATCCGAAGGGAACGTCCATAGCGCGACACGTGGCGAATGGCTGAGAGCGCGCCAAGTGGCGCTGATCGTTGCGAGGCGCCCGAAGGAGCGCTCGTTAACTAGTTGCTCCCAGGTTTCTATGGTTTTATTTTTATTTTTTTGGGTTTCTTATTTCTTCTTTGCTTCTCTTTTTTCATTGTTATGCATTTGTTTTTTGTTTGTTTTTCTTTGTTTCTTTCATGTTTTTTTCTTTCTCATTTTGCTTCTTTTTTCTTCGTTCTTTTGTTTCTTTCTTTGTTTTCAATGATTTTTTTGTTTTCTATGTTTCTTTATTGGGCTTCACTGTTTTTTCATTACTTTTGCAATTGTTTCTTCAGTTTTTTTTCATGTTCTCTTTTTTTCTGTTTTCTTTTTTTTTTCTTTGCCTATTTTCATTTTCATTCTAAATTTTTTGTATATGTCAATAACATTTTTCTAATACACATTTAACATTTTTCAAATACAATCTTAACATCTTTTGAATACATCTTCAACATTTTTTCTGTATACATTTTAAACATTTTCAAATGCTTGATTAAAAATTTCAAATACACAATTAATATTTTTTTAATACATGGTCAACATTTTATATAAACATTTATTTTTTCTCAAATGCTTGATTAACATTTTTTTAATATATGGTCAACATCTTTTCTATACATTTAACATTTTTCAAATGTTTAATTAACATTGTTTAAATAAAAATTTACTATTTTTTTAAGACAATACATGATTAACTTTTTTAATATGTGGTCAACATTTTTGTATACACATTTAACATTTGTCAATACTTATTGAACATTTTTTCAAATGCTTGATTAACATTTTAAAAGATATGATCAACTTTTTTCACAGACATTGTATATTTTTTGTGTACATTTTCTCTATACATATTTAATATTTTCTCTATACATATTTAATATTTTTAAAATGCTTGGTTAACATTTTTTTCGAATGTTATATGTGTATTTTGTAACAAATTTATTTAGAATATTTGGAAGTATAAACGGAAGTAAAAAAGAGAGAAAAATTGAAAGAAAAAAATTTGAAAGAAAAAACAAAGAAGTGAGGTTGTGGCCTCCCATGCTCCTGGGCAACCCACCTGGCGCTCCGTGACGCGAGCCTTCCCGTCTCGCTATAAGCGAGACATGGGGGCACCCACGAGTGATGGAGTCGTGGATTAGGGGGGGTACTCAACATGTCGGCTACGAGTCATATGGACTAGGCGAATAACCCCCTAAGCTAATCAACTGATGGGCCTCGTTTGTCTAGCCCAAGAGTGCCAAGAAGGGATCTCTCGAAGACTTGATGCATACTCCATGATTAGAGGTAGTCTTATGCATGTTTGCCCGTAGATGTCACCGACCTATGTGTAACCCTAGAAACACCCTGGTATCTATATAAATCGAGGGGTAGGAGCCGTAGACGGGCGAACTCATTCACATACGATCTCACGGTAGATCACCTATACTTTGTACCCCATCAACAAAAATACAATCAAAGCAAGAGTAGGGTATTATCTCTTCGAGAGAGTCCGAACCTTGGTAAACACTGTGTCTCCTGTTACCATCGTGCAAAGGCTATCTGATCGGTACCCCCTATCCAAGATTTGCCAGATTTAGCTCCGACATTGGTGGCCCATGCATATCCCCTCCACATAGTCGTAGCGGCTCGATGGTGCACCTCCATGTCAACGTCCGCGTCGGCTATGGCATAACCTTTCTACTAGGACAACTTTTCATTTTTGGCAGTGTCACCTTCCATGTAGATTCGACTGGCCACCTCAGCCAGATTAAAACTTCTGCTCCAGGATGGATCGTTAGATTCGGGAACCTAGAGTCACCGTGGATTCTCGTGGTGAGCTAGGTCTCAGACCAGATCGAAGACCGCACTAACGCACATGTTCAGACCTTGGAATTAATCCCAGCTCAGGATGATGGCATTGTCGGTGTCAAAACCGTCCGATCTCGGGTTGGGGGTCCCAACTGTGCGTCTGAGGATTGATGGTAATAAGGGACAAGTGGGACACAATGTTTACCCAGGTTCGGGCCCTCTTAATGGAGGTAAAACCCTACGTCCTGCTTGATTGTATTTGATGAGTATATGGTTACAAGAGTTGATCTACCTCGAGATCGTAATGGCTAAACCCTACCTGTCTAGCCTATGAGAATTATGATAGCCTCTACGGACTAAACCCTCCAGTTTATACAGAGTCGGTTTGTGGGGGAAGGAAACAACATATCCAGACACCAATCTTGCCGTCCACGCATACAGGAGTCCTACCCGGACATGGGGGAAAGTCTTCTACTTGTATCTTCACGACCGATCAGTCCGGCCCATATCAAATAGCCCGGACACCTGAGGACCCCCTAATCCAGGACTCCCTTAGTATCCCCCGAACTGGCCTTCAAATGACGATGCAGTATCCGGCTTATGTCTTCGGCTTTTGCAAGGTTGGTTCTTCATCCTACCTTGGACGACTAATAGCCTGGCCCTGACTTCCACGTTCTGCCTTTATGACTCCTTCCTGGTCGTCGCCTCGATTTCCACGCACGGGGCGAATGCAAACAGTCTACAATAATTTTTACCAAAAAAGAAAACCCCTGGCCACACAGGGACGACGCATATATAAAGAGGTTAGATCCCCAAGCACCATCCACATCGCGAAGAGAATACCAGGACTAGCCACGAAAAACTTCCAAACATGGCCAGCGCCCCAGGATCTTCTTCGCGACCCCACGGCCCTCAATAAGGTGATTGGCAGAGCTGTTTAGTGTCTCATCTTCAGTTGAGTCGACTCCAGACATAGGGATATCTCCCCCTCGCAGATCTAGTCTCCGTACGAGCAGGATTAGCTTCGATTGGCAATGATGTGTTAGCTGAAAATTTCCCCAACCCCAATAAGGAGGAGAGAGTGTGCTTTGTTTCGTTCCTCTTGCGGGTCCTAGGATTTCCGATCCATCCATTTGTAAGGGGTCTGTTGGAGTTTTACGGCATCCAGCTGCACAACCTCACCCTAGGTTCAATTCTGCACATCTCAGGCTTCGTCACTCTTTGCGAACTGTTTCTGGGCTGCGAGGCCCATTTCTAATTATGGAGAAAGTTCTTTTGCCTCATCCCTCGCCATCGAGGGGGCTCCATATTTGAAGTGGGCAATGCCGAAGTATGGCGCATAGCCGGATCAGGCTATCCTATTGGAACTCCCAAAGAGGTATCCCTAGAATGGTCTTTGGAGTGGTTTTATATTGATGATGTCCCACTTCCGAACCCAGTTCAACGCGGCCTCCCCGAATTTTCCAGCGCTCCTCTGAAGAAATGCCTCAATTGGCGTCCCCGAAGTCCCAAGGAGGAAGACAACACAGAAATAAAAAGGTTGGTCAGCAAGGTCAGATTACTAGTTCATACCGAGCTGTCGATAATCGAAGTCATGGCCATTGCAATAAAACGATGTATCCAACCCCTTCAGTCTAGAGTGACTCCTTTATGGTGCTACAATGGAGAAGACAACGCATCTCGTTACAGACGCAAGGGTCCTGACACCCCGGCCGAACTAGCCATGATCTTGCCCGATCTATATAAGGGGGGAAAATAAGACTTCCTCCGCTTAAACTGCCGAGAGGGTTATTCCATGTACAACCCCAATGAATGGGTAAGATTTTGATTATCAGTGCTGCTTTACTGCTATGTGGCACAGTAATCAAAAATTGTTTTTTGTTGTCTTAAAACAGTCATGGAGGAAGATGATCGAGGACGTTCACTATCCCGCCCCACAGCTAGAGGATCATAATCGCGCCGAAGACCCTGGCTTGTGCGAGGATCCGGATATATACATAGAGTTTGATGATGGAGTATTTTATCAGGCGAGCCTTGATGGATAGGAAGTGGCTATTACGGCCGACTACCCGCGCCTTTACCCCTTCTCCATTGTAAGTATTCAAAGAGCTTTCTCAAAAAGAGGTCCCTACTTTCACCTTATCCATTATAGTAAACTATACTTCATAGGATCGGTGCTTGGCAGGCCGCACTCCCTCGAGAGCGGCCTCTACGTATGGTAATCGTTCAAAACGAAAGGAAAATGGGAGTGCTGCAGAGCCCCCTGCGTCTTCAAAGAGGTATGTCCGTTGACATGTGCCTAAGCATGAGTTCGAATTGTTAAATTTCCCTTCTACCTTTGTTTTAGGAGGAGCACGCGACAGGAAGTGGGAAAACGCCCTGCTAGCCGAATGTCAGCCAATCCGGCGCCGGACTCATCAACCAGGATGAGGGTTGATGCAGTGCCAGATCCGCCCCCTCATGAGGATTCGGATGACATATCCCGCACAAATTCCGAGGTGGAGAGCGTAATGAATCACCGTTGAATGAAAGAGGCCATGCGCTCTCCAACTTTTTCTAAGCAGGAATTTACCGCACTCAGCTCTGTGGATGCATATATCCGAGCCGCTCAAGACATACTTG
The DNA here is from genome assembly GCF_003073215.2 of Triticum urartu. Classification (NCBI taxonomy): domain Eukaryota; kingdom Viridiplantae; phylum Streptophyta; class Magnoliopsida; order Poales; family Poaceae; genus Triticum; species Triticum urartu. Next base: position 285,908,696 of record NC_053028.1, read on the forward strand.
CCGGAGTTACTCAACTATTCTCAAAGAATATGTAGGTAAGAGTTTATGCGAACTTAATAGATATATGCCAGTAGCCCCCGAGACTTGAAGCGGTGAGGCCAACCGATTTAAGGATCTATATGACCTACAGGTTCTAAAGGCGAAGAATAGTGCGCTGTCCCAGGAACTAAAAACAAACTAGACACAACTGAATGTCATCACCACAGAACTTGCAGAGATGAAAAAGGCCGCAATGACCACTAGTCAGAAGAATAAACACGAGGAGGAAAAAGACAAACAATCCAAAGAGATAAAGAGCTTAAAGGCTCAGTTATCGGCCGCACAAAAAGAGAATGAGAAGTTGAAAGGCGGCATATTCGGTATGACTTTTAGAGCCATTAGAGAGACTCATATTATTCCATAATTCGGAATGTCCTAACTCTATTGCTGCAGGTCTATTAACTGGTCAGCTTGAAGAAGAAGTATCCAGATTTCGAGGCGACGTGCTTAAGGAGCTGTCCGTGGTGCATGAGCGGGCCCGGAAAGCCATGAGAAGTATGGCCAAGGCTTTATGGCCATCCGATATCCCTCCAAAAAGTATGGAGGGCTTGGCGAGCCTGTTCAAAGGTGCTCGGCGCCGCTTTGAGCTATGGAAGGCGTCCGCATGTCGTGAAGGCACGCGAGAAGCCTAGGCAATGGTGAAAACACACTATAACAAGCTAGATCCAAATCATATGGTTCGAGTTGGACCGCAGGGACCAGACGGGAAAGAGATTCCGGTGAACTTGGTGTATGACTAAGTAATGATAGCTGTGAAGTATTCGTAAGAAGACTGTAGTTTAGACAGTCTTATCGATGGTTTAGATAAGGAGTAGGCATTTGATTCAATGTATCAACGTACTTTATGATCAACCTTGTCTCCAACCGAACATGTAAAAAAATTTTCATCGTAGGCCTTCGGCTTTAACCTCCAAACCAGGAAGGTGGAGTGTTTCCGGATATTATGTAGGAATGCAAAAAACATGCACTATGTCCGGAAACCAGGCAATCCGGCCATATTGCTCAAACAGACGAATTTTTGTTCGGGGAGTTATATTATATTACTTATTTATCGTAAGAAACATCTTCCAAGGAAAATAGTTCCGTTAGGGGTTCCTTTCCTTGGGTTGGCATGCTTAATTATGCGTACCTAGGCTTTGATCCGAATTACGGGGAGCCAACCCCGTATATTTTCCCTTATGAGAAGAGTTACAGAAATGTATACATTCTGTCGTTGCTAGCCGACTAGTTATTCCCTTAAGAACGCTAGCTTTCGGCTTCACCCATTTGAGGTACAGGTCCGGATTACCCGGTTTGTAACAATCGCAGAGGTGCTCCCTTTACACCCTAGCCGAACAATCGGGAACGTAGGGTATAAACACAGGAGCGAGGCAACCTAGATTACCAAAAACTTAATTCATAGATGTGCATATAATGGCAAAAAAGTGTATATAACAAACGACATATTTAATGTATGCTCCAAGCTTTTAATAATAAGCTTCGTCAAAGAAGCCCCCAGTCATAGTGGGGTGTATACATTTAAACATGTCTACACCTAATAGTTCGACATATCCGAACATACAATGGGGAGGGTATAGGAAAAAAGGGAAGAGCAGAGAAAAGAGAGGGAAAACAAAAGGACGAAGAATAGGATGTGGCCGAATTATGCATAGAATCTTCGGAGCCGAGCAACGTTCCAAGGGTTTGGCTCGAGGCGATTATCCGATGCATTACGAGGGCGATAGGCTCCTCCTGTGAGAACTTTGTCTATGATGAAGGGGCCCTCCCATTTTGGTTTGAGCTTATCTTTCTTCTTCTCAGGGAGGCGCAGAACAAGTTTGCCGACATTATAAGTCTTGGCCCGCACTTCTCTTCTTTGTTATCTCCTAGCCTGTTGTTGATAAAATGCGGAACCGGCTCATGCAATATCACGCTCCTCTTCAAGGCCGTCCAGGTCGTCCTGCCGATCGAGCTCGACTTCTCTCTCTTCATACATGCGCACTTGAGGTGAGTCATGAATAATATCGCAGGGCAAGACAGCTTCTGCGTCGTACACCATGAAAAAAGGTGTGTATCCGGTCCTGCGGTTAGGCGTAGTCCGCAGCCCCCAGAGCATGGAATCGAGTTCCTCAACCCAATGCTTATCTGACTCCTGCAGGGAGTGCACCAGTCTGGGTTTAATGCCGCTCATTATTAGGCCGTTGGCCCGTTCAACCTGACAGTTAGTTTGAGGGTGGTAGACGGATGCATAATCGAGCTTAATGCCCAAGTTAGCACACCAGTTTTTTACCTCATCGGCTATGAAATTGGAGCCGTTATCATTGATGATGCTGTGCAGAACACCATAATGGTGTACCACGCCAGATATAAAGTCGATCACTAGCCCTTCTTTAGCCGTTTTCACTGGTTTTGCCTCTATCCACTTAGTGAATTTGTCCACATGACCAGTAAATATTTCGTTTTGTGGCTCCCCCCTTTAAGGGGTACGACCATGTCTAGCCCCTAGACCGCAAAAGGCCACATGATAGGGATTGTTCGTAGGGTAGTGGGAGGAATGCGACTTTGATTGGCAAAGAGCTGGAATCCTACGCAACATTTCACAAGGGCTTGTGCGTCTTCTCGGGCCGTTGGCCAGAAGAAACCTATCCGGAAGGCCTTGCTTACAAGGGCCCGAGCTGCGGCGTGATGGCCGCCCAGACCAGCATGTATTTCAGCCAAGAGTTGCCGTCCCTCCTCTTCAGAGATGCACCTTTGGAGGACTCCAGTGGTACTTTTCTTGTACAGTTCACCTTTGTGAACTTTATAGGCTTTAGAACGTCGAACTATGCGACTGGTCTCGTTTTGATCATCAGGAAGTTCCTGCCTATTAAGGTAGGCCAGGAAGGGTTTGGTCCATGGAGCAATAATGGCCATGATTTCATGAGCAGAGGGTGTTACTTCGGTATCCGAACCCCCGATGATACCTGTATCTTGTTCGGCTGCCGGGGGTGTTATCAGGTCCGGACTAATTTTTCCGCTCTCATCCTGCCACACCACGGATGGCTTAAAGAGCCTTTCCACAAAGGTATTAGGCGGGACGGGATCACGCTTGGCACCCATCCGAGCAAGGATGTCCGCTGCCTGGTTACTGTCTCGAGCCCCTCGAATCGAGCCGATATTTTTAGTACGACATTTTGATATGCTGCCATTTTGGGATCTTTTGCATCGAACTCTCCATTTATCTGGGATATGGCGATGTTTGAATCATCTCGCACCTCTAGGTGTTGTATGCCCATCGAGACAGTCATTCAAAAACCATGTAGGAGTGCCTCGTATTTGGCTGCATTATTGGAGTCCGTATACATGATCTGAAGCACGTAGTGGACTGTGTCCCCTGTTGGGGATGTCAAGATGACACTAGCTCCTAGTCCGGCTAACATTTTAGAGCCATCGAAGTATATGATCCAGTTGGAGTATGAACTGTACTCTTTAGGTAGCTCGGCTTCTGTCCACTCGGCAACAAAGTCGGCCAGCACTTGGGATTTAATAGCTCGGCGCGGCTTGTATGTGATTTCAAATGGTAAGAGCTCAATGGCCCATTTAGCTATGCGGCCAGTGGCATCCCTATTATTTACAATGTCATTGAGTGGTACTTCGGATGCCACCATGATCGAACACTCTTGAAAATAGTGCCAGAGCTTGCGGGATGCCATGAATACCGTGTAAGCTATCTTTTGATAGTGAGGGTATCGGGATTTGCATGGTGTAAGGACCGCCGATACATAGTATACTGGTTTCTAGATGGGGAATTTATGTCCCTCTTCCTCCCGCTCGACGACGAGTACGGCGATCACTACTTGGCGAGTCGCTGATATATAAAGCAATATAGGTTCGCCAACACTCGGGGCGGCTATGATTGGGTTGCCTTCTAATAGGGTTTTTATTTCTTCCAATCCGGTTGTAGCTGCCTCCGTCCATTCGAAGTGGTCGGTGCATCTGAGCAGTCTATAGAGTGGTAACACCTTTTCTCCTAATCTGGAGATGAAGCGGCTCAAAGCTGCCACGCACCCTGCTAGTTTTTGGACCTCCTTTAAGTCTGTTGGTATGGCCAGTTGCGACAAGGCTCGGATTTAGACGGGTTTGCTTCGATTCCTCTATTGGAGATGATGAACCCTAGTAGTTTTCTGGCTGGAACGCCGAAAACACATTTTCTGGATTGAGCCGAATGTTGTACGTTCGGAGGTTGTCAAATGTGAGGCGGAGATCATTGATAACCCACAAGTATAGGGGATCGCAACAGTTTTCGAGGGTAGAGTATTCAACCCAAATCTATAGATTTGACACAAGGGGAGCCAAAGAATATTTGAAGGTATTAGCAGCTGAGTTGTCAATTCAACCACACCTGGAGATTAATTATCTACAACAAGTAATCATTAGCAAAGTAATATGATAGTTTTGATAGTAGTGACAACAGTAACAGTAACGGTAATAGTGATAGCAATTTTGTAGCAAGTGTAACAGTGATGATAGCAGTAGTAACTTAGCAAGAACAATATAAGATAAATTCGTAGACATTGTATCAATGACTTGTTGGATGATATTCATCATGAGACAGTTATAACCTAGGGCGATATAGAACTAGCTCCAGTTCGTCAATATAATGTAGGCATGTATTCCGTAAGTAGTCATACGTGCTTATGGAAAGAACTTGCATGACATCTTTTGTCCTACCCTCCCGTGGCAGCGGGGTCCATATTGGAAACTAAGGGATATTAAGGCCTCCTTTTAATAGAGAACTGGAACAAAGCATTAACACATAGTGAATACATGAACTCCTCAAACTACGGTCATCACCGGGAGAAGTCCTGGTTTCTGTCACTCCGGGGTTGCCGGATCATAACATGTAATAGGTGACTATAACTTGCAAGATCGGATCTAGAACATGGATATAATGGTGATAACATAAATGGATCAGATCTGAAATCATGGCACCCAGGCCCAAAGTGACAAGCATTTAGATTAGTCACAATGGGGAGTAACTTAGACTAGTAACATGCACATGTTACTAGTCTATGTTACTACCTCCACAGTGGGTAGTAACATATGTGTTGTGTCATGCATCACTTCATTTATTATGTTGTAGACTCATCTTTTCTTGATATGCGTGATGTTACAGTAACTAGCTATGTTACCACATGACTCTCTTTCTTCATTAATTACATGCCACATCATCTATTTTGTCTAGATAAGTGTGATGTTACCACCTATGTTACTCCCACTATGGGTAGTCTAAGCATGGCAAAGTCATAGCAACATCAAACTTAGAACATAGTGGATACTAGGGATCAAGCCCTAACAAAACTAACTCGATTACATGATGAATCTCATCCAACTTCTCACCGACCAACGAGCCTACGAAGGAATTACTAACTCCCGGTGGGGAGCATCATGGAATTGGCGATGGAGAAGGGTTGGTGATGACGAAGAACGAAGACCCCCCTCTCTGGAGCCCCAAACGGACTCCATATCTGGCCTCCCGAAGAAGAACAGGAGGTGACTGATGTATACTACACAACCTTCTTCTTGTAGACGTTGTTGGGCCTCCAAGTGCAGAGGTTTGTAGGACAGTAAAAAATTTCCCTCAAGTGGATGACCTAAGGTTTATCAATCTGTAGGAGGCGTAGGATGAAGATGGTCTCTCTCAAGCAACCTTGCAACCAAATAACAAAGAGTCTCTTGTGTCCCCAACACACCCAATACAATGGTAAATTGTATAGGTGCACTAGTTCGGCGAAGAGATGGTGATACAAGTGCAATATGGATAGTAGATAATGGTTTTTGTAATCTGAAAATATAAAAACAGCAAGGTAACTAATGGTAAAAGTGAGCGTAAATGGTATTGCAATGCTAGGAACTAAGGCCTAGGGTTCATACTTTCACTAGTGCAAGTTCCCTCAACAATACTAACATAATTGGATCACATAACTATCCCTCAACATGCAACAAAGAGTCACTCCAAAGTCACTAATAGCGGAGAACGAACGAAGAGATTATGGTAGGGTACGAAACCACCTCAAAGTTATTCTTTCCAATCAACCCGTTGGGCTATTCCTATAAGTGTCATAAACAGCCCTAGAGTTCGTACTAGAATAACACCTTAAGACACAAATCAAACAAAACCCTAATGTCACCTAGATACTCTAATGCCACCTCAAGTATCTGTGGGTATGATTATACGATATGCATCACACAATCTCAGATTCATCTATTCAACCAACACATAAGACCTCAAAGAGTGCCCCAAAGTTCTACCGGAGAATCACGACGAAAACGTGTGCCAACCCCTATGCATAGGTTCATGGGCGGAACCCGCAAGTTGATCACCAAAACATACATCAAGTGAATCATGTGATATCCCATTGTCACCACAGATATCCACGGCAAGACATACATCAAGTGTTGTCAAATCTTTAAAGACTCAATCCGATAAGATAACTTCAAAGGGGAAACTCAATTCATTACAAGAGAGTAGAGGGGGGAGAAAACATCATAGGATCCAAATATAATAGCAAAGCTCGTGATACATCAAGATCGTATCACCTCAAGAACACGAGAGAGAGAGAGATCAAACACATAGCTACTGGTACATACCCTCAGCCCCGAGGGAGAACTACTCCCTCCTCGTCATGGAGAGCACCGGGATGATGAAGATGGCCACCGGAGAGGGATTGCCCCCTCCGGCAGGGTGCCGGAACGGGTCTAGATTGGCTTTCGGTGGCTACGGAAGCTTCTGGCGGTGAAACTCCCGATCTAATCTCTGTTCTGGAAGTTTTAGGGTACGTGAGTATATATGGGTGCAGGAAGTACGTCGGTGGAGCTTCAGGGGCCCCACGAGGCAGGGGGCGCGCCCTAGGGGGTGCCCCCCACCCTCGTGAGCACCTCCATTGGCTCCTGACATGGGGTCCAAGTCCATCCGGTAGCTTTCCTTCCAAAAATAACTTCTCCAGTTGATTTCGTTCCGTTTCGACTCCGTTTGATATTCCTTTTCTTCGAAACACTGAAATAGGCAAAAAACAGCAATTCTGGGCTGGGCCTCCGGTTAATAGGTTAGTCCCAAAAATAATATAAAAGTGGATAATAAAGCCCAATATTGCCCAAAACAGTAGATAATATAGCATGGAGCAATCAAAAATTATAGATACGTTGGAGACGTATCAGGCATCCCCAAGCTTAATTCCTGCTCGTCCTCGAGTAGGTAAATGTTAAAAACAGAATTTTTGATGCAGAGTGCTACTTGGCATAATTTCAATGTAATTCTTGTTAATTGTGGTATGAATATTCAGATCCGAAAGATTCAAGACAAAAGTTCATATTGACATAAAAATAATAATATTTCAAGCATACTAACTAAGCAATTATGTCCTCTCAAAATAACATGGCCAAAGAAAGTTCATCCCTACAAAATCATATAGTTTAGTCATGCTCCATTTTCGTCACACAAAAATGCTCTCATCATGCACAACCCCGATGACAAGCCAAGCAATTGTTTCATACTTTAGTAATCTCAAACCTATAAACTTTCACGCAATATATGAGCGCGATCCATGGACATAGCACTATGGGTGGAATAGAATATAATGAGGGGGGTTATGTGAAGAAGACAAAAAAGGAGAAAGTCTCACATCAACGAGGCTAATCAATGGGCTATGGAGATGCCCACCGATTGATATTAATGCAAGGAGTAGGGATTGCCATGCAACAGATGCACTAGAGCATAAATGTATGGAAGCTCAACAAAAGAAACTAAATGGGTGTGCATCCAACTTGCTTGCTCACGAAGACCTAGGGCACTTGAGGAGGCCCATTGTTGGAATATACAAGCCAAGTTCTATAATGAAAAATTCCCACTAGTATATGAAAGTGACAAAACAAGAGACTCTCTACTATTAAGATCATGGTGCTACGTTGAAGCACAAGTGTGGTAAAAGGATAGTAGCATTGTCCCTTCTCTCTTTTTCTCTCATTTTCATTTTTTTGGGCCTTCTCTTTTCTTATGGCCTTTATCTTTTTTGGGCCTTCTCTTTTTTATGGCCTTTCTCTTTTTTTATTCCTCACTTGGGACAATGCTCTAGAAAATGATGATCATCACACTTCTATTTATTTACAACTCAATGATTACAACTTGATACTAGAACAAAGATGACTCTATATGAATGCCTCTCGCGGTGTACCGGGATATGAAGTGAACCAAGAGTGACATGTATGAAAGAATTATGAACGGTGGCTTTGCCACAAATACTATGTCAACTACATGATCATGCTAAGCAATATGACAATGATGATGCGTGTCATAATAAACGGAATGGTGGAAAGTTGCATGGCAATATATCTCGGAATGGCTATGGAAATGCCATAATAGGTAGGTATGGTGGCTGTTTTGAGGAAGATATAAGGAGGTTTATGTGTGGCAGAGCGTATCATATCACGGGGTTTGGATGCACCGGCGAAGTTTGCGCCAACTCTCAATGTGAGAAAGGGAAATGCACGGTACCGAAGAGGCTAGCAAGGATGGAAGGGTGAGAGTGCGTATAATCCATGGACTCAACATTAGTCATAAAGAACTCACATACTTATTGCAAAAATCTACAAGTCATCAAAAACCTCGGCACTACGCGCATGCTCCTAGGGGGATAGATTGGTAGGAAAAGACCATCGCTCGTCCCCGACCGCCACTCATAAGGAGGACAATCAAATAACACCTCATGTTTCAAATTTGTTACACAACGTTTACCATATGTGCATGCTACGGGACTTGCAAACTTCAGCACAAGCATTTCTCAATTTCACAACTACTCAACTAGCACGACTTTGATATTATTACCCCCATATCTCAAAACAATCATCAAGCATCAAACTTGTCTTAGTATTCAACACACTCATAAGAAAGTTTTATTATTCTTGAATACCTAGCATATTAGGATTTTAAGCAAATTACCATGCTATTAAGACTCTCAAAATAATCTAAGTGAAGCATGAGAGTTCATATATTTCTTCAAAATAAAACTACCACCATGCTCTAAAAGATATAAGTGAAGCACTAGAGCAAATGACAAACTACTCCGAAAGATATAAGTGAAGATCAATGAGTAGTCGAATAATTATGCAACTATGTGAAGACTCTCTAACATTTAATAATTTAAGATCTTGGTATTTTATTAAAACAGAAAGCAAAGAAAAATAAAATGAAATGACGCTCCAAGTAAAACACATATCATGTGGTAAATAAAAATATAGCTCCAAGTAAAGTTACCGATGAACGAAGACGAAAGAGGGGATGCCTTATGGGGCATCCCCAAGCTTAGGCTCTTGGATATCCTTGAATATTACCTTGGCGTGCCTTGGGCATCCCCAAGCTAGGCTCTTGCCACTCCTTATTCCATAGTCCATCGAATCCTTACGCAAAACTTGAAAACTTCACAACACAAAACTTAACAGAAAACTCATAAGCTCCGTTAGTATAAGAAAGCAAATCAGCATCATAAGGTACTGTAATGAACTCATTCTTTATTTATATTGGTGTTAAAACTACTGTATTCCAACTTCTCTATGGTTTATAAACTCTTTTAATAGCCATAGATTCATCAAAATAAGTAAACAACACATGAAAAACAGAATCTGTCAAAAGCAGAATAGTCTGTAGTAATATGGATCAAACATATACTTCTGGAACTCATAAAATTCTCAAATAAATTTATGGACCTGAGGAATTTATCTATTAATCATCTTCAAAAATAATTAACTAAATATCGCTCTCCAAATAAAAATGGCAGCAACTCTCGTGAGCGCTAAAGTTTCTGTTTTTACAGCAAGATCAACAAGACTTCCCCAAGTCTTCCCAAAGGTTCTACTTGGCACAAACACTAATTAAAGCATAAAACCACATCTAAGAAGAGGCTAGATGAATTATTTATTACTAAACATGAACAAAAAGCAAGGAATAAAATAAAGTTGGGTTGCCTCCCAACAAGCGCTATCGTTTAACGCCCCTAGCTAGGCACGATGATTTCAATGATGCTCACATAAAGGATAAGAATTGTAACATAAAGAGAGCATCATGAAGAATATTACTAGCACATTTAAGTCTAACCCACTTCCTATGCATAGGTATTTTGTGAGCAAACAACTTGTGGGAACAAGGATCAACTTGCATAGGAAGGTAAAACAAGCATAACTTCAAAATTTTAAGCACATAGAGAGGAAACTTGATATTATTGCAATTAGTACAAGCATATATTCCTCCCTCATAATAATTTTCAGTAGCATCATGAATGAATTCAACAATATAACCAGCACCTAAAGCATTCTTTTCATGGTCTACAAGCATAGAAAATTTACTACTCTCTACATAAGCAAAATTCTTCTCAATCGGAATAGTGGGAGTATCATAAGAGACTCGAATACTATAAATTGTTTCCACATAAAAAGATTAATGTTCATAAAAGGGGTAACCATAATCATGACAAGTTTTATAAATATAATCCTCATTACTTTTTATAGCATATGTATCATCACAATAATTATCATAAGTAGGAGGCATGTTATTATCATTATAAATTTGCATATCAAAACTTGGGATACTAAAAATATCATCTTCATTAAACGTAGCATCCCCAAGCTTGGGACAAACATTAATTACAGCAAATATATTCTCAAAAACATCATCTTCATCAAACATAGCATCCCCAAGCTTGGGCCTTTTCATATTATAAGCATAATTACTCTCATCATTAATAGTATGGATAGCACCAATAGTATAGCAATTATCATATTCTTCCAAGCAAGTGCCAAAAAGATTTTCAAGATCATAAGAAGTATCATTATCTTCCACAATTATATTTTCATGAGGCACAATAGTAATAGGAGAAGCATTATTTGAGAGCGATATCTTTTTACCTCTCTTCCTTTTTCTTTTCTTCTTCTTCACCACATCATGTGTGGGTTCAATCCTCTTTTTGGAGCTCCTTATTAATGAGATTGGTTGAATAGGAGGCTCCTCCTTGTTACCTGATTCATCATAAGAAATAATAGGAGGATATTGGGAAGTCTCTTCCCTTTCATTAGTATTCTCTTCATCTTCTATTTGTTTTCTTTTCTTTATGTAGTTGGCAATATAAGGGTTTTCAATGCAATTCACCGCACAATACATATAAATTTTCTCTAGATCAAAATGAATAACTTTATCAAGGGCATTTTTTGGAATATACTTAGTTATACGTTTAATTTCTTCATAACCAAGAGCAAACTAAGTTCATTATGATGTGCAAGGGAAATCAAGTCATCACAATTTTTGGACACGATACGATCATGAAACAATTTGCATTGGTACTAAAATGATCACGTTCATTGCAAAGTTCACAAGTAGGGCTAAGAAAAAATAAATTTTCAGCACATTCATCTAGCTCTTCTTGCAACAATTTAGTTTCTAAGTACTTATGCCTCTTGCAATATCTATCTTCCCTATTTGGTGTGTACTTACAAACCCAATGCACTCCACAAAAATTGACATGTTTATAGGAGACATTTTCATCATAACTAGTGCAATCATAATTAGTATCATGGATATTTAAAGAATTCGTACTAACAACATTGCAATCATGCTCATCATTCAAATATTTAGTGCCAAACATTTTATAGATTTCTTCTTCTAGAACTTGAGCACAATTTTCCTTTCCATCATACTTACGAAAGATATTAAAAAGGTGAAGCATATGAGACAAACTTAATTCCATTTTTTTATAGTTTTCTTTTATAAACTAAACTAGTGATAAAACAAGAAACTAAAAGACTCGATTGCAAGATCTAAAGATATACCTTCAATCACTCACCTCCCCGGCAACGGCGCCAGAAAAGAGCTTGAAGTCTACTACACAACCTTCTTCTTGTAGACGTTGTTGGGCCTCCAAGTGCAGAGGTTTGTAGGACAGTAGCAAATTTCCCTCAAGTGGATGACCTAAGGTTTATCAATCCATAGGAGGCGTAGGATGAAGATGGTCTCTCTCAAGCAACCCTGCAACCAAATAACAAAGAGTCTCTTGTGTCCCCAACACACCCAATACAATGGTAAATTGTATAGGTGCACTAGTTCGGCGAAGAGATGGTGATACAAGTGCAATATGGATAGTAGATAATGGTTTTTGTAATTTGAAAATATAAAAACAGCAAGGTAACTAATGGTAAAAGTGAGCGTAAACGGTATTGCAATGCTAGGAAATAAGGCCTAGGGTTCATACTTTCACTAGTGCAAGTTCCCTCAACAATACTAACATAATTGGGTCACATAACTATCCCTCAACATGCAACAAAGAGTCACTCCAAAGTCACTAATAGCGGAGAACGAACGAAAAGATTATGGTAGGGTATGAAACCACCTCAAAGTTATTCTTTCCAATCAATTCGTTGGGCTATTCCTATAAGTGTCACAAACAGCCCTAGAGTTCGTACTAGAATAACACCTTAAGACACAAATCAAACAAAACCCTAATGTCACCTAGATACCCCAATGTCACCTCAAGTATCCATGGGTATGATTATATGATATGCATCACACAATCTCAGATTCATCTATTCAACCAACACATAAGACCTCAAAGAGTGCCCCAAAGTTCTACCAGAGAATCATGACGAAAACGTGTGCCAACCCCTATGCATAGGTTCATGGGCGGAACCCGCAAGTTGATCACCAAAACATAAATCAAGTGAATCACGTGATATCCCATTGTCACCACAGATATCCACGACAAGTGAAAGAACATGCGGTGCCCCCATGTTTGGTTTTGGTAATTGATGACAATCTCTATGGACTAATGGTTGCCTTGAGTTATATTTGAAGGTTTTGTCAATAGGCTTTTCTTGGAGTACATGTGTTGGTTTCAAGGAGAGTTTGTGTCGACCAAGGTGCTATTCAAGGAATTATCCAAAGATTGGTCATTTGAGAGTTGAGCTTATTGCAAGCATGTCTTGAAGAAGAAGATTGTGTGATCATTCATGTTTACCTTCAAGACATCATCCAAACGAAGAGAGTTGGAAAGATTCAAGGTTGATCAAGACTAAGTCAAGAGTGAATCAAGTTGATCAACTCACAAAGCGTAGAAGATGTACCGAGAGGGATCAAGTGATCCCATGGTTTGGTAAGCATTGTCCATTGTGCTTTGTGTACTAACCCATGGTCTATGCGAGAGTTCTATGTGGGGTTAGGTACGTGTTCATGGGCTTGTGTCAAGAGGAAGATATCACTCAACCCATGGAGAGGATGACATCAAGTGGTGATCGTCATCAAGATTGCCGTGTGCAAGTTCAAGTGGATCATCGCGAAGAGATCAAGTGCTTGAAGCTTGCCGGCCATTGTGGTGACAATGGACTTGTGAAGATGTGCCGAAGAGTGGCCCACCCATAGTGGACTATGGGGGAGCAATCATCTAGTCTTCATCGTGCCAACGCAATCAAGTAAGGTAGTTCAACTTGAGGGAGTCAAAATCGTCATCATCTAGCTCAAGTGGACCATGTGCAAGGCAAAGGTTTGCTCTTGATAGGTTTTCTATTTTACCGGTCTCATGGTGGTAGTTTGGAGACCGGGTTATAGGATCATTTGCCGTACTATCAAGGGGGGCTCTCAAGTTGGTAGCTTGATCATATCGTTAGTAGAGAGCTCAAACCATTGCATCCTTGCATCATATTTCTTGGTTCTTGTTTGGTTCTCTTTGTGAGTCTTAGAGCTTACGGTCATCTTGTTGACAAGCTTGAGTTCATCGAAAACGGAGTTCGCTTGCATCTTCTATGATGTTTTCGATGTTGGAGGTTTTGCCGGTTCTTCTCGGTTGGAGGTTTCACTCCTCTTTTTGTTAGGCATACCTCCCCTGCCTCTTCTCGCTGTTTTGATGCTACTCATCGTCTTGTTTCCAACAAGCTTGAGTTTGCTCAATTCAGAGCTCATATGCAGAAGTTATGGCAGTTCTTGTTTTCTTGAGTGTGGTTTTTGTCAGGGTCCCAGCGGTAGTACCGCTGAGGGGTCTCAAGCGGCAGTACCACTCCGCAGCGGTAGTACCGGCGATGACTCCGCAGCAGTACTACCGCTGGCTTACCAGGTCCCTACCGCGTCGATTCGAGGGGTCTTTTTCTGTGTCGGATTGTGCGGTACCTCGCTGCGGCAGTAGTGCGGCAGTACCGCTCCTTAGCGGCAGTACCGCCCTTCCTCCGCGGTAGTACCGCCCGGTTCCCTCTTTCCCTTTCCCCTTCGTTCTGCGCGGCAGTACCGCCGAAGGGAGCAGTAGTACCGCTTAACCCAGCGGTAGTACCGCTGTCTCCTGTGGTACTACCGCCCCAAGGTTCATGTTTTGTTGCTCCTTTTCCCTGTTTCTTCTGCCTGAGCGGTAGTACCGCTCGTGGAGCGGTAGTACCGCTCGTGTGCGGGCTGAGCACATAACGGTTGGATTTTCCCCCTCCTATAAAAGGGGGTATTCTTCCCCATTGAACCTTATCCTTTGAGCTCGTGTTCTTCCCCCATTGTTGACCTTCTTCGAGCTTGCTAACTCTCAATCCCTCCATGGATTCTTGCTAGTTTTTGAGGTAAAAGAGAGAGGAGATCTAGGTCCACATTTCCACCAATCACTTTCTCCTCTATGTGAGGGGAACCCCTTGGATCTAGATCTTGGAGTCCTTGGTGTTCTCTTTCTTGTTCTTCCTCTCATTTTCCTCCCTAGCATTAGTTGCTTCGGTGGGATTTGAGAGAGAAGGACTTGGGCACTCCGTGTGACCTTGCCATTGCATTTGGTGCATCGTTTGAGTTCTCCACGTGATACGTGGAAGTTACAAGTTGAGAAGCTTATTACTCTTGGGTGCTTGGTACCCTTGAGCTTGTTCCTCTTGGGTGCTTGGGCGCCCTAGACGGTTGTTGGTGTTCGGAGCTCAATCATTGTGGTGCAAAGCTCCGGGCAAGCGTCGGGGTCTCCAATTAGGTTGTGGAGATCGCCCTGAGCAATTTGACAGGTACCAGTGACCGCCCCAAGGGTTGCCAAAGTGTACGGGTTCGGTGACTGCCCCCAAGGGTTGCCATTTGTACGGGTTCGGTGACCGCCCTCAAGGGTCCCTTAGTGGAATCACGGCATCTTGCATTGTGCGAGAGCGTGAGGAGATTACGGTGGCCCTAGTGGCTTCTTGGGGAGCATTGTGCCTCCACACCGCTCCAAACGGAGATTAGCATCCGCAAGGGTGTGAACTTCAGGATACATCGTCGTCTCCTCGTGCCTCGGTTATCTCTTACCCGAGCCCTTTACTTATGCACTTTACTTTGTGATAGCCATATTGTTTCTTGTCATATATCTTGCTATCACATAGTTGCTTATCTTTCTTAGCATAAGTTATTGGTGCACATAGGTGAGCCTAGTTGTTTTAGGTTTTGTGCTTGGAAAATTAACCGCTAGGTTTATTCCGCATTTGTTCAAGCCTAAATCGTAATTATTTAAAAATGCCTAGTCACCCCCCTCTAGGAGACATCCACAATCTTTCAGCAAGACATACATCAAGTGTTCTCAAATCTTTAAAGACTCAATCCGATAAGATAACTTCAAAGGGGAAACTCAATTCATTACAAGAGAGTAGAGGGGGGAGAAAACATCATAGGATCCAAATATAATAGCAAAGCTCGCGATACATCAAGATCGTATCACCTCAAGAACACGAGAGAGAGAGAGAGATCAAACACATAGCTACTGGTACATACCCTCAGCCCCGAGGGAGAACTACTCCCTCCTCGTCATGGAGAGCACCGGGATGATGAAGATGGCCACCGGAGAGGGATTGCCCCCTCCGGCAGGGTGCCAGAACGGGTCTAGATTGGCTTTCGGTGGCCACGAAAGCTTCTGGCGGCGGAACTCCCGATCTAATCTCTGTTCTGGAAGTTTTAGGGTACGTGAGTATATATGGGTGCAGGAAGTACGTCGGTGGAGCTTCAGGGGCCCCACGAGGCAGGGGGCGCGCCCTAGGGGGGGTGCCCCCACCCTCGTGAGCACCTCCCTTGGCTCCTGACGTGGGGTCCAAGTCCATCCGGTAGCTTTCCTTCCAAAAATAACTTCTCGAGTTGATTTCGTTTCGTTTCGACTCCGTTTGATATTACTTTTCTTCGAAACACTGAAATAGGCAAAAAACATCAATTTTGGGCCGGGCCTCCGGTTAATAGGTTAGTCCCAAAAATAATATAGAAGTGGATAATAAAGCCCAATATTGCCCAAAACAGTAGATAATATAGCATGGAGCAATCAAAAATTATAGATACATTGGAGACGTATCAGTGACGGCAGCTCCGTCTAGTGGATCACGATAATTCTTTCTCTCTGATTTTTTTTGGAAAAACATGATTTTATAGCGTCGGTTTGAGAGTCTGCGGGCCCATCAGGTGGGGAAAACCCACCTGGCCGGGCTAGGAGAGGGGGGTGCGCCCTGGTGGGTTGTGCCCACCCAAGTGCCCCTCTCCGGCAGGTCTTGGCTCCAGAAATTTTTATTTATTATATAAAAATTCCCTACAAAGTTTTGTTTTATTCTGAGAACTTTTATTTCTACACAAAAACAACACCATGGTAGTTCTGCTGAAAACAACGTCAGTCTAGGGTTAGTTTCATTCAAATCATGCAAATTAGAGTCCAAAACAAGAGGAAAAGCGTTAGGAAAAGTAGATACGTTGGAGACGTATCAACTCCCCCAAGCTTAAACCTTTGCTTGTCCTCAAGCAATTCAGTTGATAAACTGAAAGTGAAAAAGAAAAAACTTTTACGAACTCTTTTGCTCTTGTTTGCATAAATAAGCTTAAACAGCACCCAGGTTTTCAACCAGCATTATAACTAACCATGCCAACAGTAACTCTTAAAGATCATATTAACTCGTATCAATGACATAATCAGCTAGCGAGCAATAATAAGATATCTCAAACGGCAACACATTGTCGAAACAACCATGATATAACATGACAATTGTGATATCTCGCTAGCCCTTTATGAGACTGCAAAACATAAATGCAGAGCACCTTCAAAGTCCAAGCAGCTAGTAAACATTGTAATTCATGGTAGAAAAGATCCAGTCATGATGCACCCAACATTAGCTACACACAATGCATAAGTCATGACAGCTGTGCTCTCAGGTTCTAGTGCTTGTTTTAGAAGGTGATGACACAACATAAAAGTAAATAGATAGCCCCTTCGCAGAGGGAAGCTGTGATTTGCAGAGGTGCTAGAGCTCAAGTTTTTAAAATAGAGATAAATGATATTTTGAGACATGCACCCTTCTCATTTACTTCATGACTATCAGTTATCAATATCTTCCATGCTAAGCACGCTAGTGGCGATTCCCAAGCGATAAAAGTAAAGGTTTTGACTCCATTGGGAGTTTTTGTTTGATTATTTGAGAGATTAACTCTTTTTCTGTTTGCAGTTTGGGACTAGGCATCCCTATTACCGCCCTTTTCTCATGCGATGGTGAGTGAGTAAACACTCGACTTGAGAATAACCTGCTTAGCATGGAAGATACCGACCACCTCTTGTCGTTCCATGAACAATCCAGGCATACAAAAAGGATATTTTTTAGAAGTTTTTAGAGGTGGCACATGCAAATTTACTTAGGACGGCAGGGTAATACCGCATATAGGTAGGTATGGTGGACTCATCTGGAATAACTTGGGGTTCAAGGTTTTTGATGTACAAGCAGAATTCCCACTTAGTACAGGCGAAGGCTAGCAATTAGATTGAGAAGCGGCCAACTAGAGAGCAACAACGATCATGAACATGCATTATGTATAAGTAACATTGGACACTAGCATGAGTAGGATATGAACACCATGCACATAAATATCATAGAGGCTATGTTGGTTTTGATTCAACTACATGCATGAACATGTGCCAAGTCAAGTGTAACATCCCAAAATTCTAAATTTTGGAATGTTATATTAAATAAATAGTTTTGATATTTTGTTTGATTGCTTGGGTGATTGATTGATTGAAATTGAGTGGAATTTGAAACTTTTGAAGTTTTGTTGAGAGGGAATAAAAAGGACTTTCCAAAAAAAAATCTGTTTGAAAATATTTGAATTTGGAAATATTTCAAACTTCATGCCACTCAATGATCTCATGATTCTTCAATGAAAGAGAGTGGGAAGTAAAGAAAAAATTTCATTTTGAAGTTGTCATTTAAAATTTTTGTTTTTAACTCAAAGTGGCATTTGAGTTGTATTCAAAAACTTTTCTAACAAAGAACACTTGAACAAAAGTGTTGAGAGGGAGTAACATGACACCCCAAAAATGTTGGAATAAATTTTCCATAGAGTTTTGAAAGTCATTTTGATTTTTGTTTGAATTTTTAAAAAATGACTTTTCAAGAAGTATTTTATTTGCCCCTGGAAAATATCCCATTAAATTGGGCTTATTTTTCTGATCATTTTGATATATAATACTCCTATATTTTGTTTTCATTTTATTTTCTAAAATGATTTATCTTCGTAGGTTATTCAAAAAAAAGGGAAGGTACTGTTTTTTTGGGCCAAATCCGGCCCGATCCGAACCGAATCATCTCCTTCCTCCAAACAAGATACTCACGATCTACAGCCACCGCTGGAGCACCGCCTGAATCGCGGGATTCGCGAAATCCCTCGCCCCCTTCTCCAAGACGACCTCCTCCCCCTATAAATAGCCATCTCGCGCATCCATTCCCCCACCTAGTCCCTCCTCTCCTCGCCCCACGTCGCCAAGCCGCCTCGCCGGAGTTTGCCGGACCACCGCCGCCATTGCCGCCCCGCCCCACCACCTCCGGCCATCCCCGCCACCCACAGACCCCACCACTCGCTCCGCCCCGCTCTGCCGCCACCAACCGTCCCTTCACCGACATCAGAGGGCCACCGAAGGACGTCGCCGGAGCTCCACCATGACCCCATCACCGGAACTGCTACAGTAAATCCCGACCTACTGTTCATTTTTTCCGTTCTGTTTTTAAAACAGAATAGTTTCAATCTTGTAAAATCCATAGTTAATTATCTACGAGGTATTTTTGAGTGATTCCAACTGCCTTGGATCACAAATTTTATGAAGTTTCTGTTAGTTCAATTTTATTTCACATTTGAGCAGTTTAAATTTGTGTTTTTATGAATTTTCTCAAATCACTAGATTTGAGCTATTTTGAGTTAGGAATATTATTTTCGACCGATTCTTTTTGCTCCTGGTCTCTAGGACCTTTGTTTATCCAGTAGTATTTAGTATTTTATTTCTAGGTTAATTTAAATTAGGGTTTTAGCAAAACAGTAATGTTTTACTTATAGTTCTATTTTAGCCATTTCTTTATTGTTTTTATTAGTTTTAAATTATTCCTTTTTGTCACTTTTGACAAAATTAGTTGTGTTTCTGTTAGACAACAGGAGAAAAATTTATTTTTTATTTTAAAAATTTATTTTTTTCCTTAGTTTTGTATGAAAACTTCTATAGGTCATAGTTAGAGTTTTATAAAAGCTTTTTATTTGTTTCTTTTTGCAAATAAAATTTTATGAAAAATACTTTGTGTTAACTTAGTTGTTTTACTTTTATTTTATGTTAAATCATTAGTTTAGTGTTTTAATTGCTGTTATGTTTTTTTTACTTAGGGAAAAACTATGTTAGATGCGTGAAGCAAAGTCATAGATTTTCGTTGGTAGTTTTTCTTTCTAGTTTTATTTGAAGCTTCTTTGGAATTTGTTTGAGTTTTATTATTGAGTTTCTTTGTTGTTTTGATTGTTATTTTGAGTGGTAGAATGATTGCTTATGTGAATGCCATGTTTATTATTATAGATTTCATCGGAGAGTTGCGTATAGTCTTATCAAGTTTCTGAGAGCATTATTATTCTTCATCAACTTACCAGGCAAGTTCACTTTGACCATGTTTCTCATACCTATGTTTTATTTGCATGTAGTAGCACCCTTTCAATAATCCCTCCAGTAGTGATATTGATTTCTTGTAGTTGAGTAGAATGCATGAGGTAGGAACCCATCTCCCTGTTATCAAGCTCGGGACGTTATATAGTTTTAATGCTACGCTATAGTAGACGGGGTTTGGTATGAGTGCATGAGAGTGGTGTGAAGAAGGAGGACTCTACGTCAATGGCGACAACCTCATGATGGCATCGACAAGGACCGCATCTTCAGGACTCCTCAAGATTTCAAGACTCAAGACAAGAATTCAATACACACTACTGGGTGAAGGATGGTTGACGGGCACCCTGGAGAAACCAGTGGTTGACCGGGATGCATGGAGAAGCGCCATGACATCTTGCAGAAAGCTTCACCCAGACTCAAAGAGACGGAAGAATACTTCATGCCCGGAAGCTTACCCATGCAACCGCAAGTCACTATGGGCTCTGGCTTGGTTGACCTTACTTGTGACTCTGGCTGGGATGGTGCTAGTAGATGTAGAACTACAGTAGGATTGGATGAGCATCGGACAGTGGTCAGAGGAACTCTTCGGAAGACCATGATTCGGTCTTGTTCTCAAACACCCTGAAGTACGAGAATGGAAAGAGAGGGATCGAATCTTGCGGGTAAAGTGTACAAACCTCTGCAGAGGGTTAAAACCTAATCGATTAGCCGTGTCCCCGGTTACGGACAATTTGAGCCTCTGGACTTGGATCTATCTCGGAACTCTCAACACTGGACTGATTACATAATTGTGGGAAACTTATGATGATTTGGGTATGAGACATCGGTTGGCGGAACCATGTCATGACAGAAAACTCCGTAGTACAGACTCCTGATATTCCTTTGTTGTAGGGAAAATAAAACCAGCTTTTACGCAAAAACATCAGACACAGAGCCACAAAGCCATATTGCATATAGAATAGTTTTATCATCTGCTTTCTCATATTGTGATCTTGCCAGTGCATTCAATGTACTGACCTACGCGGCTGCAACGTCTCATGTTGCAGATATGTCCTTCCGACGAGTAAGAGTACGGTACAGGGTTACGGTCTACACTCAACCTGCCGATGGCATTGATGGGACTCCACACCTGATTGTTTGTTTCCGCTGAGACTTATGAGGTATATATCCGTTTTACGTTATTTATACATGTGATTGCACTTTGATATATACATTGATGTACTGTGTGTGCCAGCATATCGATCCAGGGATGTCATAGATACACAGAGGCTTGACCGTCTGAGGTCGGGTCGCTACATCAAGCCACTCGAACATTCAGAGGAGGATACCATATCATCATACTACATCACAATCATTTTAACACAATGTTGATATCCAAGATAAATCATTATCCACTCCCAGCTACTTATGCATGGCATGAGAAACTATAATCTCTAATTGTCATTGCAAACATGTTTAATCATAATGGGCTGAATCATGGATACTAGGTTAAACATATTTACACCAACAAAACAAGTCGAGTTCATACCAGTTTCTCTCTGCCATGGCCAGTTCATTGAATATCATCATTATTGCCTTTCACTTGCATGACCGAACGATGTGAAAATAATAATAGTGTAAGAGTGCCATGGACTAAGCTGGAATCTGCAAACATTTTATTCAACAGGAGAAGATAAGGTAAAATGGGCTCTTTATTAGATCAACAGTTATTCATATGAGAGCCACTCAACATTTTCATCGTGGTCTTCTCCTTGGTGCAACTCAAACAAAAAGAAAAGAAATTTGGAGAAACACATTGAAATATTTTTGGACTTTTTGGTTTTCTTGAACAAACAAATAAAAAGGGAGAAGCAAAAATGAGAAAAACTATTTACACGGGAAAGCTCCCAACAAGAAAAAGAAGAACAAGGAAATCTTTTTGGGTTTTCTTTTTAATATTACTACTAAGCATGCATAGAAAGTAAATTAGCTACTAATTTTATTGGTTTGTCTAAAATTTTCAAACACACAAGAAGAAAGCAAGGAAAATAAAATTAAACATGGATGATACAATGAAAAAGTGTGAACACCGACAAATCAAAATAAGTGGACATGAATGTAATGTCGGTGAGAAACACGTACTCTCCCAAGCTTAGGCTTTTGGCCTAACTTGGTAGTCGATCAGAAGCCTCGATGGTAGTAGGGGTACTGAGGAGCGGGCATCCACTCATCCCACTGCTGAGGCTCCTTCACTACCTCTGCAGCAGCCTGAGTGTTCCAGTAGGCGATGATGTCTGCACGCATAATCCTATATCCTCCCTGGCAACATAATCAAACAAAGCAGGAGCAGGCAATGGAATAATATCACGGGTCTCAATGCTAAAAACCAGGCTACAAGGAATCGGAATGTTAGGAGACTCTTTATCAGTGAAGTGGTGGTGATCCATGAATGTGTGGTCTAAGTAAACATTGGTCAGAGGGTAATCATGATGGCGTATCTCAACATAAAAGTGAGCCAGCAAACGAGTAGCAAAAATCCCACCATGTATTTTGCCTTTGGATTTATTAATGTGGAGGCGATGAGCCACAATAGCTCCCAAGCTATAAGTGTTGTCGCCCTCCAGTGCACGACGTAAAACAACAAGGTCTGGTGAACTGAGTGCACCCACCTTCTCTCTAGCAGGCAAGCATTTTGCAATGAAAAGAGCAAAATAATGAACAACAGGAAAATGCAAGCTAGCGACAGTGATAGCTAACACCCCTCTCTCATCTCCCACTATCAAAGTGCGATAAAACGCCTCAAATTCAACCGTCCTAGGCTCGGCTAAGCTCCCATCAGAAGGGATCATGCATATGTCACAAAATTCAGTAAGTGGTATCTGATGGTTTTCAGCATATAAATCAGAACTCACTTCGGGAGGATTATTCCTAGGCAGGAAAGTAAAACTCTGAACAAATATGTTTGTGAGGTTTTGGTGCTGTTCACACTCATTTGCGATGAAGTCGGTGAGGCCGGCATTAGAAGCATATTGTGTGAACTCCTGAGGGATTCCAGCCTCTTCCAGGAATGGGGTGTGCGGCCATTCACACGGCCGTACTTCCGCCAACCTCCGAGGATGAAGATCACTATCAGATGACTCCCCAATAACACCCTTTGAGTTCTTCTTAGAGCCAAACTTCCTAAAGATATACATGGTTTTCCTATGAACAAAATTCTGAAATTTATTAGCCCACAAAATTTTCTCAATAAAACTTCACAAAAATGATACCAACTACTCATAGGGATACATAGAGGCCATAGCAAGCATTGAAACTACTTAGAACTCTAAGAATTCAACATGCAAGCTCATCTACAGCAGCACCAAGAGTAGCTAATTATTCAAAATATAAACCACTAAAACAAAAACTAATTGGACAAATGGTGGAGTCACATGCCAAGCAACCATCCCCCGAAACAGTTTCGGAAACGGAGCTTCGAGCAAAGAGATCGAAATCCGCTGGCTTGAGAGCAAGAACACGAGAGAGAGAGCAATGCATAATTTTTTCTGGAGGTGGGTGATGATGTGGTGTAAAGAGATAAGTGAGGGGGCCCACGTGGGGACCACAACCCACCAGGGTGGGCCTGGGGGTCCTGGCGCGCCCAGGTGGTTGTGCTCACCTGGTGCACCTCCCTCTGATATTATTTGCACCAGAAATTCAGAAATATTCAGAAAAAAATCATATTAAATTTTCAGGGCATTCTGAGAATTTTATTTTTGGGTCATTTTTTATTGCACGGGAAATTCAGAAACAGACAAGACATGGCATTTTATTTTATTTCACTAATAAAAACAGAGAACAAAAAGTAGGGACAGAAGGTAGTGCTTACTAAATACATCAACTTTATACCGTTCAAAAATGATCCATTAATAAGGTTGATCAAGTCTTATTAACAACCACTTTCGATTAGCATGAAACCGAAGAACTTACATAAATCAGTAAGTTACCTCAATGGGGATATGAATGTCCCCAACAATAAGCATTTCATATTTCCTTTTGATAGTAGGTAGAGGTATTTGAAAACTTCCAATAGTGATTGTCGGAAATTTTTCGATAACATTAATACCATTCACTTGGAATTGTTTCTTCGAAAAGTGCACCATATGCTCATTACCATTGATATGAAAAGTGACCTTGCTTTTATTGCAATTAATAACAGCCCCTGCAGTATTCAAGAAGGGTCTACCAAGGATAATTGACATGTTGTCGTCCTCAGGCATCTCATGTATAACAAAGTCTGTCAAAATAGTAACATTAGCAACAACAACGGGCACATCCTCACAGATACCGATAGGTATGGTAGTTGATTTATCATCCATTTGCAAAGATATTTCATTTGGTGTGAGTTTATTCAAATCAAGTCTTTTATATAAAGAGAAAGGCATAACACTAACACTAGCTCCTAAATCACACAAACCAGTTTTCACATAATTCTTTTTGATGGAGCAAGGTATAGTTGGTATTCCCAGATCTCCAAGTTTTTAGGTACTCCATCTTTAAAGTGTAATTAGCAAGCATAGGGCAGATTCTAGCTTCCGCTATTTTTCTCTTATTTGTGATGATGTCTTTCATATACTTTGCATAAGGAGGCATTTTCAAGATATCAGTCAAGCGAGTACGCAAAATGACTGGCCTCAACATTTTAGCAAAGCGTTCAAATTCTTCATCATCATTCTTTTTAGTTGACTTAGGTGGGAAAGGCATAGGTTTTTGAACCCACAGTTCTCTTTATTTACCGTGTTTTCTAGCAATGAAGTCTCTTTTATCATACCTTTTATTCTTAAATTGTGGGTTATCAAGATGAACTGGTGGTTCTATCTCAACATAATTGTCTGGTTCTTTATTATTTGGTTGAGCATTTTCATGAACATCAGCATTATCTTTTTCATTATCACTAGGTGAGTGTTCATTACTAGGTTGAGTTTTAGCATCTGAGATTGAAGTTTCATTATCATTATCAGGAGGTTTTTCTATTTCAGGTTCACTAGAAGTGTGCAAAGTCCTATCATTTTTTTCTTTTTAGAAGGACTAGGTGTAGTGATGTTGTTCCTTTGTGAATCCTGTTCTATTCTTTTTGGGTATACCTCAGATAAAAGTGGTTCCTGAGTCATTTTACCTCCTCTGGTTGCAACTCTAACAGAAAAGTCATGTATATTATTATTATTATTATTATTATTCATTTCATAAAGCAATTCTCTTTGTGATTTATCAACTTGTTCTAACCGAGTTTGAACCATAGAAGCATGTTTTCCAACACCTCTAACATCATTCGAGATTCTAACTAACAAGTCGGTCAAGCGAGCTATCATATTAGAATTGTATTTCAATTGTTTCATAACATTTGCATTGAAGTGATCTTGTTTTCTAATATAATTTTCAAACTCATAAAGGCATTGGCTAGGATGCATATTGTGAGGATTGTCATTATCATTGAACTTCATTAGAGAATTTACCTCTACCACCTTAGGCATTGGTGGTGTATTAAGCCCATGTATTTCTTCAATAGGAGGTAAAATGTTAACATCCTCAACTTTAATACCTTTTTCCTTCATAGATTTCTTTGCCTCTTGCATATCTTCAGGACTGAGATATAATATACCCCTCTTCTTCGGAGTGGGTTTAGGTGGTGGTTCAAGAAGAGTCCAATCATCATAATTTTTCAATATATTATTCAATAATTCTTCAGCTTGTCCAACAGTTCGTTCCTTGAAAACACAACCGGCACAACTATCTAGGAAGTCCCTAGAAGCATCGGTTAGTCCATTATAGAATATATCAAGTATTTCATTTTTCTTAAGAGGATGATCAGGCAAAGCATTAAGTAACTGGCAAAGCCTCCCCCGAGCTTGTGGGAGACTCTCTTCTTTAGTTTGGACAAAGTTAAATATTTCCTGTAAAGCAGCTTGTTTCTTATGAGCCAGGAAATATTTTTCAGAGAAGTAATAAATCATATCCTGGGACTACGCACACAACCAGGAGCAAGAGTATTGTACCAAGCTTTAGCATCAACCTTTAATGAGAACGGAAATAATTTGAGAATAAAGTAGTAGTGAGTTTTCTCATCATGAGTAAAAAGGGTGGCTATGTCATTCAACTTAGTAAGATGTGTCACAACAGTTTCAGTTTCATAACCATGGAAAGGATCAGATTCAACCAAAGTAATTAACTCTGGATCGACGGAGAATTCGTAATCCTTATCATCAATAAAGATAGGTGAAGTAACAAACTTAGGATCATAGTTCATTTTAGCATTCAGAGATTTTTCTTTATACTTGCATAATAATTTCTCTAGATCATCTCTATCTCTGCAAGCAAGAATATCTCTAGTTGTTTCTTCACTTATAACATAACCTTCTGGTACCTTAGGCAATTCATATCTAGGAAGACTAGTTCTAGCAGGTGTTTCCGGAGTTTCAGTTTCAAGCTCATCATCAGATTCAACAACATCATGTTGTATTACTCTAGCAATTTGTTCATCAAGAAATTAACCAAGTGGCACATCATCATTATCAAGCAAGGTACTAGCATCATCATAAGCATTATCCATAGCAGAAGTAGCATCATCAATAACTTGTGACATATTAGAATTGATAGCATGTGGTGGTGTTGCAAGTTTACTTATAAGAGAAGATGAATCTAAAGCAGAAATGGATGGCAGTTCCTTACCTCCCCTCGTCTTTGAGGGAAATATCTTAGTCTTAGCATCCTTCAGATTCTTCATAGTGATAAATTGATAATAATCCCAAGTGACTCAACAAATATAGCTATGATCCCAGGCAACGGCGCCAGAAAAAGGTCTTGATAACCCACAAGTACAGGGGATCATATCCGTTTTCAAGGGTAGAGTATTCAACCCAAATTTATAGATTTGACACAAGGGGAGTGTGATTTTATTCAAATCAAGTGTTTTATATAAAGAGAAAGGCATAACACTAACACTAGATCCTAAATCACACAAAACAATTTTCACATAATTCTTTTTGATGGAGCAAGGTATAGTTCGTATTCCCGGATCTCCAAGTTTTTTAGGTACTCCATCTTTAAAGTGTAATTAGCAAGCATAGGGCAGATTTCAGCTTCCGATATTTTTCTCTTATTTGTGATGATGTCTTTCATATACTTTGCATAAGGAGGCATTTTCAAGATATCAGTCAAGCGAGTACGCAAAATGATTGGCCTCAACATTTCAGCAAAGCGTTCAAATTCTTCATCATCATTCTTTTTAGTTGACTTAGGTGGGAAAGGTATAGGTTTTTGAACCCACGGTTCTCTTTCTTTACCGTGTTTTCTAGCAATGAAGTCTCTTTTATCATACCTTTTATTCTTAAATTGTGGGTTATCAAGATCAACTGGTGGTTCTATCTCAACATCATTGTCTGGTTCTTTATTATTTGGTTGAGTATTTTCATGAACATCAGCATTATCTTTTTCATTATCACTAGGTGAGTGTTCATTACCAGACTGAGTTTTAGCATCTGAGATTGAAGTTTCATTATCATTATCAGGAGGTTTTTCTATTTCAGGTTCACTAGAAGTGTGCAAAGTCCTATCATTTTTTTCTTTTTAGAAGGACTAGGTGTAGTGATGTTGTTCCTTTGTGAATCCTGTTCTATTCTTTTTGGGTGTACCTCAGATAAAAGTGGTTCCTGAGTCATTTTACCTCCTCTAGTTGCAACTCTAACAGAAAAGTCATGTATATTATTATTATTCATTTCATAAAGCAATTCTCTTTGTGATTTAGCAACTTGTTCTAACTGAGTTTGAACCACAGAAGCATGTTTTCCAACACCTCTAACATCATTCGAGATTCTAAATAACAAGTCGCTCAAGCGAGCTATCATATCAGAATTGTATTTCAATTGTTTCATAACATTTGCATTGAAGTGATCTTGTTTTCTAATATAATTTTCAAACTCATAAAGGCATTGGCTAGGATGCATATTGTGAGGATTGTCATTATCATTGAACTTCATTAGAGAATTTACCTCTACCACCTTAGGCAGTGGTGGTGTATTAAGCCCATGTATTTCTTCAATAGGAGGTAAAATGTTAACATCCTCAACTTTAATACCTTTTTCCTTCATAGATTTCTTTGCCTCTTGCATATCTTCAGGACTGAGATATAATATACCCCTCTTCTTCGGAGTGGGTTTAGGTGGTGGTTCAGGAAGAGTCCAATCATCATAATTTTTCAATATATTATTCAATAATTCTTCAGCTTGTCCAACAGTTCGTTCCCTGAAAACACAACTGGCACAACTATCTAGGAAGTCCCTAGAAGCATCGGTTAGTCCATTATAGAATATATCAAGTATTTCATTTTTCTTAAGAGGATGATCAGGCAAAGCATTAAGTAACTGGCAAAGCCTCCCCCGAGCTTGTGGGAGACTCTCTTCTTTAGTTTGGACAAAGTTAAATATTTCCTGTAAAGCAGCTTGTTTCTTATGAGCCAGGAAATATTTTTCAGAGAAGTAATAAATCATATCCTGGGACTACGCACACAACCAGGAGCAAGAGTATTGTACCAAGCTTTAGCATCACCCTTTAATGAGAACGGAAATAATTTGAGAATAAAGTAGTAGTGAGTTTTCTCATCATGAGTAAAAAGTGTGGCTATGTCATTCAACTTAGTAAGATGTGTCACAACAGTTTCAGTTTCATAACCATGGAAAGGATCAGATTCAACCAAAGTAATTAACTCTGGGCCGACAGAGAATTCGTAATCCTTATCATCAATAAAGATAGGTGAAGTAGCAAACTTAGGATCATATTTCATTCTAGCATTCAGAGATTTTTCTTTATACTTGCATAATAATTTCTCTAGATCATCTCTATCTCTGCAAGCAAGAATATCTCTAGTTGTTTCTTCACTTATAACATAACCTTCTGGTACCTTAGGCAATCCATATCTAGGATGACTAGTTCTAGCAGGTGTTTTAGGAGTTTCAGTTTCAAGCTCATCATCAGATTCAACAACACCATGTTGTATTACTCTAGCAATTTGTTCATCAAGAAATTAACCAAGTGGCACATCATCATTATCAAGCAAGGTACTAGCATCATCATAAGCATTATCCATAGCAGAAGTAGCATCATAAATAACTTGCGACATATTAGAATTGATAGCATGTGGTGGTGTTGCAAGTTTACTTATAAGAGAAGATGAATATAAAGCAGAAATGGATGGCAGTTCCTTACCTCCCCTCGTCTTTGAGGGAAATATCTTAGTCTTAGCATCCTTCAGATTCTTCATAGTGATAAATTGATAATAATCCCAAGTGAGTCAACAAATATAGCTATGATCCCAGGCAACGACGCCAGAAAAAGGTCTTGATAACCCACAAGTATAGGGGATCGCAACCGTTTTCAAGGGTAGAGTATTCAACCCAAATTTATAGATTTGACACAAGGGGAGCCAAAGAATATTAGAAGGTATTAGCAGCTGAGTTGTCAACTCAACCACACCTGGAGATTAATTATCTGTAGCAATTAATTAGTAGCAAAGTAATATGATAGTTTTGATAGTAGTGATGGCAGTAACAGTAACGATAACAGTGATAGCAGTTTTGTAGTAAGTGTAACAGTGATGATAGCAGTAGTAACTTAGCAAGAACAATATAAGATAAATTCGTAGGCATTGGATCGGTGACTTGTTGGATGATATTCATCATGAGACAATTATAACCTAGGGCGATACGACACTAGCTCCAGTTCGTCAATATAATGTAGGCATGTATTCCATAAGTAGTCATACATGCTTATGGAAAGAACTTGCATGACATCTTTTGTCCTAACCTCCTGTGGCAGCGGGATCCATATTGGAAACTAAGGGATATTAAGGCCTCCTTTTTATAGAGAACCAGAACAAAGCATTAACACATAGTGAATACATGAACTCCTCAAACTACGGTCATCACCGGGATAAGTCCCGGTTTCTGTCACTCCGGGGTTGCCGGATCATAACACGTAGTAGGTGACTATAACTTGCAAGATCGGATCTAGAACATGAATATAATGGTGATAACATAAATGGTTCAGATCTGAAATCATGGCACCCGGGCCCAAAGTGACAAGCATTAAGCATGGCAAAGTCATAGCAACATCAATCTTAGAACATAGTGGATACTAGGGATCAAGCCCTAACAAAACTAACTCGATTACATGATGATTCTCATCTAACTCCTCACCGACCAGCGAGCCTACAAAGGAATTACTCACTCTTGGTGGGGAGCATCATGGAATTGGCGACGGAGAAGGGATGGTGATGACGAAGAACGAAGACCCCCCTCTCCGGAGCCCCAAACGGACTCCAGATCCGGCCTCCCGATGAAGAACAGGAGGTGACGGCGGCTCCGTCTCGTGGATCGTGATAATTCTTTCTCTTTGATTTTTTCTGGAAAAATAGGATTTTATAGGTTCGGTTTCAGGATTTGCGTGGCCATCAGGTTGGGACAACCCACCTGGGTGCACCAGGAGAGGGGGCACGCCCTGGTGGGTTGTGCCCACCCAGGTGCCCCTCCCCGGTAGGTCTTGGCTCCAGAAATTCTTATTTATTATATAAAAATTCCCTGTAAAGTTTCGTTCCATTCCAAGAACTTTTATTTTTGCACAAAAATAACACCATGGCAGTTCTGCTGAAAACAGCGTCAGTCCAGGGTTAGTTTCATTCAAATCATGCAAAGTAGAGTCCAAAACAAGAGGAAAAGCGTTAGGAAAAGTAGATACGTTGGAGATGTATCAATCATCCACCAATGATTCGACGTGTTTAGTCTTGATGACCACGTCGTCTACATATGCTTCCACTGTCTTGCCGATTTGTTTTTCCAAACATGTTTGAATCATGCGTTGGTAAGTGGCACCAGCATTTTTAAGCCCAAAAGGCATAGTGTTGAAACAAAAAGGCCCATATAGTGTAATGAACGCCGTTGTGGCCTGGTCGGACTCCTTCATATTAATCTGATGGTATCTGGAGTAAGCGTTGAGGAAACACAATGAGTCATGTCCCGCGGTTGCATCGATAATCTGTTCAATGCGGGGCAACGAGAAAGGGTCTTTGGGGCAAGCCTTATTAAGGTCTTTGAAATCGACACAAAGGCGCCAAGACTTATCCTTCTTCAGCACCATGACCAGGTTGGCCGGCCAATCTGGGTGTTTGATTTCTCTGATGAACCCGACTTCAAGTAGTTTGGCCAGCTACTCCCCCATAGCTTGTCGTTTGGGTTCGGAAAATTGCTGCAACGTTTGCTTGACTGATTTGAATCCCTTGATTATGCTGAGGCTATGTTCGGCCAATCTGCGTGGGATCCCAGGCATGTGCGAAGGGTGCCAGGCAAAGATGTCCCAATTTTCACGCAGGAACGCTCGTAAAGCGGCATCGACCATTGGATCCAGCTGTGCTCCGATGGACGCTATTTTGTTGGGATCCGTCGGGTGCACTTGAAATTCAACTATTTCATGTGCTGGTTTGAAAGAGGTGGATTTGGACCTCTTATCGAGGATCACATCATCTTTATCCACCATGGATCTCAAGGTGGTCAGTTCTTTGGCCGCAAGGGCTTCGAACAGTTCCTCGAGGGCTAAGGATGCGGTTTTGTTTTTGGCGCGTACTGCTATATCCGGATACTGGTGATAGTGATTACTCAGTTGGGCCCCAACATTTTAAGCTTCATGTACCCGTAATGGGGTATGGCTTGGAAGCGTGAGAAGGCATCCCGCCCCAAAAGGGCGTGATATCCGCTGTTGAAGGGGGCCACGTGGAAGAGAAACTCTTCGGACCTGTAATTCTCAGGCGTGCCGAATACTACATCGAGTTTGATTTCCCCCGAACATCATGCTTCTCGACTGGGGATGATGCCTCGAAAGGTGGTACTGCTTTGCTCGATGCAGGTCTTATCAATTTGCATTTTGTCAAGCTTGTCCTCATAGATGAGGTTAAGTCCGCTACCATCGTCCATGAGCACTTTGGTGAGCCGAAAGCCATCCATGATCGGGTTTAAGACCAAGGCGGCTGGTGCTCGGATTGATCAGGCCCTTGGTTCATTGTCGGCGCTGAAAGTTGTGGCTGCATCATTCCAAGGGTTCTGTCGGCGTTCTGGGAATGTGGGTCCCCAAACTTGCCTGCCTGCGGGCCATGGCATGGCTAAGCCAGCAGGCCGTACGGCCCATCTTCACCAACAAAGCATCCAAGACCCTCGCGAGGGGCCAAGCCTCGTGAGGCGGGCGACGCAAGGCCTCCTCCCGAGCGGCCCGGTCAAGCAGGCTCGCGAGGAGCAGAGATATCAAGGTGGGGCGAACCTCACGAGGCTCTCGTGACGTGAGCCATGACGATCGACACCAGGCGGGCACCAGGTGGGCGCCAGCGCTCGCAGCCTCCTTGTTTCCTCTTTGGTGCAAGGGAGGCAAGCGCAGCCGTGGAGTACCGAGGCCTCAGGCAAAGGTTGCCATTTCGGTGCAACAAGACCAAGACCAGGAGGACTGCAAGATGGAGGTCCTCGTGGAGCCCAAGACGGCGTCACCCCAGAGCCTTTCACAGGCGCAGACTACCTTTTGTCAGGATAGCTTGTACTAGCTGCCCCCCTTCAAATTAGCCCGCCATTGTTGGCTCCCTTCCCACTCGATATTTGGGAAGAGGACCAGGGCCTCTATAAATAGGACTAGCCACCACAGTAGAGAGGAGGAGAGATTAGACCCAGAGATACCCACCAATTCATACGCACAAGAACACCTCAACCTCAGGAGGCAGTTCTTCCCTTGTACTGTTCATCATCAGCCCAAGAGGCAATCCACCACCACCACATTGGAGTAGGGTATTACACCACAACGATGGCCTGAACCAGTATAAACCCCGTGTCTTTCTGTGTTGCGAGTTCGTCAAGTTCGTCCGCAAGATCTTCGCGAGCTAGAGCGTAGGTTGGTAGAAGGGAAAGACTTCGTGCGCACCCCAGTGTTCAAACCTTAAGGGTAGCCGGAACCCCACATCTGACATTTGGCGCGCCAGGTAGGGGTGCGCCGGAGCTTCTTCTCCGCCAATCAGCTCTCCGACGTTCACTGGCTATGATGTCTGGCGACCCAAGGGCCGGATCCGACCGCTGGGTAGCTTGGCCGGCCCGGACGGCGCCGCCTGCCCATGAAGGTCTCGACCCCGCACCCCAAGCGGCGCAGGCGCCACCAAGCTCCACCGGGCGTGGACAGCGTGGCGAGGCATCATCCACCCTCACCCCGTGGCAAGTACGAGCCGCGGCAAGAGCAGAGAGTCACGCCGCAGCAACAGCGCCGCACTCACGGTGGGAGCAAGCGAACATGCGGGCGGCACTCACAGTGGCAAGGGAGCTGCTGCGATGCAGCCTGATGGAGAGCGGCCGAGACACGCTGCTTAATCGTGCTGAGCTGCTGGACGCAGCGGCATCGGGAGCGCCACCCTTCTGCTATCAACTCCCCTCCCAAACCACTGCAAGGTCGCGTGGCGAGCCTCACCACACCTGCCGCCGTCGACTATGCCCGGGGGCTTTGTCAACATCAGCACGGCCGGCGGCGTAGGGGGCTCCAACCCCCCATGCCTCCCTCAACAAACGCGAGCGCAAGCATCACCCCCCATGGTCCCGGCAGGATGCCGTATTATCATCCCCAGGATGCCATCATGGGCGGAGCAACATGGGACGTGGGGCACCATGGCGAGGTGTTCGGGGTGACAGCCCATAAGCCTACGTGCCCCGCATGATGGACCAAGGGTACACACCAGAGGACGACCTCGGCTCATTCGTTGGAGAAGATTGGGGAGAAGGGGCGCTAGGAGTCGAAGCTTTCCAAGAGCCAGCGGAGAACCACATCGATCGTGTCGGCGACGGCAACTACAAGGTACCGCTAACCTCTTAGGAACAGGCTTATGCTAACCATGGGCTGCAGATGAATCAGGTTGCAGCATCGATCGGCGACCCCGGCACCGCGGCACCCGTTTCAACAAGGGAGACACGCTGGGGGCCGCTGGGAGAAAGCCAGGAGCAAGGCCCCTCCCCAAGGCACGCGCAACTAGGGGATACCCAGAGGTAGGCCCTCTGCCGGGGTGGCTTCAACAACCCTTCCCCGGCAGAGGACCCGTGGTCACCGAGGGAACCGTTGGCGTCCTCTTTCCCTCCTTTGTGTCGTCCTGGTCTCCGGTCGGCTCAAAGGAGGTCAAGGGTGGCGCAAGGCGGGGCCCTCATCTGGCGATATGAAGCAAGGCCGGTACTTGTGAAGAAGGCCCAGTGCCTGTGAAGCTCGCCGCCCGTGACACTCTCACGTAATAATGAGTTGGGGCTGTACACGCCCCAGAGTCTCAGGAGCGCCAGCCTCAGGCCCTGGGGCTCCCTCCCACGCCTAGTGGACAACACTTAGCTCCGCGCTGGTGAGAAGGCTTG
The DNA here is from genome assembly GCF_003073215.2 of Triticum urartu. Classification (NCBI taxonomy): domain Eukaryota; kingdom Viridiplantae; phylum Streptophyta; class Magnoliopsida; order Poales; family Poaceae; genus Triticum; species Triticum urartu. Next base: position 285,943,038 of record NC_053028.1, read on the forward strand.
AAGACCTGAAGACTAGACTAGGTGCCAGACGTGGCCTTTTGCTTTGGATCTTTCTTTCTGTGGCTTTGCTTTCTGATTCTGGACTTAAGTTGAAGCTGAATTTTTATTGCTGCGCGCGGGGGTGCCTTTTCTCATTCGAGCCGTTTCTCGCCTTCTAGATCTTGTTTGGTTTGGGACTCACGTCCATCGCCTTTCCCTCGCAAGGCTCCTCGTGAGCCGGACCGCGCAAAGCCCACGCTAGCACTACGCCTGGTGCTCACCCCTGGCGGGGCCCCTTCAAACGGGGCGATAAGCTCCGCAGGATTCTCAGGAACTCGTCACCTCATGACCCAGCCCTGAGCAGGCCCTGACTAAGGTAAACCACGTAGGGAAACTCACCCCAGCTTCATGAGCTCACGAGGACACATACCCACATCGCATAGGAAAGTAAAAACTACGATTTGCTTACACGAGAGGCTCCCCCTCTCAAAATGCTCTTACAAGTTTTCCAAGGGCCACGCCCGAGTTTTGCGTGTAGAATAAAACAACAGGAGAATATGGGATCAGCTAGAGATATCGCTCGGTGCATCGTCCATGGACGCATCGCTCGCATCGTCATCATCTTCGTCGAAATCATCGCTGCCATCGGCGATGCCCCCGTCGCCGTTGTCGACCACGTCACCTTCGTCTGCGATGACCACCACCCCATCGTTTTTCTCCGAGGTGAAGGCCCCGACCAACGCATCGACATGGTCCTCTACCCAACGCGCCAGGTTTCCCTGGACGGCCATGGGTACAGGGGCAATGGCGGCATCGAAGTCGAAGTTCGGGTCGGCGTTCAGAAGGTGGCTGAAGACACGGGAGAAGGCGCGCTGAAGCAGGCCACGACCCCTCTCCTCCACAAGCTGCCGAGCTCTGGCAGATTGAGCCTCCAGGCGCGTCACCACATCGGTTAAGAAGGTCAGGTGGCTGGCGTAGTCACTTGAGTGAGGGGTCGGGGCGTTCTCGTCGCAGATATAGCCCAGGGCGGTGTTGGCCATGTTCCGAAGGTCTTGAAGCATAGGAGCGTGCTCGCGCTCCAGCATTCGGTGTTGAAGCACTTCCTCCCGGTTTTGCCAAGTGATGGCCTCGGCGTCGTCAACTCGCCTCCGGAGGGAAAGCAGCTCGGCGCGGGCGGAGGCCAAGTCCGCCTACGCCATAACCAAGGCGGCGGTTGTGGCCTCCGCACGCCTCTCGCCCTCGTCCATCCTGGGCCTGAGGGCGGCGGCCCTGCCCGCACCCTCCTGACCGGCGAGCTTCAGCTTCAAGTCGTACCTGCCCTCCAGATCTGCGCGAACCACGGCCACCCAGCGGTTGATCTCCTCCTCGACTCTGGCCTCGCGGGCCCCGATGGCATCTTCAGCTTGAGCGACTTGACGCTCCCTCGTCTCCAGCCGCTCGAGCTCGAGGCTGTGCTCCACGGCTTCCAGGGCCAGCGTCTCCTTGCATCGCCGGACCTCCTCTTCCTCCGCAGGCGTCCCCCTCATCGACGCAAGGGAAGCCCCGCGCGCCTCGACCTGCTGCTCGAGGGACGCACTCTAGGCCTGGAGCTCCCACGCGCGCTCCTTCGCAGCCTCGCGGCGGCGATCGGCCTCGTGAGCTTCTTCCAAAGCTCGCAAGAGGGCCTCATTGGCAATCTTGAGGGACGCCTCAGCCTTCACGTTCTCAAGGTCGCGATGATAACGGCCTAGGTTGATGGCCACTCGCAGCTTGCGCCGCTCCTCCACCAACCAAAGACCTTCAGCCTCAAGACGCGAGTCGACACCAGCAAGCTCTTCACCAAGGCGGTTCATCACGCCCATCACCTCCTGGAAGAGCTCGTGGCGGACCACGCTGCGCCCGCGCTCGAGCTCGAACGCTCGGCCCACCTCGTCCTCCACCTCGGGGCTGCTAGTGGAGCATCAAGTGGCGCACCACCTCCCCGTTGGGGGCTGGGGGCTGGCACGGCCCCAGACGCCAGCTGACCCTCGCGAGGGGCCTGAACCGAACAAGGCCCACTGCTTGAAGAAGACTCCAGGATTGAGGCTAGCCAGCTACCAACCGTGACCAAGGGAAGAGCCATTGGCACACCTGCTGCGCTCCGAGAAAGGCTACGAAGAAAGGACGGCGAAGGCGCAAGCTCGGGGTGCCTCGATGATGGTCCAACTCCCCTGGCTGACCTAACGCCGTGAGCAGCGTCCGAGCCTGTAGCGCTGGGGCTTGACGGGCGCGATGGGATGAGAGGGAGCTGCTTCACTGAAGATTTTGCAGCCTTAGAAGAAGGGGACCTGAGTGGACAATCGTCAGGAAAGGAAGGCGGCACATAGAAGATCACCAAGATAAGGTACTTACTCGTCGACAGCGATGTACTTCTGTCGCTTCAACGGTCCAAAGATGTTGCCGCCGCTGGGGGATCCCTTCCTCTTGCGGAGCTCCTCGAAGTCCACACAAAGGCGACCGAAGCGCTGGACGTGACGGCCGGAGCGCGGCGAAGCCGAAGAAGAACCAAGAGGGATGGCTTCAGGGGAGCCCGGCTGCGGTGAACAGCCCGACTCTCTCTTGTTGCGACCTCTCGAGGCTCCTGGAGCCTCGGCCTCGGGAGCCGCATGCCGCATCCCATCAGCGACCGACGCCTCAGGAGGGGCGTCGCAAGCTCCCGAGGACGACGCCCCTGGATCACTGCTCGGCATGTGCTCCTCAGCACCTAAGCAGCCGGCCCCCGTCGCAGCTCGCTCCCCTGTGCCGTCACCTGGGGCGAGCTCGGCACCGGCGGCGAAGACGGGGACCACGATGACGGGATTCTCACAGGGCCCCACCAAGCCAATTGGGCGCAACCCCCACTCATCAAAGGAAGGCATGTTCGCGGCAAAGGTAACCTTGTTCTCATAGCGGTACAACATGCAGCTTTTCTTGGGTATCTCGTCTGGCAGAGGGACACCAGATAGGATCGTGAGCACTATTTGCCACGCGGCGAGAGGAAGCCCCTCCTCCTGAAACCACATGTTGTCCTGTCCACTGAGCAAGGCCCACATCGGGTGAGAATGGCGCTGAAGCGGAGCAACTCAACGCTTGACGAACTCCCTCACCATCATGGGCGCAGTCACACCAAGGTCCTTCAACCACCGCAGCCTGGCCCAGACGGGGGCGAGGCAAGGGCTCGCGAGCCTCTGGTGACCCTAGCCGAAGTTTGGAATGGCAGGCCCCACCGGAGCTTGGAGCAGAGGGTTGAGCACGCCGGCATCAACAAACACCCATTGTGTGCGGAACTCGCTCGTGGATGAAGGGAGCTCGAAGTCGATCCCCATGCTTGCCGTCGCAGCCACGACCTGGAAGCCCACACACCCTGAGCTCTGCCGGGCACCGGTGAGATGCAGCGAGAAGAAGTGGCGGAGGAGCACCACGGAGGGGGTGATGCCCACCATGGCCTCACACACGAAGGCAAAGACGGCAAGAAGGGTCACAGATTGAGGGTCGAGATGGAGCATGTGGATCTGATAGTGCTCGAGCACCGCGTTGAAGAAGGCGGAGAAGGGAGGAAGCAGGCCAGCCCAGAGGGCATCAATAAAGATCGGGACCTCGGTGACTGCCTGAGCCATGCTGGAGCGAGACGCAGGCCAGGCCGGCGTCTCTCCCCACTCGTTGAAGCTGGAGGCAAGCGTGGGTCGCACCTTGCCCATGTCCTCGTCGTTGAGCACCCGAGGCCGGCTGAGGGCCGGCTCGAAGGATGGAGGCGCAGTTGGTGAGGACATAGGTTTCTTCCCCTTGTCGGCTTGTTTCGGCGCCATGGCGGTGAAGTGGGCGGAACACTGGTCGGATTGGGAAGGCAGAGCAGGGCGTCGGGGAAGCAAGGAGATTGGAAGAGCCAAGCGTGGCGAAGGAAGAATAACTGTGTAGGCCGTAGGGGCCGCATAGCCAGGCGGATTCAAAGGCAGCATGGGGAAGGAAGACGCCCACGTCCAATCAACCGCCACGCGTCAACCAAGGCCGCATGCTTTTGGGGGCCCCGGTGCTCCGAACTTGACCCTTGGCTTCGCCGCGAAGCCAAGCCCGCGCGCACCTTGGGCCCGGGGGCTACTATTGGTGTTCTGGGAACGGGGGTCCCCAGACTTGCCTGCCTGTAGTCCATGGCGTGGCTATGCCAGCAGGCCGTACGGCCATCTTCACCAACAAAGCATCCAAGACCCTCGCGAGGGGCCAAGCCTCATGAGGCGGGCGATGCAAGACCTCCTCCCAAGCGGCCCGGTCAAGCAGGCTCGCGAGGAGCGGAGATATCAAGGCGGGGTGAACCTCACGAGGCTCTCGTGACGTGAGCCATGACGATCGACACCAGGAGGGCGCTAGCGCGCACAACGTCCTTGTTTCCTCTTTGGTGCAAGGGAGGCAAACGCAGCCGCGGAGTACCTAGGCCTCAAGCAAAGGTTGCCATTTCGGTGCAACAAGACCAAGACTAGGAGGACTGCAAGACGGAGGTCATCGTGGAGCCCAAGACGGCGTCACCCCAGAGCCTTTCACAGGCGTAGACTACCTTTTGTCATGATAGCTTGTACTAGCTGTCCCCCTTCAAATTAGCCCGCCATTGTTGGCTCCCTTCCCGCTCGATATTTGGGAAGAGGACCAAGGCCTCTATAAATAGAACTAGCCACCACAGTAGAGAGGAGGAGAGATTAGACCCAGAGATACCCACCAGTTCATACGCACAAGAACACCTCAACCTCAGGAGGCAGTTCTTCCCTTGTACTGTTCATCATCAGCCCAAGAGGCAATCCACCACCACCACACTAGAGTAGGGTATTACACCACAACGGTGGCCCGAACCAGTATAAACCCCGTGTCTTTCTGTGTTGCGAGTTCGTCCAGTTCGTCCGCAAGATCTTAGCGAGCTAGAGCATAGGTTGGTAGAAGGGAAAGACTTCGCGCGCACCCCAGTGTTCGAACCTTAAGGGTAGCCGGAACCCCACATCTGACAGGTTCATTGCGGTTACTTGGTTGATTCGGCGAGGTTGCGGAGTGCCCGTTTGCACCGATTATTTGAAGAGAAGGTCTCGAAGACCATAAATACGTTAAGATCGTCATCCTCCAAAGAATGCTTCGCTGGAGTAACGTTGGTGAGGATAGCCTCACCGCTTTTAGCTACTTGACGGAGTACCCAGCATGCCCACAGGCTGTGAGTTGGTTCGGTACTCGGCGTCGCATGTATCTGACAAGGTTTGTCGAGGAGTTCATCAAGAACTGTTCTGTGCCCTGTGAGGGGTTTGTTTTTCTTGCCAACGGGCTTATGGTCGGATGGCTCGTAGGGGTGTATCCGTTTTTCCCGTGCGGTGGACCGCTTAAAGGCAGTAGGTTCCAACCGGGCTTGCTGGTCCTTCCATGTGCTTTCCATCGCACAATACTTCTATACTAAGTGTGATAATTCCGTGAAGGTCTGTATGCGGCAGCGGTTAAGGGCGTTAAGAATTCCCTCATCCATACAATTACGATAAAAAACCGAAATTGCTTCGTCATTGCATCAATCTTTGATCTTGTTTTTAACAAGGAGGAATCTGGCCCAGAAGTGATGGACTATTTCCCGAGGTTGCTGCTGAACATACATTAGGTCACATATGTTTGGAGGGCCTAAATTACTTGGAGAGTATTGATTGTGGTGGGTGGGTGGGCTAAAACCCGAATCCTGACTCAAGATTGAATCTGGAGCTTGAAAAATCTCTGAGGTCACCAGTTCGGGCCCGGGAAGATCCAGGTGCTTTCTAGGCTCTATGTCCGACCCTAAGTTCGTAGGACATGAAGTCTCGTCCGGAGGGAGGGTGTCCGGCTCGAGGGGCTCAGAGATCCGGACATAGCTGGTTTTTAACTTAGGGGAAGAGGTGTTTTCGGCTCGTTCCTCGACGACCGCTACCAGATGGGTGGTCGGTGGGGACTTGATTTCCCTCTGATCGGGTTTGAGCCCGATCCGATCATAGTCTGTTGCAAGCTCAAGGGTGGCGATGCAATCTAGCAGCTCGTTCAAGGACAAGATATCCACCAGATCCATCTTTTCGGAGTGTTCGAGGCTGATGCGGAGGTGATGTTTGGCGATCGTGGGGGCCGACATTGGCTTAACGGCCGTGCGCGCGCCCATGGTGAAACCACCGAGCTGGGGGACCTGTCCTGAAGTTAGGTTCCTTCTAGAAGTGATATCATCGTCGATGACAAGGTGAGCCATCGATCCTTCTATCGACAACACAATGGAACTCTCAATGAAAGCACCAATGTCGGTGTCAAAACCGTCTATCTCGGGTAGGGGGTCCCGAACTGTGCGTCTGAGGATTGATGGTAACAAGGGACAAGTGGGACACAATGTTTACCCAGGTTCGGGCCCTCTTAATGGAGGTAAAACCCTACATCCCGCTTGATTGTATTTGATGAGTATAGGGGTTACAAGAGTTGATCTACCACGAGACCGTAATGGCTAAACCCTAGCTGTCTAGCCTATGAGAATTATGGTAGCCTCTACAGACTAAACCCTCTGGTTTATATACACACCGGGGGGGGGCAAGGTTGGTACAGAGTCGGTTTGTGGGGGAAGGAAACAACATATCCGGACACCAATCTTGCCGTCCACGCATACAGGAGTCCTACCCGGACACAGGGGAAAGTCTTCTAGTTGTATCTTCACGGCCCATCAGTCCGACCCATATCAAATAGCCCGGACACCCGAGGACCCCCTCATCCAGGACTCCCTCAGGCATGATCTCTACCTTGTATCTAACCTTAAGTCTAGAACCAAGCACCACCATTACGAACCAGGCATCTTTCCTAGCCGATGAAGAGCCCGAGGCCATGTTAGATCTGATCTCAAACAAATTCCCACCAGACCCAACCTTCGATAGGGCCATAGTTGAAAGCGAGAAATCCCTACCGTATGAGATGTTAGATCGCATCCAGAAGCTCCATGGCTCGAATGACCAGACCTCGGCCCACGAGTAGATGTGTGAATCACTGGGCAGGATCAAATTTTTTGACCCACCCACTTACGGGGTCCTGTATCTGGTGTACATAACATAAAGGAGCCTGGCTTCATAAGTGACGTAGGGCACATTAAAGCCTAAGATTGAACGGGAACCCAAATAGGTGAAGCCGACTTTTCGTGCTCTCCAAGGCTAGAAGGTGACGGGCCCTAGGTCAAATCTAGCCCAGTGTAAACCCTAGACCTCTCTTGTCTATATATATAAAGGGAGGTATAGGGTCCTCATTGCCATCCAATATTAGATCCAAACTCTCGGTAGCAATCTTGTACACCATTGTAGTCCTCTGCATGAGGTATCCCCTCACCATGAATAACAAGAAGAGGAAGCATGTAGGGTATTACTCTCCGGAGGCCCGAACATGGGTAAATTGTGTGTGCAGACTCCGTTCCGGTACTTCTGATCTTGTCATGAACCCTACCGAGGGATGTGATGGTATTTCGCTTCATCAGTTGGCGCACCAGGCACAAGCGACGTCGATCGGAGCGCTAACCCGGCGAGGAGAGTTAGAGTTCCTGCCAGTCCAGTCCCTAATGTTCAGCTCATTTGAGCTGGTTGTTGATGGATCAGGGTGACTTTTCAACATCTTGCTCCCACACCTAGTAGACTACATCTACGACAAACAAGGGCAAATCGAGCTCGAGGTTGTCTTCGGAGAAGAACGCAATTATTGAAGCGAGACAGTTCAGTTCGAGGTTGCTCCCTTCTAGAGCGGCTACCACGTCATCTTGGGCAGGCTCACGTACGTAAAGTTCATGGCAGTCCCATCATATGCCTACTGGGCCATGGTCGTTCACCTCTCGCCGCTTATTAAAGATGCGGGAGGGGATCTTTCACATCGTAGCCCCTCGTACTTCTCCATCTTCTTCCTTCGTGTCTCTTGCCCAACGCCCTTAGCCCATTCGACTAGGTTAGAGCTTGATAGGCATGTTGTCCATTCGCCTTCTTGCTTGCCAGGTGGAACGGCTAAACTGTGAGCTGGATGATAAGGAGGGTGAACTGATGGCGAAGGACGAAGTGTCGCCAAAGAAGGAAGCCATTCTGGCTGACATTCGTACCCGCTGATACATATCCAACATATCTATAATTTTTGATTGTTCCATGCTATTATATTATCTGTTTTGGATGTTTTATATGCATTAATATGCTACTTTATATTATTTTTGGGACTGACCTATTAACCTAGAGCCCAGTGCCAGTTTCTGTGTTTTCCTTGTTTTTGAGTTTTACAGAAAAGGAATATCAAACGGAGTCCAAACGAGTTGAAACTTAAATATGAATTTTTATGGACCAAAAGAGACCCACGGGGCATCAGAGATGGACCAGAGGAGTCCCGAGGCAACCACAAGGGTGGAGGGCGTGCCCCCCTAGGGCACGCCCCCTACCTTATGGGTCCCTCGGGAACCCCCCCAGACATGAAACCGACGCCAAAAATTCCTATAAATCACGAAACCCCTAGAAAGAAACCAAGATCGGGAGTTCCGCTGCCGCAAGCCTCTGTAGCCACGAAAAACCAATCGGGGAGCCTATTTCGGCACCCTGCCGGAGGGGGAAACCATCACCGGTGGCCATCTTCATCATCCCGGTGGTCTCCATGACGAGGAGGGAGTAGTTCACCCTCGGGCTGAGGGTATGTACCAGTAGCTATGTGTTCATTGGTACAACGACGTGCTATACAAACAATTTTTAACCCCTTTCCGCGACGACATTTGGAACCGTCGCCAAGTGAGTGTGGGCGATAGGGGGGGTCCTTCCCACACCACCTAGAATCCGTCGGGGATAGGCCCTCCTGGCACACAAAATGATCTCGTGTGCGATCTGGCTGGGCATCGAAACCCAATTGTTTCCGTTCGTATGTACATCCCACACGATGAATCCCAGAAAATCATTTCCATTCGTATGTATATCACACACAGTTCTTTGTGTGGAAACGTTTGTGCAAGATGGCCTAACGCAAACAGTTCACTGCCGGAAGCCGTGTGTGATTGTTAGTTGATCGAACACGCCTACTTTCTAGAAACCGTGCAGGTTGTTTGAGTTCATCGCCCACGGTGATGTCTGAGTAACCGTCTACAATAGAAAATCCCAGTAAGCAGGGTAATTAGCCTATTATTGATAGTCCATGTACTAATAAAATTGATATTTCTTATAATACATAGTACATATTTCATATCCGTATAACAGCAACCAGGATTTCATAATCGAATTACATCAGATAGCTTCGGCACTCAGTTACACCATTACATAACAGCACCAAGTTTCACATGCAGCATCAAAAACCTTTGGAAAGTAGCATCATACAAGGTAAATAGATAGATGAATCTCATCTGGGAAACTACAGAAGCGGAAGGCAAATATTGAGCCTTGAGTGATGTTGAATGTCCTTGCAACTTTAGGCCAATGGCTATGGATAATTGCCTGCCCAACATTCGTCCTCTTCAGCAAGACTTCAATATTGTACCATGGGTGTTGAATGAATACCTTCCTCGCCTCTTAACCATGCAGGTGGTTTGAGAGGTAATCATCGGTGAACTGCTTTGAAAAGTACCGAAAACAAAGATATGCATAAATCACTGTTATAAATTTTGAAATGGCACAAGGGGTAAAAACAAGGTAAAAGTGTTAGTACCATCCTATAGTTGACTGATGTCTTCTTCATTGTGCAAACAAAGATCTTGCTGCTATTCGTTGCAAGTTTCTTCATCCTAAAATCTTTCTGAGTTTCTTGACTTGACTGATATTCATGGACATCTCATTTCCCCATATGCAAAATGGGTCGAACAGTGGGTCTAAGCCTCTGACAGCAGGACCTACATGTGCAAGACCAAATTGTAAGAAACCTAAATATTAGAAGGATTCCTGCAACTGCACAATAATGTGCTATTAGCCAAAGGACCATGCTTGAACAAACCTTGATGGTAAACCGCAGTGTCTCACATTGTTTCCCCGCAACACACATAAGGAAGATCTTGATCAGGTTAACTGAGAGTTTCCATACTATCAGTAGAATATGTATTGAGTACAGCCAAATTCGATTGGTGTCACATGCATAACAATACAAAATTGTACCCATAGCAAATGAAAATCAAATTGTAGAACTGAACCAAATAGTTAAATGGATGGCAGACCAAATGAACCAAAATAGTTAACTGAGCACGACATTGCAGAATAGAAACATGTACTACTCCCTCCATTCCAAATTACTTGTCACAGAAATGTAGGTACCTAGAACTAAAATACATCTAGATACATCCATACCCGCGACAAGTAATTTAGAATGGAGGGAATGGAAGACAAGACAGTTAACAAAACAAAGAATGCTTGAGAATAGTACTACGAAATATAGCAATTGTTGGACCAAACTGTTAACTAAACATTACATTTCAGAGGACCAAAGTTTTAACTGAACATTACATTTCAGAGGACGAAGCTGTTAACTGAACATTAGATTGCATATTAACATTACAGAGGACAAATCACTAGAAGGCACTGTCGGTGGCCTCGAGAAAACAACACGAACTATATTTTAAAGTAGACAACCGCGTGGCGGTGTTGACGGTGGCCTCGAAGATGAGGTGTCCTCCAAGATCTGGCGGTCGGCATGCATGGTAGCCATAGCGACCTCGTGCACGCATGCGGCCGCATGCTACTGCGCTCCACATTATACTGCATGCAAAATGGCTATGGGCGACGCTTAATTGGAGGAGGGGGACAGTGATTTTGGTGGAAGGTGTCTTGCTATTGGTCGGGGCATGTGGGATGGGAAAGGAGGAGGATGGTGTTGGTGGGGTGTGTATTACCTAACCATATCGACGAGGCCGCGCAACAAGAAGAAGGGTCGGCGACGAGGAGGTCGTGCAGCAAGAAGAAGGGTCGTCGGTGAGGAGGCGACACTGCAAGAAGAAGGGTCACCGGCGAGGAGGTGGCGCTGCAAGAAGAAGGGTCGCCAGCGAGGAGGCTGAGTTGCCAGTAAGCAACAACGAAGGTTTGAACTTGGAAAGCAAGGAGGAACAGTGGAAATGTGGCTTTTGGTGGGAGGGAGGGGACAGGGAGATAGATATTTCCGTGGTGGCAATTTTTTTCTCTTGGTGCCGCGAGAAACTGGCGTGCAAGTGTGGTTCAAGCGGGGGCGGTGGACTGTAGACGACGAAGCTTCCTGCATAAGTCAGACAAGACGGTGCGCCTAGATATTTTATATCACATCCCACATGATTCTTTCTAGTAAATTGTTTGTGGTATACCTGATTTTTTCATTATGTTTTGAAAGACAAAATGGTGTTACGGAGGGAAAGGATGGTGTTTGAATTGCTAGAACATTTACGTACAGTGAACATGCAAGTAGTACATGAGTGTCGTGTTTAAATTTGGAATTATTCCGGGTTCGTTTGGCATTTTTATGCATGAGAAAAATTCACTACAGGTCCATTTACTTGCACTAGCGTTAGGTTTAGTCCCTGTACCCGCAATACGATCACCAAACTTGCACTTAGGGGTCATCTACGGTCCAAAATATGATTTTTATACGTACATGATGAGCTGGCTGGAGTGAACTGCTGCCAACGGTGCGCTAACTGCCACATGCGCTTCCTCGCTCGAATACGCGGGCAACCAAGGGTGTTTTTTTGCAAAACTGGCAGTTATTAAAAGATCTCCTGCCCCACCTGGTCAGATCGAGCCACCTGGTCGGGACATACCGAGCCACTCCCTCCCCTGTTTCTCCGCCCCTGGTTCGTCGTTGCTGCCAAGGTGGTTCGTCGTCTCTGGCGTGGGCGAGCGTGGCGGCGGCACCATGAGCTCGTCGTCGGACGCTGCGCCGCCTCCATCCGCGCCATTTGGGAGGGGCCTGCGTGACGTCCCTCTCGCACCTTCGCGTCATGATGAGCATGTCTCGCCGCCCCTTTATGGTAAGTCCCCGCCGCCGGCAGGTTCTGTACTCGATCTGTCCATGAAAGCTTCGGGGAAGAGCTTGCGTTCGGGTCAATTGCGCACAACTGCTAGGGTTTGGGCTTTTTCTCCCCCCTTTTGCCACGGATGGTGTAGGGTTTAGGGTTTTAGCAGCGGGCGTTGAGCAGGGCCACAGATCAAAGCTAGGGTTTCTGATGGGCTATGGATCTTGTATTTGGAGATGATCTAGGGTTTGCAGAGAAAAATTAGGGTTTGATTTTGGAGCATGCAAGGGGAAGGCCATGCTCGCTTCTCCCCTGTTTCTTTGCTTGATATGGCCTGGTTGTTGATCATGATATGAAGATGATCATTTTGCGCATGAGATGATCGTTTTGCCCATGAAAGATCATGTCTTTGTTCGGTGGAGGCCATGAACACATACTTTCTTTCTGCAACATGTAAGATAACTGAATTTACAATGAAATGTCTGAACTTGATTTAGTACAATAACTGAACATTGACACTGAGCATTGCCACCTTGCTTGTTCTAGTGCAATTACTTTACTTTACTACTTGATAACAGTGACTGAACTTTTGGAGTTAACTGAACAAACATATTTGGTTTGATATAGTAACTGAACTACTAGTGGTTTGATACAGTAACTGAACTTTTGGAGTTAACTGAATATTTTCAGCTTGACTGAACATTCATAAATGTCTCTGTTTATCTTGTCTGAACATTGGAAATTTGAATGTTTTGCAGGACCCCTAAGCAACCACTTCTCCGTCGAGGTCATACATGGTGGCTATTTCTTTTGTGCAGGCAAGCATAGGGGTTACCACAAAGGCCACTCCATTTGGTATGACTACTATGACATAGATAACTGGACACCTACTATTGTTGCTAGTCTGGTTGAGGAAATTGGGTATGAGTTTGAGGGGAGGATCAAGGCTTATTGGTGTGTTCCTGGGTTGACAGTGTACAAGAATGGATTAAGAGAGATCAAGATAGGGGACAACACTATGACAGAAAACATGAAGGATTGTGTTCTGAATGGCAACCACTTCCAACAGATATTTCTTGATCATGATAAGAGCATGAGATCATATATTTCTGTTGTACAAGTTCATTCTGTTGATGAGGATCCTCCAGTTGTCAGGTTCAGTGGCATTAGGGAAAAGAAGGAGAAGGCTGATCAAGTGGATGAGGAGCAAGCAGAGCAGACACAACAACAGCTAGAGGAGCAGGCTGAGCTCACTATAGTGGGACAGGAGCTGCCTCAGCATGATCAAGAGCATGAGGAGCAAGCAGAGCAGACACAACAGCAGCTAGAGGAGTAGGCTGAGCTCCCTCAAGTGGAACAGGAGCTGCCTCAGCATGATCAAGAGCAAGAGCAAGATGAAACACAGTCAGAAAGTGGAGCAGAGTCAGAAGAAGATGATTTCATACCAAGTCCACCCCTGCCAGGAACAACTTACTTTCATCTCAGTTTGGGTTTAGGGCCAGGAAATCCTCTAGGTGTTTGAACATGGATGCAGTAGACATAGTTGAACGTTCAGTAATGCAAGATTCAAATGAAGATTACATTCCACAATTTGTTGATTCAGACATTGATCTGCAAGATGATGATGACTTGTTTGACAAGAATGTTGCCGTGACAAAGGCAAAGGTAAAGTAGTCCAAGAAGAAGCTGATGATCCTACTGAAGATGTGGACATGTGCTTGCCTTCATCTGATGAAGATAAGGTTAAGCTTAATTTCAAGAGTTTCAGAGAAGAGGACCTGGCTAAACCAGAGTTCAAAGTGGGTCAGACATTTGCTAGTGTTGAGTTACTGAGGAGGGCTATCAAGGAGTATAACTGTCATGAAAGGGTTGACATCAAGTGCCCTAGAAATGATAGGAAAAGAGTTAAAGGCATTTGTGAAGATGAGTGTCCATGGTCTTTGTATGCATCATTTAATGGGAGAATCAACTGCTTCATGGTCAAGAAGTATAACCCAAATCATACCTGCATAAAGAAATGGAGTGTCAAGTCATTCACTGCCCCTTCATGGCAGGGAAGTATCTTGATTCATCCAGAGCAGATGAAAACATGAACATGAAGAATTTTTCAAGGGTTGTTCAGAAGGATTGGAACATGACAACCACAAGGAGCAAACTTAGAAGGGTCAGGAGACTAGTGAAGAAAGTCATTGAAGGATTATGCAGCAGAATTCAAAAGATCAAACCCAGGCAGCTCTTTCTATGTAGGTGTCAATGATGGCATATTTGGAAGTTGTTATTCTCTCTGGATGCCTGCAAAAGGGGTTTCATGCAAGCGTGTAGGCCTGTCATTTGTTTGGATGGATGCCACCTGAAGACAAAGTATGGAGGTGTTATGCTTTGTGCTGTTGGCATGGATCCTAATGACTGCATTTACACTCTGGCTTTTGCTGTTGTTGAGGTAGAGAACACTGACACATGGAAATGGTTTCTGTCAAACCTGAAGAGTGAACTGGGAATTCTGAAGACAGAGCCATGGACTATAATGTCAGACAAGCAAAAGGGGCTGATCAAGGGAGTGAGGCAGCACTTTCCTAATGCAGAGCACAGACACTGTGTTAGGCATATATGGCAGAATTTTCAGCAAACACACAAAGGAGATGGTCTTAAGAACCAGTTATGGAAGTGTGCAAGGAGCACAACACCAGAGCTGTGGGCTGCAAGCATGGAGGAAATGAAGGTCATCAGCATAGAAGCATACAAATGGCTTGAGCAGCTACCACCCAACACTTGGGTTAGGGGCTTCCAAAGAGACTTGGTCAAGTGTGATATCCTTATGAACAACAACTGTGAGGTTTTCAACAAATATATTCTTGAGGCTAGGGAGATGCATCTCAGATCAATGATTGAGAAGATCAAAACTCAGCTCATGGTCAGATTCTACAACAAAAGATAAGAGGCAGAGAACTGGCCTGGTTCTGTATGCCCAAAAATAAGGAAAAGAATTCAAAGGAATATAGAGCTGGCAGCTACATGCATGGTTTTAGGGGCTGGTGATGGCATCTTCCAGGTTGACAACATGACCAAGACATACATTGTTGACCTTAAGGAAGAGAGTTATACATGCAAAAGCTGGGATCTTAGTGGAGTCCCATGCCACCATGCAATTGCATGCTGTAGACATGAGAGAATTGACCCAGAGAGTTTGGTGCACTCCTACTATAGTATAGAAGCATTCAAGTTAGCATACAAGCCAATTATCAAGCCTTGCAGAGATAGGAGTGAGTGGCAAAAGATGAATGCTTGTGAAATCAAACCACCTGTCTATGAAAAGAAAGTTGGGAGGCCTTCAAACAAGAGTAGGAGAAAGCAGCCTTATGAGATTGAAAAGAAACATGGCACAAAGGTACTGAACAGACATGGAGGCACAATAACATGTTCATACTGCCATGAACAGGGCCACAACATCAAAGGATGTAATAAAAAAAGCTGGCATTTTGCCAAAACTACCAGTAAGAAGGGGGCCAAGGGCTATTCCTGAGGATGTGTCTGATGATGAACAAGATGGTGGGCAAGTGACACAGGAGGAGGTTCATGTCACACAAGATGATGAGCAAGTGACACAGGAGGAGGTTCATGTCACACAAGATGATGAGCAAGTGACACAGGAGGAGGTTCATGTCACACAAGATGATGGCCAACTTACACAAGAGGATGTCAATGCCACACAGAATGATTGCCCAGTGCAGCAACAAGAGGATGAATATGATACACCAGTTCTTTTTCAGGTAAATTCTTATCTTTTTTGTTCATTTCTTTTAGGTAGTATTTAATATGATACACCAGTGATGATAGCATGTCATGATTGGCTGTCCACAGGTGCAAGACTTTGGATATACAATGCTTCTTAAGATGTAGAAGTCTAGGCCTGTACCTAGAGAAGAAACTGAAGGCACACTGCCAGATTCATCATTCATATTACAGGCATCCAGTTCTCAAGCTTCAGCACATACAACAATAGCTACAAATGGTGGCAACCTGACCATGAAGTTGTTGAAGATGAAAAGAGACAAAGAAAGGCAGATGGCAGCCAGGAGAGATGAAGCACTAGAGGGAATGAATGAGCTGGCAGAGAGGAGAGCAGAGGAGGCTGAAGCAAAGAGGCAGGAAATTGCTATCAGGAGAGCAGAGAAGGCAGCCAGAAGAAGAAGAGCAGCAAAAGAGAAGAAGGCCGAGGAAACAACAGCAAGAAAAGCAGCATTACAAGAAGAGAAGGAGGCCAGGGCAATTGAAGCAATTGCAGCTAAGGCAGAGGCAGCAATGAAGAGAAGAGAAGAGTAAGAAGCCAAGAGAGCTGTTGCAGCAAAGAAGAAACAAGATCAAGAAGCAAAGAAGAAACAGCAAGAAGAGGCAAAGAGAAGAAGAGTTGAATCAATTTGCCCAAGTGCACCAACAAGAAGTGGACGTGTGCCCAAGAAGAATAGAGTCAACATGTTTGATGAGTTCAGATGAATCAGTGCTGTTGCACTTGTAATTACGTGATTTTTTAGCATAAACTTAAATCTGAGTAATTTGATGCCCATTGAGCTCAAATGTGGTTCATTCAGTGAAGAAACTAATAGAGCTGAAATGTAGCTCATTCTTCAGTGAGACATAAGTAATTTGATGCAAACTAAATTTGATGCAGCATGACAATTTTGTATCTATGTCAATCTTTGCTGAAATGTAGCTCAATTCAGTGAGACATAAGTAATGTGTCCATCTTTGTTCAACCTGACCATGAACTTGTGTTTATGATTGAAATTGCTCAATTTGGTACATTTGCTCAATTTGAATTTGAGGCTCAAGTTGTAATTTTTATGATTGAATTTATGTTGCTCTATTTGCTACAAACTGAATTTGAGAGCTATTGCTCAATTATTATGTACCATATTTTGTTTAAAGAAAACAATTAAAAATCAAACAAAAAAAAGTTTTGCCTGGGTATCGAACCCAGGACCTGTGGTATTGAACATTGGTGGCAATGCCAGTGTGGTAAGTAGTAGTGCTTTGATCAAGGGCAGGTACTAACCTAGCTATTTAGCAATTGCTAGTGGCCCAATGGCTCACGCATCTTCCGTTTCCTTGTCTGCTCTTTAAGCCCACCCACCCACCGCTCCACTCGCCACTCACCTTCAGTCCACCCCGCACCAAACCATGTTGCCTCAGTTACCCCGCACCAAACCCCCGCCGTTAAGAAAACCCTCGCCGCTGGCGACATGGAGAACAGCCCTGCCTAGAAGAGGGTCATCGATGACCTCGTAGGCAACGACAAGGTGATGTGCACGGATCTGACGGAGATTGGGAAGTAGTTCCCCAGCATTGGGATGCTGCGTCGCCATGCGCGTGGCCTCCTCAAGGTCATGACTGACGACGAGCTGGACGCGCCTGCGACGACCCCCAAGGTATCCCTCCTACGCTCGTCCTCCGCTTCACGATGTAGGAGACGTGCTTCGACAACCCGGGGCAGCGAGCCCGGTGGTGGATGTACCGGTCCGCCACCGCGCCGCAGTAGCCGGATCCTGAGCACGTTGGCTCGCGAACGGAGCGCGTCCACAACGTCGACCTCGCCGTCCCCGCGCCTGTCAACACGGCCTACTGGGACCACTACCAGTCTGACCTCCTCGGGCGCGACGACGTGTCCGAGTACATCTCCTCCGACTCAGAGTACAACTCTGGCTCTGACGAGAACTCTGGCTACGCCGCCGACTCATCCTGGTCGACTGGCTGGGAGGAGCCAGACGTGATTGTCCTCTCTGACGACGAGCCAGAGGTCAAGGAGGCAGCGCCCGTCGTCCCCAAGCCAGAGGTCCAGGTGGTGGCGCCCGTCGCCAGGGAGGGTGACAAGCACCGCCCCATTGACGTCGAGCTGCTTCCCGATGTTCCTGACATCGTCAAGCAGGAGGTGGAGGTGGTCTTGGCCCTGCAAGTACAAGTGGAGGTCGTAGCTCAGCCAGAGAGGAATAAGAAGAGGAAGGTGGCAGCTGACATGGAGGTTCGCCGCTCGGAGCGCCTCCAGAAGATGAAGAACTAAAGAAGATGAAGAAGATGCAGTTGCCAACATTCAGAAGATGAAGAAGATGTAGTTAGTTAGGTATGCTGAAATATAGAAATTTTCAGCATATAAGTTATTAAATATTGTAGTTTGTTAGGTGTGCTTGTATATTAAGCACATAAGTTATTTCTAATTGAGATGTTGGTAATGTTGGCAATGTTGAACTAAGTGGCAGTTCATGCTGTTGGCAACTTGTTGATGCAGTTGAACTATGCTGTATCTATATTAATCTCTTTTTGTTTTATGTTCTCTGTTGATGCTGTCTTGTTGATGCTGCTGTCTTGATGTTGTTGATGCTGAAGTGCTACATAGTTATATAGAGTAGTTTATGTTGTTTGATGGTATAAGTTAACTGAATTTTGTCTGAACTTTATGCTATATAAGTCAAAATGAGACCAAAAGTGTCTTGTTCCTATATAAGGCAACAATCCAAAAGAAGAAGCTGCCAAATGTGTCTTGTCTGCTATATAACTTTGCCTGAACTGAACTTTGTCTTAACTGAACTTTGTTAGGTAAGTAAATTCAGACAACTCTGCCAATTTTGTTAACTATAAAAATCCAGTTATCTTTGTCTTAACTGAACTTTAATTCAGTAATATTTTCAAAATTCAGTTTACTTTAAAAA
Organism: Triticum urartu; assembly: GCF_003073215.2. Taxonomy (NCBI): domain Eukaryota; kingdom Viridiplantae; phylum Streptophyta; class Magnoliopsida; order Poales; family Poaceae; genus Triticum; species Triticum urartu. The sequence continues at coordinate 285,961,623 of NC_053028.1, forward strand.
TTCAGTTATTACTAATTTTAGTTAGCTTAACTGAACTTTGCCACCTATCTGAAATGGCAACACTACACACCCTACAACTGGTTTCAATTTGTACTTGCACACCCTGTAACTTGCATTATGCATGCACCATTGGTCCACCACCAGGTCCACCACCACCAGAGCAACCACCAGATCCACCACCACCACAGCAACCACCAAATCCACCACCAGGTCCCCTTCTTCTTTCCTCTTCCACCAGATCCACCACCAGGTCCCCTTCTTCTTCCTCCACTCCTCCTCTGCTCCTGCTCTTCCTGATCCACCACCAGCAGCAACCATGGTGTCCTAGGATGATCTCCCTACCTCTTCTGAAGACGACTCAGTGACCAGCAAGGTTAGTCATGTATTCTCCTCCATGCAGCTAGGGTTAAACAACAGCTAGGGTTAAACAACATCTAGGGTTAAACAACTTCTAGGGGTTCTACTTAACAAATGCATTTTTTTCTTTTTTAGCCTCCAGCAACAATTTTCTGCAAAGAATGGACTGGCCTGGCCACAGATCTGCCTAGCTTTACATGTGAGCATGGATCTTTGTGTGAGAAGCATGTGGCTTTTCAATCTGTTGACAGTGGAAGAAGATTCCTGGCTTGTGCACACAAGGTTTGCACAAAATCCAGCTAATAGTGCCATTTTATCATCATTTTACAGTGACTGTGCATTTTATCTGAAGATTTGCAGATAACTAGATAATGCCACTTAACTGAATGTTTCTTTGGATGATAGGAAGTACCTAAATGCAGCTATGTGGAATGGATAGACCCTGAGTGGCCTGAAGCATTGAAGATGAGCCTAGCTACCATATGGAGCATGTATGAAGAGGAGACAAAACAAAGGCTACAAGAAAATGTGTTGAGTGCTGAACAGAACTTGAAGATCATGGAAGAGAAGACAAAAATGGAGAATGAGCTGAGACATTTCAAGCTTGATTTTGCCAAGATGGTGGCTGAAAAGGAGCAGGCAATGAGTCAATTAGGCAACACACAAATTGCTCTGGCTGATCTGAAGGAAGAGCTTGAAAAGAAAAAGAGCACTGACAAATCTGTAACAAACATTCATCAGGTATTCAGGGCTAAGGCAGAGAAAGAGAGGGACCAAGTCATACAGGAGAGGGATCAATTGAAGCAAGAGAAGAGAAAGCTTGAGTACATGATAGGTGACTTATTCAAACACAAAGAGGAGACCAAGGAGAAGATAAAGAAACTTAAGGGGATGGTGAATGATTTTGACTGAACTTATCTTGTTCTGGTCCCTGTGTAAAGTTAATTTGACCAACCATAACAGCAGCCATCAGCAGCTTCAGCAGCAGTAGGATTTCTCTACCTAATCCAAGCAGCATAGCAACTTGCTGCTTGGTAGCAAAGTTCTTCTCACTAGGGGTGCCAAATGAACCAAAATCAACTCTGCCAGCACCTCTCCCAGCCATGCCTCTTCCAGCTATGCTTCTTGTGTTCATTTCTTCTGTCCTCTTCATCTCAAGCTTCCCCTTTTATCCTCAGCTGCTCCTATTGCATCCACAGCAGCATCACCAACAAGAACCCTATGTTCAACAAGATGCTGCACATATTCTAGCTCCCAACGCCAGAAATCACGGGTGACCTATAAAACAAAGAAATAGAGCATTTTCAGTTAACCAAAAAAGTTCAGTTAACTATAAATTTCAGTTAACTACCACCAACCAATTGCAGTACAAACCTAATGCCAGTTAACCATTAGGGTTCAATCTGACAAAACCCTAAGAGATCTCAAACCCTAATGCAGTCTTACACATCAATCTGATGCAGAACCAATGAATAAAAGATGTACCACACAGGTAGAGGAACTTGACCTGGTGTTTGATGCACCTGTAGAAGACCCACCCCTCGTGCTCGTCCATGCCAGAGCGGTAGAACTTGACCTGCTCGCCACAATCCAGGCACGGGATCAAAGGAACCACAATAGAGTGGCCACGTAGCCCAGAATGAACAGAGCTCAAAGATGACATGAGGAGAGAGGGCGGTAGCACTGTCTGTGGCGGCGGTGGAGAGAGGGCGGCGACAATGGCTGCGGCGGCGGCGACGAGGGCGGCGGCGAAGGGAGGCGGGTGGGCTAGGGTTCGGAGAGGGCAGTGGGTGGGCTCGGTCCGCGCGGGACAGGGGAGGGAGTGGCTTGGTTCAACTAGGTGGCTCGATCCGACCAGGTGTGCGACCAGGTGGGGGGAGGAGATCTTTTGTTCTGCCAGTTATGCAAAAACACCCCTGGTTGCCTGCGTATTCAAGCGAGGAAGCGCATGTGGCAGTCAGCGTACCGTTGGCAGCCGTTGACTCCAGCCAGCTCATCATGTACGTATAGAAAATCATATTTTGGACCGTAGATGACCCCTAAGTGCAAGTTTGGTGATCGTATTGCGGGTATTTCTAACTACAGGGACTAAAGCTAACGCCAGTACAAGTTTGGTGACCTATAGTGAATTTTTCTCTTTATGCATTAATTGAGTTTCTGGGCATTTAATGTGCATAATTCAAATTTGAACTACAAGCACATGCTCCAGTGCACCAAAGTTTGTTGAAAAATCACATGTATATCTTTGGGTGAATTTATAGGTCCCATGCAAGAAATGGGAATGAAATTCAAACATCTGGGCGTCGTGGCTCGGCCGGAAAGATTGAGAAACTTGGTTTTTTAATTCCTGTAAATCCAAAACACGCCTGAAAATCATGAAACTTGGCATGGTGTCATGACATGGCACCAACATGCCATGGTAATTTTTTTGGCCGAATTGGGACAAGCTTTGGTGTAAGCTTCTTGCAAACCGAAGCTCCCCTCAAGGTTCCAAGAGGGAACGTGTCACCTCCGTGTGCGAAATGACATACATACACTGCCTTGTCCCGCCTTAATTTTTTCCATAGGCAGATTAGACCAAATAGAAGTATCATGCTAAATTTTGGAATTATTCTGGGTTCGTTTGGCATTTTATGCATTAATTGAGTTTTTTGGCATTTAATGTGCATAATTCAAATTTGAACTACAAGAAGATGCTCTAGTGCACCAAAGTTTGTTGGAAAATAGCATGTGTGTCCCTGGGTGAATTACTAGGTCCCATGCAGGAGGAATGAAATTAAAACATCTGGGCGTTGTGGCTCGGCCGGAAAGATTGAGAAACTTGGTTTTTTAATTCCCGTAAATCCAAAACACGCTTGAAAATCATGAAACTTGGCATGGTGTCATGACATGGCACCAACATGTTGCGGTAAATTTTTTGGCCGAATTGGGACAGGCTTTGGTGTAAGCTTCTTGCAAACCGGAGCTTTCCTCAAGAAGGCTCGTGGTTCCGAGAAAGAAACGTGTCACCTCCATGTGCGAAACGACATATGTACACTGCCTTCTCCCGCCTTAATTTTTTTACACAGGTAGATTAGACCAAATAGAAGTATCGTGCTAAATTTTGGAATTATTCCAGGTTCATTTGGCCTTTTTATACATTAATTGAGTTTCTGGGCATTTAATGTGCATAATTCAAATTTGAACTACAAGCACATTCTCCAGTGCACCAAAGTTGGTTGAAAAATCACATGTGTGTCCTTGGGTGAATTTCTAGGTCCCATGCAAGAAATGGGAATGAAATTCAAACATCTGGGCGTCGTGGCTCGGCCGAAAAGATTGAGAAACTTGGTTTTCTAATTCCTGTAAATCCAAAACACGCCTGAAAATCATGAAATTTTGCATGGTGTCATGACATGGCACCAACATGCTGCAGTAAATTTTTTGGCGGAATTGGGACAAGCTTTGGTGTAAGCTTCTTGCAAATCAGAGGTTCCCTCAAGAAGGCTCGTGGTTCTGAGAGGGAATGTGTCACCTCCGTTTGCGAAACGACATACGCACACTGCCTCCTCCCACCTTAATTTTTTTACACAGTTAGATTAGACCAAATAGAAGTATCATGCTAAATTTTGGAATTATTCTGGGTTCGTTTGGCCTTTTTATACATTAATTGAGTTTTTGGGCATTTAATGTGCATAATTCAATGATCTACAAGCACATGCTCCAATGCACCAAAGTTGGTTGAAAAATCACATGTGTGTCCTTGGGTGAATTTCTAGGTCCCATGCAAGAAATGGGAGTGAAATTCAAACATCTGGGCTTCGTGGCTCGGGCGGAAAGTTTGAGAAACTTGGTTTGTTAATTCCTATAAATCCAAAACACACCTGAAAATCATGAAGCTTGGCATGGTGTCATGACATGGCACCAACATGTCGCGGTAATTTTTTTGGCTGAATTGGGACAAGCTTTGGTGTAAGCTTCTTGCAAACCAGAGCTTCCCTCAAGAAGGCTCGTGGTTCCGAGAGGGAATATGTCACATCCGTGTGCGAATAACGACATATGTACACTACCTTCTCCGACCTTAATTTTTTTACACAGTCAGATTATACCAAATAGAAGTATCATGCTAAATTTTGGAATTATTCCGGGTTCGTTTGGCCTTTTTATACATTAATTGAGTTTCTAGGCATTTAATGTGCATAATTCAAATTTGAACTACAAGCACATGCTCTAGTGCACCAAAGTTGGTTGAAAAATCACATGTGTGTCCTTGGGTGAATTTCTAGGTCCAATGCAAGAAATGGGAATGAAATTCAAACATCTGGGCATCGTGGCTCGGCCGGAAAGATTGACAAACTTGGTTTTTTTAATTCCTGTAAATCCAAAACACACCTGAAAATCATGAAACTTGGCATGGTTGTGACAACCTAGTTTTTGCCACCTTTTCTTTTTCTAATTTTGATTGCCTTTTTATTTGAATTTGGGTTTTGGAATCATTTCAGTTGGATTTAAACCTTGGGCATACACTTGAGTTTCACCCAAGTGGCTCATCTCTCCCCCAAACCATCATTCCGTCTCTGATTAATCCCAAAATAATCCTAGGAATATTTTTCATAATTGAAAAATATTCATTTTCCCTTCAAAAACCCTAGTCAGCAACGTATGCTGCAAAGCAACCCCATTTTATTTGCTCACAAAAATATGAGAAAATTCCCAAATATTCTTTGAACCCTAGGGCACCTACCTGAGCAAAAAATATTGCATCACTTTTTGGAATATTTTTGCTACAGAAAATCATTTCTGTTCTGGTTAGAAAAGGCAGTTTCTACAGCAAGTACAATTTTCCTTGATCCAATGAGGTTGAATTTTCTTAAGCTTCAATACCTTCCTAAGAGATTGCTAAACCCCAAAGCCCAGCCTCTAACTCTTACTGGATCACTCACAGTTAACTCCAAAAGTTACTGTCCAGAAACTTACCTTGAAGTAAACCACACACACACAGCTCCTGGGATCAACTCAAAGTGTTGGAACCACCCAAACCACTAAAGACCACCAACCAGACATGAAGTTTAAGCTTAGCGCAGCCTGATTTCATAGTTCACGTGGTGACCACGTCGTTCCAGGCGTCTTGGCATGCGATCGACACACTCTGCGACGTGCACGAGCCTCTATTGAGCTCGTGCTCGCTTCCCCGACCGTCGCACCTTGCCAAACCGCGCCATGATCATCGTATCAACCCTCTTAACTCCTCGCTGGTGCTCGCCGGCACCGGAGCTCACAGCAGCAACCACGAGCATGACCCGGCCAAGCCAACAGTGCACCGCGCCACTATGCTCATCGCCATCCCCGCTCCTGTGCTCGTCTCCGCCCTCCCACAGTACCCGCGCGAGCTGCGTTGCCTTCTCCCCCTCTCGCTGACGCTGTTCGTCGCCGGGCACCGTGTCCAGAAGCTCTTTGACTAAGCCTGATCCCCTCCCCTCGCTCGCCTATAAATACAGCCACCCCAGCCTCCTTGAGCATCACCAACCACTCCAACAACCTCCACAACACCGTAGACAGCCGTAGCCCAGCCGGGCAGTCCTCGGGCCGCCGCCCTCGAGCTCGAGCTCACATGCGATTCCCTCGGTTCGCCTCCACCCTTCCAGCCCCTCCCGAGCTCAAGCCACTCTTCCAGTGCCTCCGTGGTGGTTCACTGGTGCCATTCAAGCCACTCTTCCAGTCTCCATCCATGTTGATGGAGACTTCAACCCATGAAGGGTAACGGTTGCGCGAGTCCACGGAGGGCTCCACCCACGAAGGGTCCATGAAGAAGCAACCTTGTCTATCCCACCATGGCCGTCGCCCACGAAGGACTTGCCTCACTCGGGTAGATCTTCACGAAGTAGGCGATCTCCTTGGCCTTTAAAAGTCCTTGGTTCAGCTCCACAATCTTGTCTGAGGCTCCCAAGTGACACCTAGCGAATCTAGGAGACACCACTCTCCAAGAAGTAACAAACGGTGTGTTGATGATGAACTCCTTGCTCTTGTGCTTCAAATGATAGTCCCCCCAACAGTCAACGCTCTCTCACAGGATTGGATTTGGTAGAAAGAGGATTTGAGTGGAAAGCAACTTGGGGAAGGCTAGAGTTCAAGATTTATGTGGTTGGAATGGAATATCTTGACCTCAACACAAGTGTAGGTGGTTCTCTCTCAAAAAATGTGTACTGGAAGTGTAGGCATGTTTTGATGGCTCTCTCCACGAATGAAGAGTGGGTGGAGGGGTATTTATAGCCTCCACACAAAATCTAACCGTTACACACAAATCACCAAACTCGGTGGGACCGAATCATGAAAGTCGGTCAGACCGATTTAGTTCAAAATGTGAACGTTAAGATTCTCGGTGGGATCAACATGTCAACTCGGTGGGACCGATTTCGTTAGGGTTAGGGCATAACATAATCTTGGTGAGACCGATTACAGAAACTCGGTGAGACCGATTTTGGTAATGGACCAACAGAGAGTTGGTCAGGCAAACTCGGTGGGACCGATTCGCTCATCTCGATTGGACTGAAGTGTTAAAAAAGGGAAACAGAGAGTTTACATTGCAATCTCGATGGGACCGATCGCTCATCTCGGTTTGACCAAAACATTACGAAGGGAAACAGAGAGATTACAATCCCATCTCGGTGAGACCGAGATCCCTATCGGTGAGACCGAAAAGACTAGGGTTTCTGGTAGTGGTTATGTTAACTGAACTCGGTGGTGCCGGATAGAAAGAATCGGTGGGCTGAGTTGGATATTTGGTGTGGGACATATGTGTATATGAGAAAGTAGTGGAGGGTTTTGGAGCATATCACTAAGCATTTTGAGCAAGCACCTCATTAAGCAACACCCCATCTCTTCTTAATAGTATTGGCTTTTCCTATAGACTCAATGTGATCTTGGATCACTAAAACAGAAAATGTAGAGTCTTGTGCTTTGAGCTTGATCCAATCTTTTATCCTTAGCATTTTGAAGGGTCCACTTTCTAATCCATGCCATGCCAACCATTGAGCTTTCCTGAAATATTCATCTTGGAATAGCATTAGCTCAATGAGCTATATGTTGTTAGGAATTACCAAAACTACCAAGGGATAGTTGCACTTTCAATCTCCCCCTTTTTGGTAATTGATGACAACATATAGATAAGTTTCGACAAATGATAAATAAGCTTGAAAAACATCGTCGCTTTGAGAAGTATGTGATAAGCAAGAGCTCCCCCTAAATTTTTGCATTATTTAAAATTTGCTTTCGAATGCAAATGCACAATCGATTAGGATCATGGGTTACTCTTCCATGTGACATACATCTTGGTGGAGCGCTCAAAATGATAGAGATTAAAAGCATGCACTCATCACCAAGCAAGTGAATGATCATATAAGAGATATAAAAGATAGCATCATTCAACCAAACATTAAGGGTAGCATATGATCAAACACATGATCAACAAGTATCTCACAAGGTAGCTCACACAAGCACACAATAAAGTTTCAAACAAAATAGCAAGAGAGATAAAAACCAACACTCTCTCTCGAAGTCTATGATCTACACATTTTTCTCCCCCTTTGGCAACAAGTTACCAAAAAGTTCGAAAATGCATAGTGCTAAATGACTCTCAGGCTTGATCTTCGGGTGGTGGTGTATAGAGAACTCCAAGGACGAAGGCTTCCGATGAAGTAGTTGGAGCTGATGGAGTGGGTGCTAGAGGTGGAACTAGAGCTATGGCTGCTGGTGCTGACACTGAAGCTCGAGTATCTGTCATAGGCACTTCAGCAGACCTTGGACCTCGTGGCACTCGCTTGAAAGCATCAGTAGTAGACTTGCCTTTCCTCTCCTCTGCTTCCTCCTGTAGCTGCTCAACTGCAGTTTGGATCTCAATTACCTTGACATCCAGATCATAGAACTTCTGCTCAACGATCCTCTCCAAACTCTCCTGGTTCTTTGTCAGGGTGGCCAAGCCCTTCTCAATCCTTAGGGTGGATTGGATCAGATATCCAAGTTGATCTTGTTTGGATTTCAAGAACACTTGAGATGCCTCTTCAACAGTTGACATCTTTGCAGCTTTCTCTGCCTTTACCTTCTCTCTCTTCTCATGTGCTTGAGCTGAAGATGGTTCATTTTCATCCATCACCAAGTGTTGTCTTCAAATTCAGGATAGATGGGCAGGTGTTCCTTGTCCAAAAGATATGTGCATGTGCCCATCTTTGAGTTAATGAGCTCCTAAATGTGTGGAGCATACCCACAACTTCTCTTCTGATCAGCAGCAGTCCTTTTGATTGTCTCAACAATCAGGCTCATGACCTTGAACTTCTGTGGGACATCAAATATGTGCAGCAAGTTTATAGCATGTCCTCTGATCATCTTGTGATCACCTGACTTGTAGCAGTGTGTGCCTCAGAATCCAGTTTATGGTAGGCAGACCAGACAACAAGTAGTGGATAGATCCAAATTTATGTATATCCAAGGCAGCATCTAGGATCTCCTCGTACATGTTGGCCATAGTGTTGTGGTCTTTCTTCTTCTTTGCAAACATCCAAGTCATCCTCATGTTCCTCAGGAGCATTTATAAGCTTGGCCCACTCATCAACCGTGGATTGGTGCCTAGTACCCTCAGACATCCATACAATCTTCCCATCTGGATAGAAATGGGCAGTGGAGTAGAACTGCATGATCAGCTCATCATTCCACCTGGTGAGCTTTTGTGCAACGAATTCATCAACTCCACATGCCTTAAAATTGTCATACACTCCAGGATAGTGATCTTCATTCTTCTGGATGTACTCCCAGTCTACCCATTTCATGTCACACACAATGGGCTTCTTGTCAAGCAACACTGTCTCATAGAAGTCCCGCTGTTCCTTAGTGTGAAACCTGTAGTCCACAGCAGTTCTTCTCCTGATAGCATATGGATCAGACTCCCTCCATATTCTCAATCCTGCATCCTTCCTGATTTTCATGTTTTCTGCAACTGGATGTGCATCATTGTGGTCAGGGATCTTGGTTTCAGCTTCCTTAGCACTTGAGTTTCGTCTTCTTCAGCAGCTTCAGGCACTGGGGCCTTGTTCTTTTCTCAGCAAAAATGTTTCTAGTGCTTCTCTTCTGCTTCTGAGCTGGAGCAGCTGCCTTGGAAGCAGCTTTGGGCTTAGATGGAGCAGCCCCTGATCTGATTGCATCTCCCATGAGCTTTTGAGCTTTGGGTGCTGGTGCAGCATCCTCTTCCTCTTCATCATCATCTCTCATAATTGATGATCTGCCAAGCACTCTGGCAGTGGTCTTCTTGACCCTTTCCTTCCTTTTCCTGCCTTTTCCAACTGCCTCTTCAGAAGGCTTGGAGGTTTCAATAGTGGATTCTCTGGCCTTAGACATGGGGACTCTCTTTGCTGGTGCCTTCTTATGCATCCCTGGCTTGACTATAGCAGCTGAGCCATACTCCTTTTTCAACACCTTTTTCTTGGAGCTGACTTCTTCCTCAACAGCCACATAATCCTCATCCTCTGAATCTGAGGTCTTCTTCTTTCTTGTTCTGGTGGTTGCCTTTGGCAAGTTACTTGGTGTGCTCCTGCTGCCATCATCAGATGAACTGGAGGGACTAGTGCCCTCACTCAGTTGAACCTGCTCCTCAGACTTGTTCTAGCTATCACTTTGATCAGACATCATGTAGGCAAACTGTCAGCAGACCCTGTGAATAGATTATAGATGAGGTAGAGTAGATGAGCATCACAAAGTACATGAGTTTTGCAAAAAGATTGACTCAAAAACTTAGTTTTAATTCTTCATAGAAAGCATTTTGGATCTACCGATTTGTAAACTCGGTGATACCGAAGCAGTTTTGGAACCTAAACTAGCTAACTCGGTCAGACTGAGTCACAGTTCGGTGGCACTGAGACTGCTAGGGTTTCACAGAGAATTGAACTCGGTCACACCGATTTGCAATTTTCGGTCAGACCAAAAACGCGTGTGCTCTTGCCTAAGCCAAAATCGATGAGACCGATTTCTACAACTCGGTCGGTCTGAGATGAATTCGGCGGAGACCTAACCTTAAAATTAAAAATCAAAACTAATCTACGGGATGTTTTCACTGGACAGGATGATTTCATTCGTGGCAAGAATCATGGCAAAGCAATGTGCTAAGAATCGGAGTTAAGGATTAGCACAATGATCAAGTTCGTACCCTAGTTTGGCGACGAACTTGCTACGACGGCAACGGCGGTGAAGATTTCCATTGATGGCGGCGGAGACCAGTGGTGGGAGGTCGCTGGTGACGAGAGGATGATCTGGAGACCCGAGGAGGTAGAGTAGGTTATGCGCGGGCGAGGAGGTTCGGAAAATTTTCCAAATTTTGGCCCGTTGGTGTATATAACCTGACCCTGTCGGTGTGACCGAGTGGAACGACTCGGTGGCACCGAGATGCAAAACTGCAGACAGTTACTGCAACTCGGTGTGACCGAAAGGTTCTAATCGGTTGCACCGAGATTGAAAAACCCTAGATCAACTTAGTGACTCGGTAGGACCGAAAAGGATGAATTGGTCAGACCAAGATGCACAAAGAGGTTTTGGAGGTTTAAGTCGATGACGAATCGGGAACTCCGAGTGCTCCTCACACAGAGTGGTTCGAATCTGACTTGATCAAACTTTGTGATGTAGCATGAATAGAGTTTGAGACAAGAAAAGCATAAATAGCTAGAGGGAGTTGTTAGGCATTCTTGTCCATCCATTTGGCAAAAGAGAAACAGCCAAACAATAAAAACAACAAATGGATGTCCTCGAATGAGTAAAATATGCAACCAACATACTCACACAATAAAATGGCAAATAAAATATGTGACAAAGCATGCACAAACACTCTAGCATCTATCAAGCAATTTGGCGATGACTAGGTCATCTATATATGAGTATATTGACTTAGGAGTCAAATGACAACATTTGATCATAGGTCATACTCATCGTTTAAGCACAAGTGGGGTTACCACTTTTACATAAAGCATTGTTGTGTTCACACCATTAGAGTTGCTTTAGCTCAATTGGTTAGAGTAAAGCTCCCCCTAGATGTGATATCCCCCCTAAGAGGGATGAACTAACCTCGGGTTTTGTCGATGATGACTTCATGTAGGTGTTGAAGATGTAGATGCTCAATGTTGATGTAGCTCATTTGGAGCAATCCTTTGGAGTGAGTTGCACTTTCAATACCTACACGGGTTAGTCCCACAAGGAACAAACAAGGATATCCATAAACATAGAGTGATGCATACACAAGATGATGTCCATGAAAGCATTGGGTTACCTTGTCCCTTGTCTTACCAACAAGAGGGTTTGTGACTCCTTGAACCAGTGCAACATATGGAAGTTGTTTGCACTTGTCCTCGCCAAAATGATAAGAGTGAAGTATGTTGGCGGAGTCACCCTCAAGAACTCTCTAGTTCCTCTTCTTCTTCTGGATCCACACCATCTTGATGGGAACTCTTGGAGTTGTATTTGTACTTGATGAAGTAGAACTTGATGTGGTCTTGGGAACCCACTTGACCAAGGCCTTGGGTGCTTCTTCAAATGCATCAATTTCCTCTTGAAGCTTGTCCTTGCCTTTCTTCTTGTGTTCTTGTGGTGGAAGATCATCTTGAGCTTGTGTCCCTTTAAAAGAAGTAGGATCATACTTCTCCTGTTGAGGCACAAACTTCATCTTGGGGTATTGATCTTCTTCCCACTCAACTCGATTGGCATTGAACTTTCATTCAAAACCAACACCTTGATTCTTCCGGTGTCTTCCTTGCTTGCGTACAATTTCCTCAAATTGCTTACTCCCGGCAGGGCTCTTGTAAACACCTTTCTCTATACTTCCCTTCAATAAGCTATTTTCTTTCTCAAGTGTAACTTGGCTAAGAGAATCATTAGTGGAATCAAGAGAACTACTAGAAGCAACAATATTGGATTTAGCATGATTGTTGTTACTACTAGATGAAGAATCTTTCTAGCTCTTGTTGCTAGATTTAACTTGTGGCATGTAAGTAGACAAGAGTAAACGCTTGGCAATGTAAGAAGAACTTTTTCTTGCGAAGATCATCATTGATTTCCTTTAAAAACTCATGCTCTTGCTCAAGGTTGAGCTTTTCAAAGCGTAGCTTATCATGAGTCTTTAAAAGTTCTCGATGATTTTCCAAGGTAGTTTCATGAGCTAACTTAAGAGTGTTTAGTTCTTTAGTTAGATGCTCAATCTCCTTCTTATCATCATCATTCATTTTATCTTGATTAGCATCACTAATTGATGTATCATCATAGTTTTCAACACTAGAGTTGTCAACAAGTAAATCATCATCACCTAGCAAATCATCTTTATCACTATTGAAATCAACATACTCGGGATGTGTTACCTTTGGACCTTTGGCCATGAAGCACCTTCCAATTCCTTCATTTGGTGAGTCAAATATGTCGTAAGAGTTGGTTGACACAAGTGCTAGACCGGCAACACCTTCATCTTGAGTATATTCGGAGTCGGAGTGATAACTTCTTTCGGAGTGATTGTCGGAGTCGGAGCCGGATACCCATTCACCAACATGAGCTTGATGTATTCTTTTTGTGTAGCTCCTTGATGAATTTTCTTTCCTTTCCGAATCCTTGCTTCTCCGAGAGGGTTTTCATTCATAACGATCATCTCTACTCCTCCTCTCTCTTGGTGGTGATTCTTCTCTTCTACTTCTTCTTTCGGGAGAATCTTCTCTTCTTTTATAGGGAGCCGTACACTCATTGGAGTAGTGTTCGGGTCTTCCACAATTGTAGCAATTACGCTCATGACTAGAAGATCATTTTTAATTGTAGGACCTTGACTTGGAACTTCTTTCTTTGCTTCTACTCTTGTAGAACTTGTTGAAGTTCTTTACCATTAGGCTCGATTCTTCATTGAAGGTTTGTTTCTCGCTTGATGATGTGGGGGCATCACATGAGGCTTTGTAAGCATCACTTGACTTGTTGTGAAGCTCTTCCTTATCCTTGAGTGACATCTCATGAACAACAATTCTTCCAATGACTTCTGTTGGCTTGAGATCTTTGTAACAGGGCATCATTTAGATCAATGTGCACACGGTGTCATATTTTCCATCCAAGGATCTTAGGATCTTCTTGATGATGAATTTGTCGGTCATCTCTTCACTTCCTAAGCCGGCAATCTCATTTGTGATGAGAGCAATCCTAGAATACATTTCGGCGACACCTTCACCATCCTTCATTTTGAACTTGTCAAGTTGACTTTGAAGCACATCCAATTTGGATTCCTTGACGGAGTCGGCACCTTCGTGCATATCAATCAAAGTATCCCAAATTTCCTTTGCATTCTCAAGACGACTGATTTTTTTGAATTTTTCGGGGCATAATCCGTTGAATAGAATATCACAAGCTTGAGCATTGTATTGTAGCATCTTCAGCTCTTCCGTGATAGCTTCATGGTTTGGTTCTCTCCCATCAAAGAATTCACCTTGCAAGCCAACACACACAATAGCCCAAACGGCGGGGTTATGTCCAAGAATATGCATTTTCATCTTATGCTTCCAACTAGCAAAATTTGTACCATCAAAGTAAGGACCTCTACGGGGGTAATTTCCCTCGTTAGATGCCATACTCTCCTAGGTTGTGAAACCAAGGATATGACCACCAAAAGCTATGGATGTCAAAGGAAATGGAGACCAAAGCTCTGATACCACTTGTACGATCGAATGTATGTTTAGAGGGGGGTGATTAGACTACTTGACCAAATAAAAATCTAGCCTTTTCCCAATTTTAGTTCTTGGAAGATTTTAGCAACTTAGCACAAACAAGTAATGAACCTACACATGCAATTCTATGAGTATAGCAGCGGAATGTAAAACAATTGCATATGAGGGTAAAGGGAGGAGTTTGAGGGAGCAAACGCAATGTTGACACAAAGATTTTTGGCGTGGTTCCGATAGGTGGTGCTATCGTACATCCACGTTGATGGAGACTTCAACCCATGAAGGGTAACGGTTGCGCGAGTCCACGGAGGGCTCCACCCACGAAGGGTCCATGAAGAAGCAACCTTGTCTATCCCACCATGGCCGTCGCCCACGAAGGACTTGCCTCACTCGGGTAGATCTTCACGAAGTAGGCGATCTCCTTGGCCTTTAAAAGTCCTTGGTTCAGCTCCACAATCTTGTCGGAGGCTCCCAAGTGACACCTAGCGAATCTAGGAGACACCACTCTCCAAGAAGTAACAAACGGTGTGTTGATGATGAACTCCTTGCTCTTGTGCTTCAAATGATAGTCCCCCCAACAGTCAACGCTCTCTCACAGGATTGGATTTGGTAGAAAGAGGATTTGAGTGGAAAGCAACTTGGGGAAGGCTAGAGTTCAAGATTTATGTGGTTGGAATGGAATATCTTGACCTCAACACAAGTGTAGGTGGTTCTCTCTCAGAAAATGTGTACTGGAAGTGTAGGCATGTCCTGATGGCTCTCTCCACGAAGGAAGAGTGGGTGGAGGGGTATTTATAGCCTCCACACAAAATCTAACCGTTACACACAAATCACCAAACTTGGTGGGACCGAATCATGAAACTCGGTCAGACCGATTTAGTTCAAAATGTGAACGTTAGGATTCTCGGTGGGACCGACATGTCAACTCGGTGGGATCGATTTTGTTAGGGTTAGGGCATAACGTAATCTCAGTGAGACCGATTACACAAACTCGGTGAGACCGATTTTGGTAATGGACTAACAGAGAGTTGGTCAGGCAAACTCGGTGGGACCGATTCGCTCATCTCGGTTGGACCGAAGTGTTACGAAAGGGAAACAGAGAGTTTACATTACAATCTCGTTGGGACCGATCGCTCATCTCGGTTTGACTGAAACATTACGAAGGGAAACAGAGAGATTGCAATCCCATCTCGGTGAGACCGAAATCCCTATCGGTGAGACCGAAAAGACTAGGGTTTCCGGCAGTGGCTATGTCAACTGAACTCGGTGGCGCCGGATAGAAAGAATCGGTGGGGCCGAGTTGGATATTTGGTGTGGGACATATGTGGATATGAGAAAGTAGTGGAGGGTTTTGGAGCATATCACTAAGCATTTTGAGCAAGCACCTCATTAAGCAACACCTCATCCCTTCTTAACAGTATTGGCTTTTCCTATAAAGTCAATGTGATCTTGGATCACTAAAATAGAAAATGTAGAGTCTTGTGCTTTGAGCTTGAGCCAATCTTTTATCCTTAGCATTTTGAAGGGTCCACTTTCTAATCCATGCCATGCCAACCATTGAGCTTTTCTGAAATATTCATCTAGGAATAGCATTAGCTCAATGAGCTATATGTTGTTAGGAATTACCAAAACCACCCAGGGATAGTTGCACTTTCAACGATAGCACCACCTATCGGAACCACGCCATAAATTTTCGTGTCTACATTGCCTTTGCTCCCACCAAACTCCTCCCTTTACCTTCATGTGCAATGTTTTACAGTCCGCTGCTATACTCTTAGACTTGCATATGTAGGTTGATTGCTTGACTTGTGCTAAGTTGTTAAAATCTGCCAAGACTTAAAATTGGGAAAGGCTAGATTTTTATTTGGTCATGTAGTCTAATCTCCCCCTCTAGACATACTTTCGATCCTACAAGTGGTATCAAAGCTTTGTTCTCCATTTGCCTTGATTTCCATAGCTTTTGGTGATCATAGCCTTGGTTTCACAACCTAGGAGAGTATGGCGTCTAGCGAGGGAAATTACCACCGTAGAGGTCCTTACTTTGATGGTACTAATTTTGCTAGTTGGAAGCATAAGATGAAAATGCATATTCTTGGACATAACCCCGTCATTTGGGCTATTGTGTGTATTGGATTTCAAGGTGAATTCTTTGATGGGAGAGAACCAAACCGTGAAGCAACCGCGGAAGAGTTGAAGATGCTGCAATACAATGCTCAAGCTTGTGATATTCTCTTCAACGGATTGTGCCCCGAAGAATTCAACAAAATCAGCCGTCTTGAGAATGCAAAGGAAATTTGGGATACTTTGATTGATATGCACGAGGGTACTGACTCCGTCAAGGAATCCAAATTGGATGTGCTTCAAAGTCAGCTTGACAAGTTCAAAATGAAGGATGGCGAAGGTGTCGCTGAAATGTACTCTAGGCTCGCTCTCATCACAAATGAGATTGCCGGCTTAGGAAATGAAGAGATGACTGATATATTCATCATCAAGAAGATCCTAAGAGCCTTGGATGGAAAATATGATACTGTGTGCACATTTATCCAAATGATGCCCAACTACAAAGATCTTGAGCCAACAGAAGTCATTGGAAGAATTTTTGCTCATGAGATGTCACTCAAGGATAAGGAAGAGCTTCACAACAAGTTAAGTGGTGCTTACAAAGCCTCATGTGATGCTCCTACATCATCGAGTGAGAAACAAGCCTTCAATGAAGAATTGAGCCTAATTGTGAAGAACTTCAACAAGTTCTACAAGAGTAGAAGCAAGGAAAGAAGTTCCAAGTCAAGGTCCTGCAATGACAAAATATCTTCGAGTTGTGAACGTAATTGCTACAATTGTGGAAGACCCGGACACTACTCCAATGAGTGTACGCCCCCCTACAAAAGAAGAGAAGATTCATTCAAAAGGAGAAGTAGAAGAGAAGAATCACGACCTAGGGAGAGAAGGAGTAGAGATGACCATTATGAACGAAGAACATCACAGAGAAGCAAGGATTCGGAAAGGAAGGACAAATCATCAAGGAGCTACACAAAACGAAGACATCAAGCTCATGTTGGTGAATGGGTATCCGGCTCCGACTCCGACAATCACTCCGAGAGAAGTTATCACTCAGACTCCGAATATACTCAACATGAAGGTGTTGCCGGTCTAGCACTTGTGTCAACCAACTCCTATGACATATTTGACTCACCAAATGAAGGAATTGGAAGATGCTTCATGGCTAAAGGTCGAAAGGTATCACACCCCGAGTATGTTGATTTCAATAGTGATGAAGATGATTTGCTAGGTGATGATGATTTACTTGTTGACAACTCTAGTAATGAAAACTATTATGAACTTGCTATTAATCATGATAATCAAGATAAAACGAATGACGATGATAAGAAGGAGATTGAGCATCTAAGTAAAGAACTAAACACTCTTAAGTTATCTCATGAAACTACCTTGGAAGATCATCGAGAACTTTTAAAGACTCATGAGAAGTTACGCTTTGAAAAGTTCTACCTTGATCAAGAGCATGGGTTCTTAAAGGCAATCAATGATGATCTTCACAAGAAAAGTTCTTCTTACATTGCCAAGCATTTACTCTTGTCTACTTACATGCCACAAGTTAAATCTAGCAACAAGAGTAAGAAAGATTCTTCTTCTAGTAGTAACAATAATCATGTTAAATCCAATGTTGTTGCTTCTAGTAGTTCTCTTGATTCCACTAATGATTCTCTTA
Source organism: Triticum urartu (assembly GCF_003073215.2). Taxonomy (NCBI): domain Eukaryota; kingdom Viridiplantae; phylum Streptophyta; class Magnoliopsida; order Poales; family Poaceae; genus Triticum; species Triticum urartu. The sequence goes on from NC_053028.1 coordinate 285,979,398, forward strand.
GCCAAGTTACACTTGAGCAAGAAAATAGCCTATTGAAGGGGACTATAGAGAAAGGTGTCTACAAGAGTCTTGCTAAAAGTAAGCAATTTGAGGAAATTGTACGCAAGGAAGGAAGGCACCGGAAGAATCAAGGTATTGGTTTTGAACGAAAGTTCAATGCCAATGGAGTTGAGTGGGAATAAGATCAATACCCCAAGAAGAAGTTTGTTCCTCAACAAGAGAAGTACACTACAAAAAAAAGACACATCCGTGACATTTTGGGCCGAACGAAAATTTTTCTGTCATACTTATGACACTTCTATGACAATAATTGTGACAAAACCCGGTATCATCATAGATGTGGTGGGGTCCTACTTCTATGACAAAAGATCATGACAAAAAATGGGCTTTTCATCCTGGGCGGGCCGGAGATGCAACTGCATGACATTCTTTGGGCCATCCATGACAGAAAAACCCGTGGTAGAAGCGAGGGCGAGGAAATTATCGGGGAGTTCCCGGTTACGGTGGCTGGTTGGGGGCCGAGCGATGCGCGTTTCTCTCATACGTACGCGCTTGTGTGCGAGGCGTTGTGCTCTAACTGAACTCGAGCGAGGCGTTGGGCTCTAATTGAACCCGAGCAATTGCAGTGCAGGCTTCGCGTTATTGAACCCGAGCGATCGATCGATGGCTGTTAACTGAACCCGATCGAGAGATTCCTTTGCTACTGCTGCTAACTGAAGCTGATCGATGTTGCCTTTGGATGAACAGTGAGCGTTGTTGGGGGGTTTGGATGAACTGTTCCCGGTGGGGGTTGGATGAACAAGAACCCATGGTAGTAGAGGCCGTTGCCGCTGGATGAACAGTACCCCGATCGATCGAGCCGGTGGATGAACAGGATCCCGTGGAGGGCTGGATGAACTGGACCCTGTGGAGAACTGGTTGAACAGTAGCCGGTGGAGGACTGGATGAACAGTAGACGATGGAGGGATGGATGAATAGTAGCCTGTGGAGGGGTGGTTGAACAGGACCCCGTGGAGAGGGCTAGTTGAACAGTAGCCGGTGGAGGAGAGCGCGGTGGAGGCTGGATGAACAGGAGCCCGTGGATGAACAGTCGCAGGTGGAGGCTAGAGGAGGTCGATGGTGGAGATGGACAGTATCCCGTGGAGTCCCATTTTTCGGTATGCCACACCCCTCCCGATGAACAGGACCCCCGTTTCGACTGTAGCGCTCCAACACAAGTTCGTTTCCTCCGTTTTGCGGTACGCCACACCCATCCCGATCAATAGGACCCTGTTTCCACCGTACGAGGTCCGTTTCCTCCGTTTTGCGGTATGCCAAATCCCTCCCAATGAACAGGATCCCATTTCCACATTGGCTGGTCGAACACAAGGCCGTTTCCTCCATTCTATGGTACGCCATGCCTCGTTTCCATCGCCTGTTCCGTCCAAGCCCCATTTCCTCTGTTCTGCGGTATGCCATGCCTCATTTCCATCGCATGTTCCGTCCAAGCCGGTTGGCTCCTGATGAACAACACGCGTTCCATTGCCTCCTGATGAACACGACGCATTCTGTTGCCTCCCCATGAACACGACGATGATGCAGTTTCTCTGTTCTGACCTAGCCACAACCATGTACACGAGCCCTGGTCGCACATATGCGCGAGTAGGCATTCGAGACCCCGCCTGTATGTACGTACGTGGCCATATTTACTTTCTTGCACCCTGGCCGCTGTACGTACGTGTACATGCTACGTGCACGCCTCTACTACCACACGCGCGTGCCTCTACTACCACAGGCGCCCTTCCTTACACGGCCATGGTTCATCGCTGTAGCCTGCAGACAGACCAATCGACCAGTATGTACGTACATGTTCGCGACCAGAATGACAATGCTATGTACGCTTCGACCGGGTGGGTCCCGACTGTCAGACACTTCCTTGCGTGCGAAGATGTAGCTGGTGGGTCCCAGCAGTCAGGGGGGCGAATCATTTTTTGCCCGTAATATGGACGCACTTCCTTGCGTGCGAAGATGTAGCTGGTGGGTCCCAGCAGTCAGGGGGTAAACATTTTTTCATGAAATACAATGGCCCGTCCGGTGGGTCCCTGCTATCAGGTGGAGGAATCATTATTTTCCACAGAATAAGGAGGCACTTCCTTGTTGCGGCCGTGGACCCAGCTGTCAGCCTCTCCATGTACAGTACTCTTCCGATGGAAGTCGTTCCTTGAGCAAGTTGACCACGCCGCGCCATCGCAGAGAGGAGTACGAGGGTTCACTGGTTCGAGGGCGGTGGACAACGGCGAGCCCTAGGAAGGGAACGACGCGGAGCCAGGGAAGACGCGGTAGTGGATGCCCACGCAGAGAGGAGTACGAGGGTTCACTGGTTCGGCTTCGGTGTGAGGCTACCGTTGCTGCAGAATAACAGGGGATGTGGGTGAGTGGAGGGATGGCCTGGCCAGCGGTGGGAGTAGTAGGGGCGGTGAGGCCTCCACAACAGCACAGCCGACCATGGGAGGCAGGAGCAGGTGGCACGACCGGCGCTACTTTGGGCGGCTGGAGCGAGAAGACTAGAGGTTGAAGAAGCACTACGGCCGTTGGATGGACATCGTACGGTCACTAGAGCTAGAATCGTTCATATTGACTAAGTTGACAAAGTCCTCCATCCCCGTCATCTTAGTAGGCCCACAAGTCAGCCTGCCATAATGGTGGGTCCCAGCTAGGAGGGGGAGTATTCATTTTTTTGGGCGTAATAAGGAGGCACTTCCTTGTGTGCAAAGATATATAGCTGGTGGGTCCGAGCTGATAGCGGGGGGGGGGGGCATTTTTTTCAAGAAATACAGAGGCCCTCCTGGTGGGTCCCAGCTGTCAGGTCGAGGAATCATTATTTTGCGCGTAATAAGGAGGCATTTCCTTGTGTGGACCCCTACTGTCAGCCTCTTCTGATGGCTGTTGTTTGTTGACCATGTTGACCTCGACGCGCCGAGAGCACAAACACGGTGGACGAGGGCGAGGCCTAGGAAGGGAACGACCCGGAGCCGGCGAAGCCACCACAGTGGATGCCCACACTAAGGGGTGTACGAGCGCTGACTAGTCGGCTGCAGGGTGAGGCTGACGTCGCCGGAAAATAACAGGATGTGCGGGTGTGCAAAGGGATGGCCTGGCGGCAGCACAACCAGCCACGGGGGGAGGGGGCAGGCAGTCCCGTCGGCGCTGGTTTGGGTAGCTGGAGCAGGAAGATCAAAGATTGAAGAAGCACGGCGGCCGTTGGATGGACATCCAACAACCACTGCTCTATGTTGACTAAGTTGACAAAGCATTGCGTACGCGTCAAATTTTTTTAGGACAACGTCATCGTCAACCTAGTAGGCCCAGAAGTCAGCCTCCAAATCTATGGAAAACAACATACAACCCATTAGCCATTATTTTCAATAATTTATAGCCCATTTGCTAATTCTTAAGGATAGTTGAAGCCCATATTCTTTTTATTAGCATTACAGACCATATATTCTGGCCACTGCTAAAAAATTCAACAAAATTTTTCATATTTTGGTGGGGTCCAAACTCTTTTAATCACAAAACTTCGAGTCGCGTTAAAAATAATTTTAAAAAAATTATATCAAAATAAAATTCAAAAAACAATTCTCCGCAAAAAAGGAATGAAATTTAAAATCTTAACTAGCAAGATGCCCGTGCGTTGCACGGAATATGAAGATGCATTTGTATGAGTAGTCTATCTTGTGGGAGAAAAGACAATCTTTTAATGTAATTGCCAGTTGGATTTGGTTTTTATAAGAGTAGAGAGTAGAGAAATCCACAAAAAAAATGATATTTTGATGTAATTGTCAGTTGGCTTTGGTTTAAAAATTTACAGCCCATTTCTTACTACTTTACATCCCTTCCTCCTCGTCTTGAAAGATTTGCTGCCCAGCAGGGCTGAGAAAAGCAGATAGGCCTTAGTTTTGGTGTTCTCCAAAAAAAAGAACCGTCTAGCCATTTTCAGAAAGAAAAAAGATATCAACTGGGCTCGTCATGTGCTTAAATAAAAGCGTAAGCATGGGTTAGACGGGCCACAGCCCCTGCACAGAGCGCAGTTGAGCTCCGTCTCTGAAACTAAAAAAACAACTGGGCGAGCTGCTGGGTCCCTGGTGTTATCCGCTCATTGTGTAATTTTAACTAATCCACCGCCGCGCCGACCTATGCATCGCCGGTGTGAGATGAGACTTCGATGACTTGTGTTGGCGACATGCCGCCGTTGGTGGACTCTGCGTCCCCCTTGCTGAAGTCGACCGTGTCTCGTCCTCGTCCTCTTCATCGGCGCCACCCTCAAGGTTGTAGTACTCGTAGTAGTGGCTGTGCCAGAGCTCACGTTGGTACTCTATCGCCGATTCCTCGACGGACAGACTCTTCTCTACCTCGACCTCGGCCACGTGCAACTCCTCCTCCCGACGCTCCTCAATCTCCGCCGTCTCCTGCATCTCCAGCTCCCGCTCAGCGACCTCATGAGGAAGCAGGTGCTCCATGGCCACCGCCACCTTTTCAGACATGGGTTGCATGCTGGAGTCCGAGGTGGCCTGGAATATCTTAGCGTGTGCATCCTCGATCTTGGCGTGGATGGCCTCGACCCGCGCCAGGGTGACATCGGCGGCACAGACGACGGCTCGAGCGCTCTCGGCGTTTGCAGCTGCCATCACAGCAGCAACTGCAGCCCTCTCAGCGGAAGCGGCCGCGCCCAATGCAGATGCGGCGGCACTCTCGGCATAGGCGGACGTGCTCTCGGCGCAGGCAGCAGCGCTCGGGGGGGACGCAACCATCGTACGGGCCTTCATGAAGCATTTCCACGGTGTCATCTTTGCAAGAAGGGGGTGCGGGAATGGGGATTGGGATTCATGGATATGGGGGTTGCCGGCATTGGAGCAGATGAGCCGGCGAAGCTTAAGGAGGGAGACTTAAATAGACCCAGATATTTTCATCGCAAACGGTTCCTAGAAAACAACTGTGTGTGATGTTGTACATATTTTTTATTAGCCGTGAAAGACGAATTTGGAGTAAAGTGGCAACAGATGGTGTTTTAAATGAACGAGAAATTTTGTAGTACTAATACAACTGTCATGTCAAATTTTGGAAAATTTCAGGGGTCATTTGACCTTTTAAGACATTTAAGTGATTTTCTAGCAGTGAGGAATTAGGAGGAAGTATTTTTTTGTCTTGTAATAACGAGGCACCTATTTGCGTAATGCAATGTCCCTGGTGGGTCCCTACTGTCAGCCTCTCCACGTACAGTCATCTCCTGATTCCTCATGGTTGTTGACCATGTTTTTTTGCAGGGAGGTTGTTGACCATGTTGACAACGCCAGACGGCGGCGGGCACAGCGAGCGAACCAAGGCGGAGAACGACGGCGAGGCCTCAGACGGGAATGAACAGCAACCATGGAAGATGCGGTAGTGTAGTGGCAGGTGGAGGGGAGTACGAGGGCAACAACATGCAACTCAAGCTTACAAACGGTACAAAAAGCCCAAGGATCAATTGTTCATGAATTTTTTAGACAAAACCCAAATTGAACATGGCAGTAACATCTAACCCAACCACTCTTTTTTGCAGTCACAAACGAATGGATCGGTTTGATCCATAAAATCAACATCCCGTGCAAAAAAATTATTTTAGGATGACTACAACTTGTTGTAAATAGAAGGTGAGCACGTTTAGAAGCCCATTTGTCCACCTGAAACTTCTTTTTGTTTGCTTTCCAACGTGTCCGTCCATGAGAAATCTCTTGCGGTAAAACTTAAGCCTCACGAACAATAGTAACCTTGCATTCAACAGGAAGAATGTGACAAAGTTTCTGTTTGCCTGGTTGGATGCATATCCTTCCATCGTTATTGTCCTCAAACAAATGTCACGAGAACTAAGATAATCCTGGTGCTTATTACGCCACCGATTGGTTTATACGTTTTTGTCCATGTGGTAGCACTGCATAAGTACACATGAAGATTGAAAACAGTTAAGGTCTGAACAAAGAGTATGTCGAAAGAGCGACAACTGAATGATTAATTCTAGTACAATATATACGGGCTTTCAATGTGCATGAAATCATCACCCCTATATATAAATTCTCCAGAGATGGAAAGCATCACAGCAAGCCAATAATTATGTTCAGATCAAAACTAAACATTCCGATATATAAGATCTTGACAGAATCCAGCAGCATTGATAGGCTATCCATGGACGAACTCTTCATTGAGCATATAACATAATATTAGTACCCAAAGTGTACTCCAAGATGATATAAAACTTATGCGCACAAATGAAAAATGCAGCTTATGATTACGAATGTGTAGATGTAATATACGGTACCTGAATAAGTGTGGAGCCAAACACCAACTTGTTGTGATCATCAAACGGATCACGAATTACACCCAAGGTCTCCAGTTTGGGCGCAGAGATGACTGTTATTTACGAAGTTGTATAACAATTATCAAGGAGGAACCTTTGAAGTGAAGGGGCATCTTCGATGATGAGCTGTTGTCCTTCAAAACAAATTCCAATGCTTTTAAGGTGAGGCAACTTTATTTTGAGACAACTGATAGGGATTTCTATTCCCAAAACAATTAGCAAGCGCTCCAGGGCAGGGCAACTGGAATGGATGATGCTATGCAGTGAGGCCTCCGACAGATAAACCACCACAAGCGGAAGTTTTTTTAGTAGTGGGAGTCAAAGCATTTGTACCAGATCGTCTGGTAGATGGCACCGGGCGAAGGTGGTGGTGTGGAGAGAGGAGGAAAACCGCGAGATGGACAACAGTGGTGTGGGCACGAATTCTTGGCGTGTTTGTGGTATGAAACTTTCGTGGTAATGGTAGAACTCAAACTTCTGGAGTTTTTCGAATTCAGGGGATGTCAGCCAAGCGTCCACCGTCCCGGGTATGGACAACAGGTAGCATGTCGGGATGCAGAGGCGTTGAACGGGGCTCTGTTGGTGAGAGGAGACGATGGCTCTGAGGAGATCAAATTCAGGAAGGACAGATATCTGACGACAGTCGAGATTGAGGGGCGCTGTGCGCCATAGAGGGCGCCACCGAGTTGAGAGGACTTGTGAGTGGCAGCAATCCTTGGTGGGGAGAAGCGAGATGATCTCCTCAAGGATGATGTCCAGGAGATCGCTGATGTGGTCCATAATGATTCTACCGGTTCCTCAGATCCGGGTGGGGGGGCTCGCCACTTCTCCCCGCGCTGCCGGGTGCAGGATCTACAACCGGCATCGCCGCTGGCGGGAGGCTCATCTTCTTGGCGTTGGGGCCTGCCGACTCCATTTTCCTTGTGGGCGTCACGCTGAGCTAACGTGTTTGAGTAGAGTAGCCAGAGACGAGCCTAGTGGCAGTGTGAGTGGGGAAGGAGGTCTGGGGTTTTCCGTAGGAGTGGAAGAAGAGGAGTAGGCGTTTCCTGTACTAGTGAGGAAGAAGGTGAGCGAGGGTTTTCTGGACGAGTGAGGAAGATGGGGAGCGGGGGGAATTGGGGGGCGACGGAAGTGGGAGAGTCCAGTGAGCTGTAGTATAAGTGGAAGAGAGGAGGAAGGAGGGTTTTCCTAGGATAGCCCCCTCTTCAATAAATATGGGCTTCTCCTTGCAAAAAACAAAAAACAAATGGGCTTTAAGATGGATAGGCTTTTGAATCAGCCTAGTCGACTGCCCGCGTTTCGTACTGGAGGGCCTTGTGCTAGAGGCAGCCCGAGACACCCTCCAGCTTATTGCGCATTCAAAAAAAAGACACCTCCAGCTTATGGCTACTCATCAGTAACCTTTTTCAACTTGGCATCCACCTAATTAGAGGATGCGGTACTAGATGCAGACACTCACACTAGTCGCATAGCGCGGCAAAGTGAGGTGTCAAATAACAGGCCTACAATATACTTACTAGATTGTGAAGGTTCACAGTCTAGTCAACATTTACGTTAACCTAAGCTTCAGAAGATACGGTATGCATACTAACATTCAGAAGAACAAAAGTTCAGCATGTTTATGCATCTCAATGATTCACAATACTATAACCAATACAAAGCTGTGAGAAGGTGTGGAAATAAAGAAAATCGGTCAATGCTTCTCTGAGCAAAGGGCCTCCCTGCGCATGCATTAATTTCCTTAATTTCCTGGGCATGCTTGTTTCCTCTCAATGTTGCGAGCACTTTGAGCATGTTGGCAACTCCGCAGCTAGCTAGCTGCCTCATCTTGCAATTGATGCTAACACATTTGCAGCAAACACATGAGGCAATAGAGATGACTCAACATGAGTCCATATTATGCAGTTCCCCTGAAATCATCTTCATTGTCCAGAATCTAAAAAGATAGGAAAACAATAGCTATACTTAAACGGTGTTGCAAAACAGTAGCACATATTAATAGCTCGGCATGACAAAACATGATCATCTGGACAAAGGGGATACTGACCTACCTGAGGAAGATTATATATAATTTCATAAGTCCTTGGTTGATTTCCACCTTCGCCTGCACTGCTTGTTTTCTACTCCACAGATGACATGATCGTTCCGCACTGCAATCAGCAAGTCAATGTACGAATAAGCTTATTTCATCTTGCGGTGGTGATTGTACCTAGTTACAAATGTAGGAATACCTGGAGCACCATGAGGTTAGATGACAGCAGGTAGATGCAGCCATATAAGTTTTGTGCCCCACCTTTTGTCTCACAAAGTATGTGTAGTCTGAAATGCCGGGCTTGTAGCAGGCGGTGCCCTTGGTTGGCGTGCCGCTTCAACAGCGGAAGCAGTGAGAGGTCGCATCGCCCTGACTTGCCATCAATGTGGAGCGACGAGCTCAGCTGGCGTCGGATGGGAAGGTTTCGATTTTTGATTCAGTTGCTGTGCTGCTACCGTCCAATATTCGTGTGTGGTTGTTTCTAGAATAAAAAAGGAGGTACTCCTACTTATGTTACTCCCACTATGGCTAGCCTTGCGCTTGGCTCTTCTCCTCTTTCGGAAGTCGAACAATAATGGTTGTACTACAGTAGTACTTCTGGCAATCTGACACCAAATGAACTGCTGCACGTCCACCACTTATAAGCAAAAGTTTCTCCTCATGCCGAGAGCCACCACGCACGTGTTGGCGAGGGAGAAGGCATAGTAAGCAAGCTTCTCGTTGTTCTGCGAGTTGATGGAACACACCAAAGTTATTTAGTACGTACTCTCTCCAAAAAAGGGCTGACCATGTCATGGCTACCATCCCGTGCTCCGTCGTTGTGTACGTGCACTATTCACGTGCCATCAAGGTGAAAAAAATATTGCGTACAAGAGTAGGTGCCATCGAAGTGCATGATTCACTTATGCACTGCTTATCTGATTATCTCCATTTTCTTGCATGACACGTGCACCTTGATGCTAGATGTCTCGCGTGTTGGCAAAAGGATGAACAAAGCTCACATAAAAAAGAGTGGAAGAATATAGATTCCCGATGACCGAGAAGGAGCAAGGAGCCTCGCGGTGGAGCATCTACAAAGAACCTTGCACATTTTCCTCTGTTTTTTGCCGCCTGCCGGCCTATAAACAAATAAAAGAACATGAACTCTTTGCTAACCACTAGAGACGATACATCAGGATGCTAAGTTGAAGATATTTTATTAGTTTATATTGATAACCACACAAGAAGCCACACATGTACAGGACGCATGCAGCCACACATGTACACACACAAACGCACAAACTCATGCCGATCCAACTCATGCACAAACGCGCACAGCATGGAGCACACAACACACGCACACAAACACATGCATGCACACACACTCGGCCGCAAAATGCACGTGAATAACACATGCATGCCCACACACTCGGCTGCATGGAGGCGTGCGCCGTCTGCGGTGACATCCGGTTCGTCGTGCTATGGCGATGCTCGCACACAACGGTGCCTACGCATCTCTTGCAACACCTCTTTGCCGTCGTTGATCAACGACTAGCCGGAGACGAAGATGACCAGAGCCTCAGCCTTAGAGCTAGCACCGATGGAAAAGCACGCACGTTGCACGCACACGAGCACATACAGAAAGATCCACAAGCTCGTATCGCTTCTCGCTCCTCGTTTATCTCAAAGTGCGGCGGGCTGGCGTTTTTGCCATCTATTGAGGTCAGTTAACTCATCACACGTTAGCGACATGCCAAGAGCATTCTAAAAAGATCCTTTCATGTTCCGTTTTCAAAAAGAAAAAGATCCTTTCATGTACGAATTGGACTGTATGCTTTGAGCAACTTGCATGTCCTATACTGCTCCTGTTTGGATACCCTAACTTAGCTAGAGGTTAGACTAACTCATGACTAACCCTGAACTAACTGTAGCCAACGAGGTGTTTCGGTGACAGGGTTAGATTGACAATAAATGCACTTGATGGAGAGAGAAAAGTGATTTTTCAGTGGGCCCAAGGAGGTACTTACTGTGGGATAGATGAAGTGATGGTTTCTTCGCCCGAGCAACTCATTACTCTGGGAATATGGGAGTACCAGCGGATTCAAGGAACAGAGAAATGATGGTTGCTTCGTCCGAGCAACTTACTATGGCGAAGGTGGGGCTCTGTGATTTGACTGCTCACAAGTCATTACTAATGTGGCGCAACGACCAGGGTGAATCTTTCCCTGCAGTTGTGCACTCAATATTGCTGCACGGCAGGAGGAGACGGATGAAGGATGTCCCACATGTCGGCGAAACGAAGTTGAATTGTTTCTGGCATTGCTATCAATCCTTCAGGATTTGTTTATATGTACGCATAATTTTAATGAAATTGTACTGTGATGATATGAAGGTTTCAACTTTGGTTCCCGCAGGAAAAAAAGGTTTCAACTTAGGATTCATGTGTCCTCTTGCCTCAAGATTATCTCGTTACAACATTCCATCAAATACAAATGAAACTACCATGGATGCTAATGCATCTCAATGGTTAGAAGATCAACGCCAATATTCACATCACAACTGAAGACAAAGTTGTGAGAAGGTGTACAAATAAAGAAAAATATATAATTGATCGATGTTGTTCGTAGGCATGGGTCCATTTCCTGGGCACAATGTTCATTGCTTGGCATCTAGTTTCACCCAGTGCTATAGCCAAAAAGGGGGTGTACGGAGGACACCACAATCCGATCATTTTGTGCAGCTCCACTAAAATCGAGCTGACCATCCCTGTTTGCAAAGATATCTAGTCAGTGTGATTACAATAATAGTGGAACTAGATGATGAAACATAACACACAAAAATAGAAGCCGATCACCTCTACGATCTCTCTTTAGGACTAACTACTTGTTGGAGAAGATTAGGCAGGAGTTGGATGAGGAGGATAGCAAAACCAATCTCCATTTCTGCAGTCCCACAGAAATGTAAAAACGTTGCCCGTGTGACATTTTGGCAGAACTGCACAAAACACTCTTAAGAAAAAAAGTGATTTGTGCAGTTCACCAAAAGGTCGCAATAGCAACGAGGTGAAATGACTAGCCTTGTTTGCAAAAAAGAGGTAGAAAGGAAACAATTACTAGTGAATAACACGAGTTGAAGACACAAACGCCGACAAAAAAGAAGCATATTCCATGTAATAAGGGAAAGATAGCAGCATGGTGGTTTATCAAAAATGATTTGAGGACGAGATTGCAAGATTGAAAGTACGCCGGCCGAGATACGTTTTAAGCAAACAACTAAAGAAGATCCACATGCAGCAACGTCGAAAGATGGGCAGTGGAGCAAGGCCGGAGGAACCTATACCTGAGGGTCGTCGGGATGTTACTAGGAGGGCGCCGGCGGCCGGGATCTGCCCATACTGCGGCAAAGAGCATGTGGCAAAGGCCCTACCGCGCCGGAGCTTGGTTAGAGAGAACGACGGGTACCGCAGATCGGGACATGCTGCCTCAACGCCGTCGACGGAGAAATGATGCACATCCTCCCTTTCCGCCGGCGGACGGGATGCGATCGGATCACTGACCAACGGTGAGAGAGAGGCCACCGCCGCCTTGTGTGAGATGGTGTGACGAGAGACAAACCCCGGCAGGCAGACTCCGTTGTATATAGTGGAGCGGATTTTTCCATTTTCCCCACGGCAATCGTTTTATATTCTGTACTACACGCCATTGAGGAGGAATATATAACTTTATTTAATACAAAGGCGTCAAGTCGAACTTTGTTCCATCTAGGCGTGGTACCCGACCCTCCTTCAAGTAAATAACCGTTACACGCGTCAAATTATCACGTGAGCCGCCTTTTCGTAAAGAAACGAACTCCACCGTGTACCCACGCGGGTGTGGCCGGGAATGAGGCATGAGTACATGCGTCCCACATGCACCTCTTCTTTAGGTGCAGGTACGTACGTGGGTGGGTGTGAGAGAGATGGTTTGTGCGAAACCGATGCAATGTATCGATGATATCTCAAACAAAAAAATGTAACATATGCAATGTGTGTGAAACAGAGTCATGGATATATCATATATAGAGGGAGCGATCCACGAGAAGAGTGTGGAGGGATCATCGACGTGAGATATCAATAGAATCAAAAACAGGGATGAAGTGTGTGGCTGCGCGATCGATAAAGATGCCATCGAATTTGTGTTTGCCCACGTCAAAGATACAGGGCGGCTGGCCTACTGGACTTTGAGAGGGAAGAGGTGCAGTTTTTCTCTATGGCATGGATACCTACCTACAACGTTCGACTATAGGTGGGGGGGGGGAGGGGGCAGAGACCTAACTATAGAGAGGTAGATCGACTAGTATATGTGTGGAGAAGGAGAGAGACCTAGCTATGTATAGAGGGAGATCGATTGGCATCCATGGATATGTGTAGGAGAGGAATAAGGTTGGGAGAAAGACAAAGGTACAGTGTCGGAGGGTTGGTGATGGAGTGGCATCTCACAAATGGTGGGAGAGGCCTGCTAGACAAACATAGGGTACGAGTGCAATATCAATAAGAGAGGGTGGGGTTGTCTGTCTGTCTATGCACGTGCGTGTGAGAGACGGGTCAGGAGGTATGCAAGGATTATGAGGGGAGATGATATGGTCGTTGCAAGCATACGTAACTACATAGGAAGATCAATTGTCGTGTGTCGAAAGGGAGAGACATAACTAGTGAGGTAAGTCTATCGGTGCATGGGGAAAAGAATTATAGTTGACCTAGCTATATGTAGGGGGATCAGTACGTATACATGCATGCATGTGTTAGAAGCAAATAAGGTACGGAGAGATAGACAGGGGGAGAGGGGTGCGGATAGGAGGTGGTGCGAGAGGCCTACTATGTCGAGGGGGGAGGAGTGTGCGACTATGAGATCGATGAAAAAAGGGGCGGGAGTGTGCACCTGCGTGGAACTATATTGGACATAGGGGGCATGGACGGTGAGCAGAGAAGAGGGGAAGTATGTGTTTGTGGTAGGCACACTTGGCTAGAGAGGTATATCGACCGGTGTGTGCAGAAAAGGAGTCGGGGAGCCTACACACACCGCGGGTGAACGACCTAAAGAGAAATAACGAACATGCGCGATGGAGGGGACACTGAGGGAGGGTGAGAGGGGGGCGCGCATGTGCATGCACGATAGAAAATTAGCGCTAGCTAGCTAGAAAGAGAAGAGGGTCGTGAAGGTGTTAAAGATGAACATAGATCATAATTAATTATAAAAAAATTGGATACAGATACTTGAAGAAGATATCATAATGTAGAACATTGATTATAATTTGGGCTAATGTGTGGCTTTTGCAGCTCAGGGCTAAATACTTGTCGTAATGTAGGGGGCGGGCACTATACTTTGTGTGATAAACACGGTGTACGTATGGAACATGGTTTAGATTATGAATATATAGTTAGTACATCAAATGTACTATTATTTGGAATCAACATCAAGTGTATTCAAAAGATTGAATTCGAGTTCATATAGTACACATAATTCATATCTATCTCTATAGTAATCATGTGGTGTGTTGTTAAGGTAATACATGAATGATGGTTGAAGTTGGCAACAATCATGATTGTAGATTCTTATTGAAATAGATAAACGAATTCAAATTCTGTTCGAATTGTAGCGGTAGTATAAACATTTGGAATTCATTAAAATGTTGGTATGAGTAGGTTACATGCATTATACAGCCAACGGAAAAATTTAACTGGACATAACATGGATTCATACTCTCTCTTTGTGTAGCTTTGAATAGCATTTGTATAGTAAAACGGGACAAGACTCTCTCTTTGTGTGGTGTGAATAGTTTTATTTTTTCGTTTTTTGGTTGAGGGAAGTGCGAATTGATTTGCTACGTACAAGTACAATATTACACCTTACGCTTGTCCCTAAAATTCAACCCGCGCCTTGTTATATCCCGAAAATTCTGATATCGTGCTCCCAAAACTGGCGCCTTCACAACCCGCGCCTTGCAATCCCGAAATTACAACGCGCGCGAAAACTACCTCCAGCTGCCAAATCCCGACACACGAAATCCCCCTTCTAACCCTGAGCCGAAAGGGCCGCTAGTTCAAATCGGTGGGGGTACTTTTGTAACACACCCTACATTTTGGACAAGCGCGTCCCTAAGTCATGGTTCCCCCTCCCATCGCCTCCTTTTCACCATTCAAAATCCCATGCCGCCATAACCTCTCTGCTCCAGCCACGAAACCCCACCCTCCTCCGTCCGCCACCTCACCGCTGCCCAGCCGGAGCCTCTTCCCCAACGACGTAGTCCACCACAACAGCTCGACGTCCCTCATCCGCCTCCCCGGATGAGGATCCATCATCCATCCCATCGTCCCGCCGGTTCAGCCGCCCCATCCTCCACCTCCAAGGAGCTGCTCTGGCGATCGCCTCGTCTATCGTGGCTGCTCCATCCTCACATCACTGCCTTAACCCGCTCCACCGGAACCTCAACATCCTCACCGACTCCTTGGACGAAGTTGAGGCCTACTCGCCACCACCAAAGAGGTTATACAGTCATCGCATCACACCTTCTCCTTTACTCGACCTCCCGGCGCTGACGGTGCTCCATTCCACACCCCCATGGAGTGGCTACCTCAAAGCCGGCACCACAGGCGACATCTCCATGGCGGCTCTCCCAGTGCGAGGCCCCTTCGGCGGCGGCGTCCATACCAGCCGGATCTGCTGCTGCTACTCCAGCTGTCGCTCGGTCGCTCGCGCTGTTGCTGCTCTGGCTCTCGCTCGCTCGCCCGCTTGCCCAGCTGCTACTGCTCTGGCTCTTGCTCGCTCGCGCTGTTGCTGCTGCTGCCCGGGCTCTCGCTGCTGCTGCTCTGGCTCTCGCTCGCTTGCACTGCTACTGCTGCTGCGGCTCTCGCTCGCTCGCGCTACTGCTGCTGCTCCGGCTCTCGCTTGCTCGCTCGCGCTGCTGCTTTCCCCCTCGCTCGTGCCGCTGCTCTTCTTCGATTTAGCTACACTTCAGTCGATTGAATCGACTTTTTGGTCAGTCAATTTTCAAGGGGTGGTGGGTAAGGGAGTCCTGGACTAAGGGGTCCTCGGGCGTCCGGCCTGTTAGCCATGGGCCGGACTGATGGGCTGTGAAGATACGAATACCGAAGACTGTACCCGTGTCTGGATGGGACTCTCCTTGGTTCGGAAGGCAAGCTTGGCGACCGGATATGTAGAATCCTTTCTTTGTAACCGACCTTGTGTAACCCTAGATCCTCTCGGTGCTTATATAAACCGGATGACTTAGTCCGGAGAGAAAGAGAATTCATTATCATAGCCATACAAGCTAGACCTCTAGGGTTAGCCATTACGATCTCGAGGTAGATCAACTCTTGTAATACTCGTATTCATCAATATCAATCAAGCAGGACTTAGGGTATTACCTCCATAGAGAGGGCCCGAACCTGGGTAAACATCATGTCCCTTGCCTCCTATTACCATCGACCCTAGACGCACAGTTCGGGACCCCCTACCCAAGATCCGCCGGTTTTGACACCGACATTGGTGCTTTCATTGAGAGTTGAATTATGCTGTCGCCAAAAGGTTTGATGACCCCTTTAATCATCGATACTGATGCTGTCCAAGGAGAAACTTTCCTCCCCAGACAGATCTTCGTGTTCGGCGTCTTCGCACTACGTGCCAACTCGTGTGGCCACCTGGAGCAGATCGATAGCTACGTCCCTGGCCATCAGGTCAGATTTGGGAGCTTGAACTATGTTGCGGACATCCGTGGAGACTTGATCTTCGCCGGATTCGAGACCGCGGCTGCCACCCCCGGCCACCCCGATGATCATGACCTAAATCTGTCATCAGACAGCATCCAGGAGATCGCCCCTGTAACCGTTCTGGCCTTAGAGCCGGAGCAGGCTTTTGTAACACCCCGGATGTAACTTTCCCAATTTGTACTCCAACTCTTGCCGTTTCGGCGTTAAGTTATTTTATTTTCTCGGGTTCGGGTCTTTGTCCCCGTGTGTTGTTATCGTTGTCATGCATCTCATATCATGTCATCATGTGCATTGCATTTGCATACGTGTTCATCTCATGCATTCGAGCTTTTTCCCCGTTGTCCGTTTTGCATTCCGGCGCTTCGTTCTCCTCCGATGGTTAATTCTACCTTTCTTTCGTGTGTGGGGACTAAACATTTCCGGATTGGACCGAGACTTGCCAAGCGGCCTTGGTTTACTACCGGTAGACCGCCTATCAAGTTTCGTATCATTTGGACTTCGTTTGATACTCCAACGGTTAACCGAGGGACCGAAAAGGCCTCGTGTGTGTTGCAGCCCAACACCCCTCCAATTTGGCCCAAAACCCACCTAAACTTCTCCATCATCTAGAGCGTTCAATCACGATCGCGTGGCCGAAAATCGCACCTCATTTGGACTCTCCTAGCTCCCTCTATGCCTATTTAACCCCCCCCCCCCCCGAAATTCGGATCTCCTTCTCCCCCCGTAACCCTAAAAATCGCCCCGCCACCGACGGACATGTCCGCCGCCTGATCAGACGCGTCCGCCGCCACGCCCCAGCCACTCCCCGCCTGCCACGTGGCCCTTCGCCGCCGCCGCCCACCGCTCCGGCCCGGGAGCCCAAGGCCGGCCCCCGCGGCCCACTCCCTCCGCCGCCGCGCGCCTTCGCCTCTTCCACGCCCGCGACGCCGCGCACCGCCCTTCGCTGGCCGGCGACGCCGCGCCTCATCGCCGGCCACCGCCGCCTCGACCGGGCCTCCTCGCCGCTTTTGCGCCGCCGCCACCGACCGCCGCCGTCCGCCGCCGCCGCCTCCCGCCGCCGCCTCATGACTTGCCCTGTGGTGAGTGCATCGAGCTCGTAAACATGCCTACTTGAGTTATGTTTCAGCATGTGCCAGTTTTCACTAAGTCTGAAAACTGATTATGTTTTTGCTATGTTCCCATGCTTGCAATTGTATTTTCTGATCCCTTTTGGCTCAAGGTCACTAAGGGACTTTTGTTAAGCTCTTTGAGTAGCTCCATGCCATGCTTTACTTTGCCATGTTCAGGTCCTGTAGCATATAGTTTTGTTGCTCCGAAGAGGGCTACCTGATCTGAAATTCCAGACAAGTGTTGATTTCATTAAGTCTGAGATCTGTTTGTCATATGCATTTTTTGCCATCCTTGTTTGAACCTGTTAATGGATGAATTGGCCGTAGCTCAGTGCTAGAATTTTGTCAAGCATCTTGAATCCATCCCTGCCATGTATTTTGTTGTCATGTTTGGGTGCTGTAGCATGTTCATCTCATTGCATTTAGAAGCCTATTTGCTGTAAATCGTAGACCGGTGTCATATTTGAATCGCTTGCCTTTTCCAAACCGTAACTCCGATTCCAGCGTTCTTTATATCGTTTTCAAGCAATTTCATCTCATCTTTCTAGTGGCACACTTGGATTTGCAAGTTGAGGCCAGGTTCATGCATTTCCTGTCATATCTTGCATTTTGCATCCCGCATCGCATATCATCTTTGCATCATATTGTTTGAGCTTGCCCGTGGTTGATTGTGTCCTTGTTGCTTGTTTGTCTTGTTTGGGTAGAGCCGGGAGACGAGTTCGCTAACGAGGAGCCCGTTGAGTTTGCTTTCTAGGATCCACTCAACTCTGACAACTGTGCAGGCAAGATGATCATACCCTCGAAAGCACTACTATCTTTGCTATGCTAGTTTGCTCGCTCTTTTGCTATGCCAATGCTACGATGCCTACCACTTGCTTTCAAGCCTCCCAAATTGCCATGTCAAACCTCTAACCCACCATGTCCTAGCAAACCGTTGATTGGCTATGTTACCGCTTTGCTCAGCCCCTCTTATAGCGTTGCTAGTTGCAGGTGAAGATTGGAGGCCGTTCCTTGTTGGAACATTTATTTACTTGTTGGGATATCATTATATTATCTTGTTATCTTAATGCATCTATATATTTGGTAAAGGGTGGAAGGCTCGGCCTCTCGCCTAGTGTTTTGTTCCACTCTTGCCGCCCTAGTTTCCGTTATATCGGTGTTATGTTCCCGGATTTTGCATTCCTTACGCGGTTGGGTTATAATGGGAACCCCTTGATAGTTCGCCTTGATTAAAGCTTTTCCAACAATGCCCAACCTTGGTTTTACCATTTGCCACCTAGCCTTTTCTTTCCCTTGGGTTCCGCAGACTCAAGGGTCATCATTATTTTAACCCCCCCAGACCAGTGCTCCTCTGAGTGTTGGTCCACCTGTCTGCTGCCGGTGGCCACCAGGGGAAACTCAGGGCTGGCCTACCCGTACCTAAGACAATGTGAGTGTGCCCTGAGAAAGAGATATGTGCAGCTCCTATCGGGATTTGTAGGCACATTCGGGCGGTGTTGCTGGTCTTGTTTTAACCTGTCGAAGTGTCTTGAAGAACCGAGATACCGAGTCTGACCGGAACGTCTTGGGAGGAGGTCTATTCCTTCATTGACCGTGAGAGCTTGTCATGGGCTAAGTTGGGACTCCCCTGCAGGGATTTGAACTTTCGAAAGCCGTGCCCGCGGTTATGGGAAGATGGGAATTTGTTAATGTCCGGTTGTAGATAACTTGAACCTTAATTTAATTAAAATGAATCAACTGAGTGTGTTACTGTGATGGCCTCTTCTCGGCGGAGTCCGGGAAGTGGACACGGTGTTGGAGTAATGCTTGTGCAGGTTGTTCTCTAGTTTCTTGCTCGCGCTTTGCCTTCTCTTCTCGCTCTCATTTGCGAATAAGTTAGCCACCATATTTGCTAGTCGCTTGCTGCAGCTCCACATATTTACCTTGCCTTACCTATAAGCTTAAATAGTCTTGATCGCGAGGGTGCGAGATTGCTGAGTCCCTGTGGCTCACAGATTACTATTACACCAGATGCAGGGCCTGATGATTCCGCTCCAGGAGACGCGCTTGAGCTCAAGTGGGAGTTCGACGAGGACTCTCAACGTTACTATGTTTCCTTTCCTGATGATCAGTAGTGGTGCCTAGTTGGGGTGATTGGGACCGTGTCGCTTGTTGGGTTCTCTTTTATTTTGGCGCCGTAGTCGGGCCATGAGTGTTTGGTTGATGTAATGTTATTTATGTACTTGATTGATGTGGCGAGTGTAAGCCAACTATGTTATCTCCCCTTTATGATTATATTACATGGGATGTTGTGAAGATTGCCTAACTTGCGACATATGCCTTCAATGCGATTATGCCTCTAAGTCGTGCCTCGACACGTGGGAGATATAGTCGCATCGAGGGTGTTACAAGTTGGTAATCAGAGCCTTCCCCGACCTTAGGAGCCCCATTGCTTGATCGTTTTTAGCGGCCAAGTTGTGTCTAGAAAAATGTTTTGAGTCATTTAGGAATTATATATCAGAGAGCTTAGGAATTCTTTTTACTTCCCAGTCTCCTCATCGCTCTGGTAAGGCATCCTGACATAGAGTTTTGACTCTTCTCTTCTCAAATTTCACTAAAAAAAATTCGGATCACGCGGGTATCTTGGAATCGTTCCGATGGTTTTATGATGAGAACATTGTCTTGGTGCCTCCTGTCAGGGGTTTAGTGGAAGTGTCCTGGGGAGTTGAGCTCTGAGCTGTTGTCATCATAATTTTATCGTTGCAGTTCTGGAATACCTGAGTTTAGTACGCCGACATCGAAAATCTCTTTTATGCAGTTCGTTGGTGAGATAACCTCGACGCCACCCAGTACTGGGGCGGGAGTTCGGGAGTATCGCCATAACTTGTATAACGGATGCTTTTCGAAGGTTGAGGTAGATGGTTTCCGAAGGTTTCTTGGTTATGTGTTGAAGGATGGATACAACTGGATGTAGGATTTGCTAGATTTGGGTGAGATATTATGCTTCCCCTGTATCCCCAACACCTGATTGCATAACCGGAAAGGTTCGGGAGTTTCATAGGTGGGAATTCTAGTAGCTCTAGTTCTTCTTCCATGGATATTGGTTTGAGATTGGGATTTCTTACCGATTATTCGTTCTTGATCCGTACCTTGTTGATTTATTTCTCTACCTTAATTCTACGTGGCTTCTCAATTTATGGATATGTGACCATTTCAAGAGGAATGCATTCGTTCATTTTGTTCGGATGTGAAGACCATATGTTGCAATTTTCATTCCGTTGGATTCAGCTTCAATATTTCTCTATCAATGTGCTAATGGTGGTCAACCTCTTCAGGATGGCTCCTCCAACGCGCACGACTCCGAATCCTGATCCGCCACCACCTCCACCTCCTCCGGAGGCATGGCAAGCTGTGATGGCCGCAACCAATGCAAACACACAGTTGATCATGCAAATTCTTCAAGAGCGCAATCAAGGCAACCAAGGGAATCAAGGCAACAATCAGAATCACTTTGCTACACTCAACTAGTTCCTTGCTAACGGGCCAAAGACTTTCAGCAATTGTCTTGAGGCAACCGATGCTGACGATTGGCTAGTGGATCTGTGCAAGCATTTCGAGTGCAGTAACATCAAGTCTGAGGACTTTGTTAAGTTCGCTTCCTTCCAACTCAAAGATCAAGCTGCAGAATGGTTCCAGCAGTACAAGGACTCCAGAGGTGGACGTGTTATCACTTGGGATGAATTCCGTCAAGATTTCCGAGCTCATCATATTCCCAGAGCGTGGTTGAAAGCAAGCGTGAGGAATTCCGCAACCTGAAGCAAGGCTCTTTGTCTGTCTATGACTACAACAAGTTGTTTCAGAAGCTTGTCCGCTTTGCCAAGCAGGACATACCTGATGAGAAGAGCATGATATACCAGTTCAGGGGTGGTCCCAGAGAAGAAATTCAGCTAGCTCTTGTTCTCTTTGAGCCTTTGAGATACGATGAGTTCTACAACATGGCATTGAAGCAAGAGGCTGCTCAGTTGAGGTGTGATGCTTCCAAGAAGCGAGTCAGAGATGTTACTCCATCTTCCTCTACTCAAGTGGCCAAGCAGCAGAAGTATTGGCTTCCTCCTCCTCCGTTCCGTCAGCCGTATCAGCAGAAGAGCAAAGGTGGCAGTGGTTCTTCCCACCCACCCAACCCTGGCTTTCAGAACAAGACTTCATCTCAACCTCCAAGATCGAGTGCTCCATATCACCGTCTGCTTTCAGAGGTCACGTGCAACAAGTGCCAACAGAAGGGTCACTATGCCAACAAGTGTTTCAACCAGAGGCGTCTTCCTCCTCCTGTCAGATCGGCAAGTACAGCTGTGGTCAAGCATAACCCCAAGCACGCTAAGGTCAACTTGCTGAATGCAGCTCAGGTAGAGGAATCATCAGATGTCATCATGGGTAACTTTCCAGTTAACTCTTTTCCAGCTAAAGTTCTTTTTGACACGGGTGCATCGCATTGTTTCATCTCGAGACCGTTTTCATCTAAGCATGGTTTGCCTTTGCAAATTTTGCCTAGTCCATTAGCAGTTGTCTCTCCCGGTAAGCGCATGCATGCTAACTCCATTGCTCCGGATGTTACTATGACTTTGGGTGACTACAAGTTTCTGGCTTCTCCAACGGTTCTTGGTGACTCGGATATTGATCTTATTCTCGGAATGGATTGGCTTTCTAAGCACAAGGCTCAGCTTGATTGTGCAGCAAGGCAGATTTAATTGACTCATTCGTCTGAGGATGTAATTGTCTTTGCCGCTCGTGATGATACCATCCGTCTGTTTTCTCTCAATGAGAAGGGTGAACTAGATGTTATCTCGCAAATTCCAGTCATTTGCGAATATCAAGACATCTTTCCAGAAGAGCTTCCAGGAATGCCTCCGCACCGGTCAGTTGAATTCGTTATTGATCTTGAGCCTGGCACGGAACTTGTGTGCAAACGTCCTTACAAGCTCGGACCTGAAGAGTTGAAGGAGCTGAAGAAGCAACTCGATATTCAAGAGAAAATGGGTCTCATCCGGCCTAGTTCTTCTCCGTGGGGTTGTGGTGTTCTTTTTGTGAAGAAGAAGGATGGAACAGACCGACTTTGTGTTGATTACCGTCCATTGAACAAGAAGACTATCAAGAACAAATACCCACTTCCCAACATCAACGAGCTGTTCGAACAACTCAAAGGTGCCCAAGTATTCTCCAAGCTTGATCTCCGTATGGGTTATCATCAGATTCGAATCCATGAGCAAGATATTCCCAAGACGGCCTTCAGGACAAGCTATGGTTCATATGAATACACTGTCATGTCTTTTGGTCTCGTCAACGCTCCTCCGACGTTCTCTCGCATGATGAACTTCATCTTCAACGCCTACACCAATGACTTCGTTTTGGTCTATCTCGACGACATTCTGGTTTTCTCGAAGAACAAGGAAGATCATGCCAAGCACTTGCGTTTGGTTCTCGATAAGCTCAGGGAACATCAGTTCTACGCCAAGTTCTCCAAGTGTGAATTTTGGCTCGATGAGGTTCTTTATCTTGGTCATATCATCTCTGCCAAGGGTATTGCCGTGAATCCTGAGAAGGTGTCTGCAATTGTGAATTGGGAACCTCCTCAGAACGTGAAGCAACTCCGTAGCTTCCTCAGTCTCGCAAGCTATTGCCGAAGATTCGTTGAAAACTTTTCTAAGATCGCGAAGCCTGTCTCTAATCTTCTTCAGAAGCACATCAAGTACGTTTGGTCTCCGGAGTGTGACATTGCTTTCAACACTTTGAAAGAGAAATTGATCACTGCTCCAGTTCTGACTCCGCTAATGAATCCAAGCCGTACGAGGTCTTTTGTGATGCCTCTCTCCAAGGTCTTGGCGCAGTATTGATGCAAGAGAAGAAAGTTGTTGCTTATACCTCTCGCCAGTTGAAGCCTAATGAGAAGAACTACCCCACTCATGATCTCGAGTTGGCGGCAGTTGTGCATGCTCTTTTGACTTGGAGACATCTTCTATTGGGAAGAAAAGTGGACATTTTCACTGATCACAAGAGTCTCAAGTACATCTTCACTCAGCCTAATCTCAACCTCAGGCAAACTCGATGGGTCAAAATGATTCAAGAGTATAATCCGAGTATTGAGTATACTCCAGGCAAGGCCAATGTGATTGCTGACGCTTTGAGCAGAAAAGCTTACTGCAACAGTCTGATTCTCAAGCCTTATCAACCCGAGCTTTGTGAAGCTTTCCGCAAACTTAATCTGCAAGTTGTTCCTCAAGGTTTCCTCTCTAACCTTCAAGTCTCTCCTACCTTGGAAGACCAGATTCGCTAAGCCCAGCTTCTTGATGCTATGGTGAAAAAGGTGAAGATTGGGATTTCCAAGAGTCAACCCAAGTACAAGTGCTACCACCTTGATGACAAGGATACTCTCTTCTTCAAGGATCGTATTGTTGTACCCAAAGGTGACCTCCGTAAAGTGATCATGAACGAGGCTCACAATTCTCTCCTCTCCATTCACCCTGGGAGCACGAAGATGTATCAGGACCTTAAGCAAGCTTATTTGTGGACTCGAATGAAGCGCGAGATTGCTCAATTCATGAATGAATGTGATGTCTGCAGAAGAGTGAAGGCAGAACACCAAAGGCCAGCTGGTCTCCTCCAACCTCTTGCCATTCTAGAATGGAAGTTTGACCACATTGAAATGGACTTCTTGACTGGGTTTCCAAAGTCCAAGCGTGGCAATGATGCTATATTCGTTGTCATCGACAAACTCACCAAAGTGGCTCACTTCCTGCCTATCAAAGAGTCGATCACTGCAGCTCAATTGGCGGAACTCTATACCTCGCGTATTGTCTCTCTGCACGGTATTCCACAAGTGATCTCTTTAGACCGTGGCAGCATTTTCACATCCAAGTTTTGGGATTCTTTTCAGAAGGCCATGGGCACCAAAATCCGCTTCAGCACAGCTTTCCATCCTCAAACGAGCGGTCAAGTCGAGCATGTCAGCCAGATTGTTGAAGATATGCCCAGGGCTTGTGTGATCTCCTTCGGCATGAAGTGGGAGGATTGTCTTCCTTACGCTGGATTCTCCTACAACAACAGTTTTCAAGCAAGTTCGAGCAAGGCCCCATTTGAAATTCTGTATGGCAGGAAGTGCCGTACCCCTCTCAACTGGTCTGAAACCGGTTCACGTCAGCTTTTGGGTAATGACTTAATCACAGAGGCAGAGGAAATGTGCAAAGTCATTCGTGATAACCTCAAAGCAACCCAATTCCGCCAGAAGAGCTACTATGATAGTAAGCACCGTGATTTGGCTTTCGAGATCGGAGATCATGTTTACCTCCGCGTCTCTCCTATGAAAGGTACTCGTCGCTTTGGTATCAAAGGGAAGCTTCCCCCCAGATACGTGGGACCTTTCAAGATTGAGAGGCGACCTCGCCTATCAACTCGAGCTTCCTTCAAAGTTTGCGAATGTTCATGACGTGTTCCATGTCTCTCAGCTTCGAAAGTGCTTCAAGACTCCTGACCGCACCATCAACTTCGAGGACATTGAGCTCCAAGAAGATCTCTCCTATCGTGAGCACCCAGTTGCTATTCTCGAAGAGACTGAACGCAAGAATCGCAACAAGTCAATCAAATTTCTCAAAGTCAAGTGGTCACACCATTCCGATCGCGAAGCTACCTGGGAACGCGAGGATCACCTCCGTTCTGAGTACCCGGCGTTCTTTTAGTCCTAGATCTCGGGACGAGATACTTTCGTAGTGGTGGAGTGTTGTAACACCCCGGATGTAACTTTCCCAATTTGTACTCCAACTCTTGCCATTTCGGCGTTAAGTTATTTTATTTTCTCGGGTTCGGGTCTTTGTCCCCGTGTGTTGTTATCGTTGTCATGCATCTCATATCATGTCATCATGTGCATTGCATTTGTATACGTGTTCGTCTCATGCATTCGAGCTTTTTCCCCGTTGTCCGTTTTGCATTCCGGCGCTTCGTTCTCCTCCGGTGGTCAATTCTACCTTTCTTTCGTGTGTGGGGACTAAACATTTCCGGATTGGACCGAGACTTGCCAAGCGGCCTTGGTTTACTATCGGTAGACCGCCTGTCAAGTTTCGTATCATTTGGACTTCGTTTGATACTCCAACGGTTAACCGAGGGACCGAAAAGGCCTCGTGTGTGTTGCAGACCAACACCCCTCCAATTTGGCCCAAAACCCACCTAAACCTGCTCCATCATCTAGAGCGTTCGATCATGATCGCGTGGCCGAAAACCACACCTCATTTGGACTCTCCTAGCTCCCTCTATGCCTATTTAAACCCCCCCCCCCCCGAAATTCGGATCTCCTTCTCCCCCCGTAACCCTAAAAATCGCCCCGCCACCGACGGAAATGTCCGCCACCTGATCGGACGCGTCCGCCGCCGCGCCCCAGCCACTCCCCGCCTGCCACGTGGCCCTGCGCCGCCGCCGCCCATCGCTCCGGCCCGGGAGCCCAAGGCCGGCCCCCGCGGCCCACTCCCTCCGCCGCCGCGCGCCTTCGCGTCTTCCACGCCCGAGACGCCGTGCACCGCCCTTCGCCGGCCGGCGACGCCGCGCCCCATCGCCGGCCACCGCCGCCTCGACCGGGCCTCCTCGCCGCTTTCGCGCCGCCGCCACCGACCGCCGCCGTCCGCCGCCGCCGCCTCCCGACGCCGGCCTCCTCCTCTCCCTCGACTCCGGCGAGATCCCGCCGAGTTCGACCACCACGACGCCATCGCCGGCGACCTCGACTCCGTCGTGAACAGTGCCCCGACCGCGCCTCGGATTCCGTGCCAACCCTAGATCCGGAGGTTGTTTTTCTTCTAAGTCCCGAAATTCCAGATCCAAGTGCTCATGTTCGTGGCCTCGTAACTTCGCATCCGTAGCTCCGATTCATGCATATAGCATATCAAAATGTTCATCTCAGAGAGTACATCATTTTATTCCATTGCATCATTTTCATTTGAGTTCATCTTGATGACCGAAATGCTGTTAGAAGAGGGATACTTGAGTTAATTGTCAGATCTGCTACTCCATTTAGCTTTTTGTCATTTTTGCCATGATTATTGTGTGCATGATATGCCCTGATGCTCTACATATGTTTTGTTAAGGGTTTTGTCATATTTCCAGAGGTGCAACCCATGTATTTTTGTGATGTGTTTGGTGACTAGCACGAGCTTGCAAAGTGGTGCACTTAGTAATTCTGTTTTCAGGGACTTAGCAATTCCACTAAGTCCTTGAGCTGTTTATCTCATGATGCCATATGTTCATGTTGTTTCCTAGTGATTCGTGCCTCTTTTGAGGATGATCAGTAAGGGTGTTTTATTAATCTTGTGGTGCTCTATCCATTCATGTCTTTGTTTGCAATTATGGAGCACCCTAGCTTGACTCAATCGAGCTCTACTTTTGCTACTTTGTGAATCTGGGCAGATTGTCAACTTGTTTGCAATCTTGCCGATGATGTTGTAGTTGATCCGTGCATGCTATGCTATTATTCTTGCCATGTATAGCTTTCATTTTGTGCCTTTTTGATGGATGTATGCTTAGCTTATCATGACTTGCCCTGTGGTGAGTGCATCGAGCTCGTAAACATGCCTACTTGAGTTATGTTTCAGCATGTGCCAGTTTTCACTAAGTCTGAAAACTGATTATGTTTTTGCTATGTTCCCATGCTTGCAATTGTATTTTCTGATCCCTTTTGGCTCAAGGTCACTAAGGGACTTTTGTTAAGCTCTTTGAGTAGCTCCATGCCATGCTTTATTTTGCCATGTTCAGGTCCTGTAGCATATAGTTTTGTTGCTCCGAAGAGGGCTACCTGATCTGAAATTCCAGACAAGTGTTGATTTCATTAAGTCTGAGATCTGTTTGTCATATGCATTTTTTGCCATTGCTTGTTTGAACCTGTTAATGGATGAATTGGCCGTAGCTCAGTGCTAGACTTTTGTTAAGCATCTTGAATGCATCCCTGCCATGTATTTTGTTGTCATGTTTGGGTGTTAGCATGTTCATCTCATTGCATTTAGATGCCTACTTGCTGTAAATCGCAGACCGGTGTCATATTTGAATCGCTTGCCATTTCCAAACCGTAACTCCGATTCCGGCGTTCTTTATATCGTTTTCAAGCGATTTCATCTCATATTTCCAGTGGCACACTTGGATTTCCAAGTTGAGGCCAGGTTCATGCATTTCCTGTCATATCTTGCATTTTGCATCCCGCATCGCATCCCGCATAGCATATCATACCATGTTTGCATCATGTTGTTTGAGCATTGCACGTGGTTGATTGTGTTCCTTTTGCTTGTTATTCTTGTTTTGGTAGAGCCGGGAGACGAGTACGTGAACGAGGAGCCTGTTGAGTTCGCTTACCAGGATCAAGGCAACTCTGAGAACTTTGCAGGCAAGACGACCATACCCTCGAAATCACTTCTATCTTTGCTTGCTAGATGCTCGCTCTTTTGCTATGCCTATGCTACGATACCTACCACTTGCCTTTCATGCCTCCCAATTTGCCATGTCAAACCTCTAACCCACCATGTCCTAGCAAACCGTTGTTTGGCTATGTTACCGCTTTGCTCAGCCCCTCTTATAGCGTTGTTAGTTGCAGGTGAAGATTGGAGGCCGTTCCTTGTTGGAACATTTATTTACTTGTTGGGATATCATTATATTATCTTGTTATCTTAATGCATCTATATATTTGGTAAAGGGTGGAAGGCTCGGCCTCTCGCCTAGTGTTTTGTTCCACTCTTGCCGCCCTAGTTTCCGTCATATCGGTGTTATGTTCCCGGATTTTGCGTTCCTTACGCGGTTGGGTTATAATGGGAACCCCTTGATAGTTCGCCTTGATTAAAGCTTTTCCAGCAATGCCCAACCTTGGTTTTACCATTTGCCACCTATCCTTTTCTTTCCCTTGGGTTCTGCAGACTCAAGGGTCATCATTATTTTAACCCCCCCCGGGCCAGTGCTCCTCTGAGTGTTGGTCCACATGTCAGCTGCCGGTGGCCACCAGGGGCAACTCTGGGCTGGCCTACCCGTACCTAAGACAATCTGAGTGTGCCCTGAGAAAGAGATATGTTTAGCTCCTATTGGGATTTGTCGGCACATTCGGGCGGTGTTGCTGGTCTTGTTTTAACCTCTCGAAGTGTCTTGAAGAACCGAGATACCAAGTCTGATCGGAACGTCTTGGGAGGAGGTCTATTCCTTCGTTGACCGTGAGAGCTTGTCATGGGCTAAGTTGGGACTCCCCTGCAGGGATTTGAACTTTCGAAAGCCGTGCCCGCGGTTATGGGCAGATGGGAATTTGTTAATGTCCGGTTGTAGATAACTTGAACCTTAATTTAATTAAAATGAATCAACTGAGTGTGTTACCGTGATGTCCTCTTCTCGGCGGAGTCTGGGAAGTGGACACGGTGTTGGAGTAATGCTTGCGCAGGTTGTTCTCTAGTTTCTCGCTCGCGCTTTGCCTCCTCTTCTCGCTCTCTTTCGCGAATAAGTTAGCCACCATATTTGCTAGTCGCTTGCTGCAGCTCCACATATTTACCTTGCCTTACCTATAAGCTTAAATAGTCTTGATCGCGAGGGTGCGAGATTGCTGAGTCCCTATGGCTCACAGATTACTATTACACCAGATGCAGGGCCTGATGATTCCGCTCCAGGAGACGCGCTTGAGCTCAAGTGGGAGTTCGACGAGGACTCTCAACGTTACTATGTTTCCTTTCCTGATGATCAGTAGTGGTGCCTTGTTGGGGTGATTGGGACCGTGTCGCTTGTTGGGTTCTCTTTTATTTTGGCGCCGTAGTCGGGCCATGAGTGTTTGGTTGATGTAATGTTATTTATGTACTTGATTGACGTGGCGAGTGTAAGCCAACTATGTTATCTCCCCTTTATGATTATATTACATGGGATGTTGTGAAGATTGCCTAACTTGCGACATATGCCTTCAATGCGATTATGCCTCTAAGTCGTGCCTCGACACGTGGGAGATATAGTCGCATCGAGGGTGTTACAACTGCGCTATCCGAGGACGGGAGGATCAACCCCACCATGGAGGCCATAGATTCCACGGCGTTGGAGCCCCACATAAACTTAACCTCTCACGACGTCTTTGTCACCGGAACTCTAGACTCGTCACCGGCCGTAAGTTCCAAACCATGTGAGCCCGCGAACGCCGAACTTGATCCTTTATTGATCTTCGAGTTCAGCGCCACAGATATCTTCCAGCACTCGCCTTTGGGCAATGTGCTAAACTCGTTAAAGAACCTGTCCTTGGCAGAGAACTCACAGCCGAACTATATCTAGTTCGAACTAGGGGCTGACGGTGGAGAATTTTGCTTCCCACCCGCCACCACTTCATAGCCACGGTCGAGGATCTAACCGACACACTTTATTACGTCTCTGAGGACATCGACGGTATGGACGACGATGCCGGAGAAGAAGAGGCGTAGAACCCGCCGTTCACTGGACGCTGGACGACCACTTCCTCGTACGATGTATACATGGTGGATGCACCAAAGGAGAACAGCGGCGATGACAAGGAAGATCCAGCTGAGGATAAACCTTCCGAAATAAAATCCAAGCACCGACGTCAGCGGCGCCACTCTAAGTCATGCCGCAGTAAAGACAGCAACACCGGCACGGGATAAGATAACACTCTGGAAGTTGCCGAAGACAATGAAGACCCCGTTGAAACAGCTAATGAACAAGATGAACGGGAAGATGGTCATGCTAGCCCTGGTAAACATGCCACACACGAAGACTCAGAGGACAGAAGTTATCTTCCGCTCTCCGAGGATGAGGTGAGCCTCGGCACCGACGATTTCATCGTGCCTGAGGAACCTCTTGAGCAGGAGCGCTTCAAGCGCCAGCTAATCGCCACTGCAAGGAGCCTGAAAAAGAAGCAGCAGCAGCTTCAAGCTGACCAAGATCTGCTCAATGATAAATGGACCGACGTCCTAGCAGCCGAAGAGTACGGCCTCAAGCGCCCAACCAAAAGCTACCCAAAGCGCAAATTGCTACCTCAGTTTGACGAGGAGGCGCCGGAATACATACATCCATCGTACAATGCAGCTGACCGACCACAGCGTGGTCGGGACAAAACGGCAACTCATGCCGAACACTAACTAGCCCCGCCTCATCGCACAGGCAGAGGTAAATTAGCCCACGGTCATACATATGACCTCTGGCAAAACCTGAACAATAAAGAAGGACCTACTAGATCAATCTACGGATCGCAAGGACGTGCCTCAACATGCGACGACGACCACCTATTCGGACGTGACAAACTTAGTCATGCGCGGGCTGAAAACCGCAAACGGACTCCATCAAAGCTATGTCGCGATAAGCCCAATATAGAGGCGCCGCACACCCTCATTGCTTCACTGATGAGGTCCTGGATCATGAATTCCCAGAAGGGTTCAAACCCGTGAATATAGAATCATACGATGAAACCACGGACCCCGCGGTGTGGATCGAAGACTTCATTCTCCACATTCATATGGCCCGCGGCGATGATCTCCACGCCATACCTCCCTTTAAAACTCAAGGGGCCAGCTCAACACTGGCTCAACAGTCTTCCTGCAAATTCTATTGGCAGCTGGGAGGACTTGGAAGAGGCCTTCCTCGATAACTTCCAAGGTACATATGTTCGACCTCTGGACGCTGATGACTTAAGCCATATAGTTCAACAGCCCAGAGAGTCCGCCAGGAAATTCTGGACTAGGTTCTTACCTAAAAAGAACCAAATCGTCGATTGTCTGGATGCCGAAGCCCTAGCAGCCTTCAAAACAGCATCTGCGATGAATGGCTCGCTCGCCACCTCGGCCAAGAAAAGCCAAAATCCATGGCAGCCCTCACGGCACTCATGACCTGCTTTTGTGCGGGCGAGGACAGTTGGTTGGCCCGTAGAAAAAACAATGCAAGCGACGCCGGCTCCCCTGAAGCTAAACCTAGCAAAGACAAGTCTCGACGCAACAGATACAAGCGTCGAAACAATAGTGATAACACCGAAGACACAACAGTTAGCGCCGGATTCAGGGGCTCTAAGTCCGGTCAGCGGAAGAAGCCATTCCAAAAGAACAATTCAGGCCCATCCAACTTGGACCGCATACTTGATCGTCCGTGCCAGATTCATGGCACCCCAGACAAGCCACCCAATCATACAAATAGAGATTGCTGGGTTTTTAAACAAGCCGGCAAATTAAATGCCGAGAACAGGGAAAAGGGATCGCAAAGCGAGGACGGCGACGAAGAGCCCCAACAATCAAACACAGGGGGCAGCAGAAGTTTCTCCCTCAGGTCAAAATGGTGAACATGATATACGCTACCCACATCCCCAAGAGGAAGCGCAAGCGTGCACTCAGGGACGTCTACGCGATAGAGCCAGTCGCCCCAAAATTTAGTCCATGGTCGTCATGCCCGATCACTTTTAATCACCGGGATCATCCGACCACTATCCGTCACGGTGGCTCAGCCGCACTGGTCCTAGACCCAATAATTGATGGGTTCCACCTGACTCGCGTCCTTATGGACGGAGGTAGCAACCTCAATCTTCTCTATGAGGATACAACGCGAAAAATGGGCATTAACCCATCTCGGATCAAGCCCACTAGGACTACCTTCAAAGGAGTCATACTAGGTGTAGAGGCCTGCTGTACGGGCTCAATCACACTAGAGGTTGTCTTCGGATCTCCGGACAACTTCCGAAGCGAGGAGCTAATCTTCGATATCGTCCCCTTCCGCAACGGCTATCACGCACTGCTCGAACGAACTGCGTCTGCTCGTTTCAATGCAGTACCACACTATGCTTATCTCAAGCTCAAGATGCCCGGTCCATGTGGCGTCATAACGGTCAATGGAAATATGGAACGCTCCCTCCACATAGAAGAGCACACAGCTGCCTTAGCAGCAGAAGTACAGTGCGACCTTCTCAAGCAGAACCTTAATTTGGATGCCGAGCCCATGAACACCGTTAAGAGGATCCAAACTACTCTGCAGCCGGAGAGCTCAGCTTGTCAAGAGCTCGACTAGCAATCCGGCCTCCATCTCAGTCCCGATCAAGTGGTGGCATTCATGCCACGCCTACATAACTACGCACTCAAAATCCCATGGGCATCGACGGAGGCATAGCTAGCTTGTGGTCCATAGTACGGTTCAACCGACATCGGATACACACATACTTTCACTTTTACTTGTTTCCTTTTTAGGTCCCAATCCCACAGGCACCATCTGGTGGTCTGGTCATCGGTCCTCTTGAAGGATAAACACACCAAGACGATGAGAAACGCAGACATATGGGGGACTTTTTAGGTGATTCCATTAACGATAACTCTAACTGTTTTTCAGGACCCACATGTAGCTCTCCCTTGGTTTCGGCATGTCAAATAGCATGTTGCTTATCACACTACCTGTATCAATGCGCCTTGATGTACTAATTAAATTACAATCAGAACAGTTTGCGGCTGAGCTGTAGGACTCCAGCTTTTTACCTTTGTACCTTTTCCGTTTTCTTTCTCTTTTGCAACTCCCCTATGGATAACCCTATCAGGTAGCACCTGTACACTTTGGTACACTTGATGTTTGCCAGGGGCTTCATAGCACCCCACATTACAGCAACAAAAGTCCGAACACTTTTTATAAGTATAGTTCGGCACCCCGAATTTAGCATTATATGCATTGGCTCTGAATCATGTCTTTGGTCAATAGTTGGGTTGCCCGGCTGCTGTGCTTGCTACCTTACGTCCCGCTATATCAGCTAAGGTAGTAAAGGGAAAACTACTGCGATTGTGCCGTGGTTTATCCAAAGGAGCACCTTAGTAGAGAAAGCCGAAAACTAACTGTCATGATGCGGCGAGAGCCGGTCAGTTGTTCAGAGGTTGCAAATAATTGGAGATTTCTTCCGAATTCTGCGAAGGATTGGTACTTCCCGATCAGACGCTTATAGCACTCTAGTTCGGATACTAGGGGCTGCACCCACGTTTTTATTGTCGCACTCCTATGGCTAAGTGAGGGCGTTACAGCCGCATAGTCTGGTTTCCTGGTTCGTTGCGCTAAACAACTCCTTCAAGGACCATCTAATTGGATCAAGATTATTTAGATTCCATCCCGAACACCCCCGTACTACCTACGTGGGGGCAGAAGCCGACGACTGGTTAACCCTCAGATTTTCTACAACACGGCCGCACAGGAAGTAAAAATTTAAAAACATAACCAACATTATATTGCACAATCACTTTGTTTAATCATACAAGGTAGGGGGAGCTCGAATACATTCACTCAAAGATAGTGTCTTTTGCACAATGATCGGCAAAAATACGGGACCCTTCCAAGACATCGCCAAAGTATCGCTCGGGTGTGTGGTGCTCCTTGCCTTCAGGCGGCCCCTCGGTTGCCAACTTGACGGCGTCCATCTTTGCCCACCAGACCTTGACATAGGAGAAGGCCAGACGCGCGCCTTAAATGCAGACGGACCGCTTGATGATGTCAAGCCGAGGACAGGCATCAACCAGCCTCTTCATGAGGCCGAAGTAACTGCTGGGTATAGCTTCGGCTGGCCACAACCAGATTATTAAATCCTTCATGGCCAGTTCGGCCACCCTGTGTAGCTCGACCAACTATTTTAGCTGATCGCTGAAGGGCACCGGATATTCCGGCGCAAGATATTGCGACCAGAACAGCTTCTCCGGGGAGCCCCCTTCTTCGGCTCGGAAGAATTCGACGGTGTCGGTCACACTACGTGGCAGATCAACAAAAGCCCCTGGAGAACTCCGAATCCAGGTCAGTAAAAGATATTTCCTCTTCACATTCTTGCTTTGCATATTGAATGCCTTCCCCGCCGCGATCTTCCTGGCCTCCTGGATCTCCTGGAGGGCGCCCTGGGCTTCACTCTGGGCCGTCTCCGCACTCTTACGAGCCTTGGCGAGTTCGGCATCTTGAGCTGACGGATTGTGCTCCAAGGTCTCGCACTTCCTTACCGTGTCCTGGAGCTCCTATTGGACTTCTTTGACCTGGGCCTCGAGCCTCTTACGGGCGGCCTGCTCCTTGACAACCTTCCCCACGGCTTCGACCAGGTCCGCCTTCAGGGCTTCGACCTCGGTTGTCGCCTCTGTTCACATCATGGTATTTCGGTCATTGGATATCATTTTCCCTTTTTCGAATACATAACAGGTTATTACTTACCTTGTTTTTCCTGGAGCTGCCTCTTCACCTGGCCCAGCTCCTCCTCGACCTCTACCGGTTTTTGCTTCAGTCCGGAGACTTCGGCAGTATGCGAGGCCGCGGCCAGCAGCGACGCCTATGCATACATTTCAGACAAATTTAGTTAGTTTCCTGCAATAGGAGATTGATCCTCTGTCCGGTCTTTTCTTTCCGAACACCGGACAGTGTCTCAGGGGCTACTGTCTATATTGGGATTTTCTCCTTTTTGCGCTGCTTACCTCAAAACCTCTCAACAGGCTGTTGTAGGCTTCGGTTAGTCTGCTCCTGGCGAACTGAACCCTTCCAATTACCGTGCCCATAAGGACACGGTGCTCATCCACAATGGAAGCGCCTCGCAACGCTTCCAGTAGATTATCCGATGCCCCTGGTTGGATAAGGGTCACCAGGGTAATAGGCATGCCCCTTCCTTCGAAGGAGGTTGCGTACTGGATTCCGGAGCCGAATCGGTCTCCGGAATCGAGTCCGGCTGAGGGCTGAACTGAATACGGCCCTCCCCGCCAGTCTCCATGGGGATTGACTCCCCCTGGTGTCCGGCGATGGGGGTATTGCCTTCTGGCGCCTCCTGAGCCTCTCCCCCGCCTGGAGCAGTCCTTCGGGACAGCACCTCCGCATCGTCCTTGGCCTTGGGGGATTGAGTGGCCGGCGGTGAATCGCTGGCCATCGCCTTTGAGTCCAGCGAACCTCGTGATGAGGATCGCTGGGGACTGTCGTGGGCTGGACTGCAATAGTATAACTGATTATATCAATACAACAAAGAGGAAAGACTTGGTTTATGGGCGGATATGTGTTTTAGCACTTACGATGCGGCCCGAGGCTTAGTGTGGGGGCGTCTCTCCGGACTACTGTCGGCGTCCCACGCGGTGTTATCCGTAAGGGAGCTCTTCTCTTTCTTGGACGTCTCTGCCTCCATATTCTCCGAGGCCGCCCTCTGATTCCTCCCCTCATCAAGGGGAGGGTTGTTCTCCTCTTCCTCTTCATTGTCGCCGTCTTCAACGGCGGAGGAGCGAGTCTTATCTTCGGACATCGCGTCCAAAGCGCCCTGGCGGCGAGGGCCACTCCGGACCCCCTTGGCCTTCCCGGTGGCCTTCTTCTCTGGCGCCTTATAGGGCACCTGTACCAGCATCTTCGCTAAACGCGGGATGACCGGTTCTTCTGGCAGCGGAGCCGGACATTGGATCAGCTTCGCCTTCTTTGTCCACTCCTGAAGAAGCCATGATAATAAAGTCTTAGACCTCATCCTTGAAACGAACAAGTAAGGGATGCAGTAAGAATAATATACCTCGTTGGCGAGGTGGTTGATGTCATGCCCATGGTCCGAATTTGTGGCTGGCGGAGTTTCGTTGCCCTTAAAAAGCAACCTCCAGGCATGTTCGTGAGTGGTTTCGAAGAGCCTCTTCAGGGTATGGTGCTTCTTCGGATTGAACTCCCAGAGAGGGCGGCTTCGGCTTTGGCATGGAAGAATCTGGTGAACTAGCATCACCTGGATTATATCGACGAGTTTGATATCTCTATCCACCATGCTTTGAATGCGCGTCTACAGCGCCGTCAGCTCGTCCGACGAACACCAGTTCAGGCCCTTCTCGACCCAGGAGGTGAGTCACATGGGAGCGCCAGACTTGAATTCGGTAGTTTCGGCCCATGTGGTGCCGCGGGGCTCTGTCATATAGAACCAATGTTTCTGCCATTCCTTTACAGTCTCCACAAAAGTGCCTTTTGGCTAGGAGACATTGGCCAGCTTGCTAACCATGGCGCCTCCGCACTCCGCGTGTTGGCCATCCACCACCTTCGGCTTCACGTTGAAGACCTTGAGCCACAACCCGAAGTGGGGTTGGATGCGAAGGAAGGCCTCACACATGACGATGAACGCCGAGATGTTGAGGAGGGAGTTCGGGGATAGATCATGGATGTCTATCCCGTAGTAGAACATCAGCCCGCGGACGAAGGGGTGGAGTGGAAATCCTAACCCGCGGAGGAAATGGGGGATGAATGCTACCCTCTCATTGGGCTTCGGCATGGGAACAAATTTGTCCCTGGGTTGGAAGGCGGTGGGCGATTCCCTTCGCCAGGTACCCGGTCGCCCGAAGCTTGGCGATGTCCTCCTCCTGGATGGAGGAGGCCATCCACTTGCCTTGACCTCCGGATCCGGACATGGCTGGGTGCTTTCTCGAGACGGAGAAGATGAAAACTTGGGCTGGAGCTCAAGAGTGGAAGGGCAGAGGAAGAGAGAAGGCATGGGTGGAGAAAAGGGATTCTTGTCTCCTTATAAAGGAAGTAAATATTGAACGCCTCCCCACGCACCTTAAAATTTTCCTGCTCCCAAGGGCTGTGTAAACGGCACGGTTGGGTTACCCACGCCCGTATTGATGAGAATCCTGCAATAAGGGGACACGATCTCTGTTTTGACAAGACGTGCCAATGGAAACCGCATCTCGAAACATGGGATGGTAGACAAAACGGTTCGATATAGTGACCGGGCAGATGCGATGTCATGTTATAAAAAAAGTTGTCAGCATATTGGATTCGTGAAATATTATATTCTCTCTATGGTTGTGTGTGGTGTGAGTTACAGGTCCGGACACATCGGTACATCCAAAGACTAATTGGGAGTTCGGAAGGAGGAACCCGCCTTGCAATGCCGAAGAAGGATCTACGCGCCGGATACCTTGTCATTGAAGCCAGGTTCAGGGGCTACTGAGGGAGTCCTGGACTAAGGGGTCCTCGGGCGTCCGGCCTGTTAGCCATGGGCCCGACAAATGGGCTGTGAAGATACGAAGATCGAAGACTGTACCCGTGTTCGGATGGGACTCTCCTTGGCGTGGAAGGCAAGCTTGGCGACCGGATATGTAGATTCCTTTCTTTGTAGCCGACCTTGTGTAACCCTAGATCCTCTCAGTGCTTATATAAGCCAGAGGACTTAGTCCAGAGAGAAAGAGAATTCATTATCATAGCCATACAAGCTAGACCTCTAGGGTTATCCATTACGATCTCGAGGTAGATCAACTCTTGTAATACTCGTATTCATCAATATCAATCAAGCAAGATGTAGGGTATTGCCTCCATAGAGAGGGCCTGGACCTGGGTAAACATCGTGTCCCTTGCCTCCTGTTACCATCGGCCCTAGACACACAGTTCGGGACCCCCTATTATGTGTTCGGGACCCCCTACCCGAGATCCGCCAATTTTGACACCGACAGTGGGTCTTGCCGGAGTTAAAGAAGAACCACCCGCAGTAGGGAGGGGGGCTCACCAGAGAGGTACCCCACTATCTATCTTAGGGTTCTGGGTGGGGTGCTGCTCGCCAATGGTGGTGGGGCGCTGTGGTGGGGCGGTGGCGTGGGGATCGCCAGAGAAAAAGCTTGGCGCGCGCGGGGGGGGGGGCTAGAGGGCTGGCTGGGGCGGCGACGAATCGATGGTGGGGAATTGTTTCGGGGCGACGAGGTTGCGGCGGACCAATGGTGGGGAGTTGTTTCGGGGCGGCGAGGCGGCGCGAGGTTCGGCTGGTGGTGGCTGGCGGCTCAAGGGGGGTGTAGGTTGAAGATGAACTATAGGACCTCCCTAAACTATCCCATGTGAAGTGCCTCTTTGCTACCGTTGCGTTCAGTTTCGACAGTAACATTCAGATTCCACAGTAAATTTCAGTTTCGACAGTTAAGTTTAGAGTCAACAGTTTTTACCTCATCTATTGTAGTCAGGTGGTTTTTGGTGATGTAAATTTTACATCTATCACTTTTTGGTAATGCATTTTACATCATCTATTGGAGATTCTATTAGAATCCCACTTGAGATTAACGATGTCTGTCTTGTGCTGCTTCAGCCTTGACGTCTTACGGCTCATCGGAGCTGCTCCAAGGACGGAACGATCCATCACAACAGAGCAGTGCCCTGAATGTCGTCTACAGATTCCTCAGATCTTCCTCCACACATCCGACAGCCACCTCTACCTCAACTTCTTCAGCGACCAACCCAATGATGCTGAGGTCGACACGGCTACGACAAAGAGGTTGTACACTTGCCGCATCACTTATTACTCTACATTCATGTCGATCCATTAGGGCTATTGTGGTTCAATGAAAAAACATAGCAACAGGAAATTTTCCTATGGCACTCTCCTATTCAATTATCCATGCATTTTGTTGAAGGAATGGAGCAAAACATCCACCTGGACCTACTTTTCAAAATCCTATGCATGAAAACAACACCAAGTGCATTATTGGCAGAATAACATTCTAACTGTACATGCTTTCATATGGTTTCACTTTATTTTGGCCATGTTTCTTTGCATTCCTATGCTCCTGCTTTTCCTACGAACCAAACACCCAAGTTGACAGAAATCCCGTGTTCACAAGTGCTCTATTTCCCATGTGCATTCCTATCCTATTCTGGTGTTTTTCCTCCTACCCCTGCGTTTTTAGAATCATGCAAGCCAAATGAGCCCTTACAGAATTACTTCAGTTACATGTAGGTGTCGAAGAAAACTTTGTGTGGTTTGTCCTGCTCCTGCCGCGACGTCATCCACCTCACCTGAGCTGCTCCATCGACAGAAGCATCCACCAAACCAGACATCACGACTCTTGACCGTCTTTCGCCGCCACATATGTCCTTCCCTGCCCCCAGCACCCACCGCAATAGCATCACCATCATCGACTCAGCAGATGAACCCGAGGAGTACACGCGTCCACAAGAGAGGTCACACTCTTTTGTTTCTGCTTATGTTATGCATTGCTTAATATTACCTGCTACTTTATTGTCCTGTTCACCTCTTAGACTCCAAGTCAGGTCTAAATTGATGTTCAAATTGAGTTCTAAATTAGTTGTGGGGCACATATCGAGGCAGCAATGAATAGTATCTCTGTCTAATATCTGGTTCACCTAGGGTATGCCTATCTTGTTCATCTTGGGTGGGAAACAAATAGTAAAGCAATGCTAGTATATTTTTTAATTAAATTAAAGCAATCATCAGCGTGCTATCATTATTTTTGGATCCATCCACTGGTTGTTACCATTACTCTAGATTTAGGCATGCTCTCCTTACATAACATCACTATATTTTTTG
Organism: Triticum urartu; assembly: GCF_003073215.2. NCBI lineage: Eukaryota > Viridiplantae > Streptophyta > Magnoliopsida > Poales > Poaceae > Triticum > Triticum urartu. The sequence goes on from NC_053028.1 coordinate 286,018,878, forward strand.
TATGCATGTCAGATATTGTACACAGTCATGCTGAACATGTAGAGAAAAAGAGAAGAGTTTTGCGTAGCAATACAATGTCATGCAGACGTCGCTCCATGGTGGGTTCAATGGCAAACCCTCCCCCTCTCCAGATTGTAATCCAGAGGAAGATATTTGTTCTGAGGCGGATTCAGACGCAGCTGACCACTCCTATTTACCCCCAAGGTGTTTGCTCTAACTTGGCATGATTTGCCTTGCAGTGCCTACTTCAAACATCATATATGTCATCTGCTTAGTTTAGACATGTTCTGTAATGCCACCTGTTTAGTTTCAATATCATATATGGGAATTATGCAGTCTCATGTCTTTTAGCTAGCCATAATATATGTGAAATGTGCAATGCCATCCTGTTTAACCAGGCATCATATATTTGAATTAGATCTAGCCCATCCTTTTCTTCATTAAATTTCCATTTTTCGACAATGTTTGTACATTAAACTACTCTTCCTGTGAATCAGCCATTTGAGTGGGTGATGGAAAAATCTGGAGTGAAAACAAGGCCTTCAGAGCAGACAGTGCTACCTGTCGAAGCAGATCTCTTGCTGGGACCCGATAGCTCCTCAGAGATGGATTCAGAGACAGATGACCAGGCATATGCCCCCACCGAGGTGTATGCTCTAACTTAGCACGGTTATACTGCTCATATCATGCATATGGTGTCTTGCGTTGCATAGTTTAGACATCATATACACAATGTTCAACACCATGTTCTTAGTTCAGACATCATATATGTGAATGCCCTCCGCTTAGCATATAAATCACATATGTGAATTAAATCATGCGACCCTGATTACATAGATAACATGTATGTGAATTATGTCATGCGATCCAGTTTAGTTAGTCATCATATCTTTGAATTATGTTATGCTATGCTATCCAGTTTAGATAGACATCATATATGTGAAATTATGTCATGCTATCCATTTTATTAAACAATATACATGCCAATTATTTAATGCCCTCTTTTTTCCACACTATCTATTGCATCTGTCTCTCATACAATGTCTGTACATTCAATTATATTTCATGTTTATCAGCCATTTGAATTGGAGCGGGTGATGGCAGTATCTAGCAGAGTAAAAACACGGTCTTCAAATAAAACAGTGCTACTTCTTGGTGGAGATAGCACCCCGGTTGTACATGCACGAGAACCAGCCCTACCACACATAACCCAGCCTCTCGTAGATTTTACCCCTACTACGATGGACAGAGAACTAGCTTCACCCAATCTAACCCCAACCCCAGCAGATAGTAACCCAGTTCCTGTTGACACAACACCATGTCCACCACAGAGCTCCCAAACAAGAGCAGTTAGTAAGGCAGCTCCAGTGCCCAAAGCGCCAGTACTACCACGGCGAACCCCAACTCCACCAGTTAGTATACCTATTCCTGTGGAGGAAGCACAACCAACCATTCATACTTTAGCATCTATCGCATTTGATGTTGTTAAATCCTATGTGCGTATCTTCCCATCATGGAAATATTATACTGAAGATGAAGGAAAATGCCAGTTGCAGGTGTTTGTCCAGGAGTTATCTGTAAGTAATGTTATTCATCGCAATTACTTTGCTTTTTCCCATACATTCTACCTCCATGATGGTTATAATACAACAAATTTTCCCATTTTTCTCTACAGAGAAGGACCTATTTGGAAACTCAGGACGAGGTAACCTGTGCTAATACCTCTGCTATCTTCAAGAATGCTTGGTGGCAGTATCACAATTACCTGAAGAAAACGTACTTCACTGGCAAAGAAACTCATTAAATTCCCTTACATTCTCCTGAGACACATTTACTGGACGATGATTGGGAATGCCTTATTCTTTACTGGTCCCGAACAGAGAATGTGGTAAGGTCTATGAGCTCATTTTATTTTAAGTACTTTATGCTTGCGTCTTACTGTACTCTGTTCATGTAGAACAAGTGCTTAAACCTGAAGAACAACTGTTCTCATTTAAGATTCCATTGCTATCGTGCATACTGCTTTGCTCTTGTATCACTGTATTTACTCATACAAACTTATTTTTAAATTGAACTATCCAATGGAAACTCCAATGGCACAACAAGTATGTTTACGCATGTTTCTTTAATAGGTTTTCTCTCATAAATAGCTCTGTTGATTTCAATTTCAATTGTGTATACAGTTGACTTCTCATATCATGCACATTACTAGCATCATAACAGGGCCAATAGTGTTGTTGTACATGTAGACCCGTGGTACCCATCTGAAATATTGTTGTGCCGTTTAGTTTCCCACGCTTTGTATTCTTTCAGTCCTGCTTTATCTTGAACTGATATGATTTGAACCATGTCTCTATTTTGATTTGGCAAGACAATGCAGTGACCATAGGACATAGATATATGTTTGTTTGATGCTTTTATAATGTACTACTTGGCAATAGAAGACTTGGTAGTTTAATCTTGTCCACCATACTAATGAACTGGTTCACCGAAATGAGTTTGATATACTAGTACATGTTAAACCTGTTATGTGTTTGATTTTTTCTTCTTTTAGAATGCTGACAGAATATTGGGGAAGAGTGCCTTATTATGCAATGATAAAGGAAGTAATGCAGATAAGGTTCAGGATCGTGATACATCCTTGTTGGTTTCCAACAAAGCTGATAAAACAACTAAGGAAAACTATCTTGAAGACAGTGAGGCAACCCCAAAGTCTTGTCTTGGTTTACTGTTCGAGTTACTGGCCACTACCGCTTGTACAAGCTATTCAAACTCACTGTCTGAGTCAGTTCGGTTTCTTGAGTCTCAACTACAAGCTGAAAGACATCGATCAGCTATGCCGTGACAAGAAGCGGAAGGACTGCAGAAGTCCCTGGGCATTCAGATGCATACTTCTGGTGCAACAGCAAGCGTTGGAGGATTTTAGCGCCAAACAGGACAAAGCTTATAACCTTGCTAAGCTTATTGCCAGCATGGTGGATACCCAAGATAACGTTTCTTGAGCTCTTCTGAAGTTGTTTCAGTTATGGACTTGTTTTGCTGCTGCGTTTATTTGTACTGGTGGCCAGTTTTGACAGCTAGTGTATGTAATATGCTGCTTTGTTCCCTATATTTGCAATGGTGGCGAACTTTGATGCCTAGTGGATGTAATATTTGTAATAGCTGTAATAGGCTAGCATTAGTTGCTTGCTTATTTAATTCCTTATTGTCTTGTTTAGTTGTTTTCTTGTAGTCACTGCATTTCTTTTTCCGCGCTTTTTTAGTGGCCACAATAACCTAGTTTTGGTAACTAGGCCACAATAATCATGGCAACACACAGACTGTTGTAACCATGGGCCTGCTGCGGGCCGTAGGATCCGTGGGCCTTCTATGGGCCGTAGGATCGATGGGCCTTTTACGGGCCGTAGGATCAATGGACTTTCTACGGGCCGTATGATCCATGGGCCTTCTACGGGCCGTATGATCCATTGGTCTTCTATGGGCCGTAGGATCCATGGGCCTTCTACGGGGCGTATAATCATTTCGCCAAACATGGGCCATACTATTCGTGGACCATAGCGGGCCGTTAATAGGCCGTATTTGATAACGCTATGAAAATAGCACAACGGGTTAACGGGCCACAAACGGGCCGAATGTAACCACAGGCTGTATTTCGCCCACAAACGGAATAGGCCAGTAACGGACCGTATCTAACTGAATTCTAGAAAAGAGCCCTAGAATAAATAGGCCCTTAGAAGGACGAAAGTTAACACGGGCTGGAAATGGTCGACAGAATAATGGGCCATTAATGGGTATAAAGCGATACACTATTCATTATGGCCGAGTTTCATCTCGCGCCTTTAACGAGCCGAGAGTTACAAAGGGCCTCATCTGGGCCGAAAGACGTCATGGGCCATACATGGGCCAGAAGTTACAATGGGCTGGAATCATATTGGACGGCCCAAATGAAGCTACTGGGCTTAATTCCGATAGGCCATAACGGCCTGGTAGTAAGCGGGCCGTAAATGGGCTATATACGAACAGGCCATTAACAGGCTTTCCGTGGGCCAACCCGTTACCTTTTGACCATGTCAAACGGGCCGGACTTTTCACCGGAATGGGCCTTTGTTGGGCCATGCCACGTGTCGACGTATCATAGGCGCCTCCTGTCCAATGAGTGGATGACATCTGTCCAAACGTTGAGCCGACACGTGTTTCCTCCGGCCAATGAGAATTTTACACGTGGAAAATTCCCATTGGTCCGGGCTGTTAACGGGTTATCTGATCCAAAACCGGACCCGATAGCTTAACGGCGTCCCGTTACGGTGGATGCCACGTGTCGGTCACCCTTGACGAAAGAACTTCCATGACTCGCGATTTATCGTCATGGAAGTGGACACTTCCATGATGATAGTTTTAGCAATGTCATGGAACACTTCTACGACAGCACATGTATGACTATCTTGATTCTGTCATAAATTTGTCATGGATGTACATGCATGACAGAAAACGTGACCTGCTGTGACAAACACATATCATCATGGAAGTGTCTTTTTTTGTAGTGGTATGATCCTACTTCTTTCCAAGGAACACAAGCTCAAGATGATCTTCCACCACAAGGCCACAAGCAAAAAGGCAAGGACAAGCTCCAAGAGGATATTGATGCATTTGAAGAAGCTCCTAAGGCCTTGGTCAAGTGGGTTCCCAAGATTACATCAAGTTCTACTACATCAAGTACGACTACAACTCCAAGGATTCCCATCAAGATGATGTGGAACCCAAAGAAGAAGAACTAGAAAGTTCTTGAGGGTGACTCCGCCAACATACTTCACTCATATCACTTTGGTGAGAACAAGTGTAAAAAACTTCCACATCTTGCACTAGTTCAAGGAGTCACAAACCCTCTTGTTGGTAAGACAATGGACAAGGTAACCTAATGCTTTCATGGACATCATCTTGTGTCTACATCACTCTATGCCTATGGATATCCTTGTTTGTTTCTTGTGGGACTAACCCATGTAGGTATTGAAAGTGCAAATCACTCCAATGGATTGCTCCAAATGATCTACATCAACATTGAGCATCCACATCTTCAACATCTACATGAAGTGATCATTGACAAAACCCAAGGTTAGTTCATCCCTCTTAGGGGGGATATCACATCTAGGGGGAGCTATACTCTAATCAATTGAGCTAAAGCAACTCTAATGGTGTGAACACAACAATGCTTTATGTAAAAGTGGTAACCCCACTTGTGCTTAAACAATGAGTATGACCTATGATCAAATGTTCTCATTTGACTCCTAAGTCAATATACTCATACATAGATGGCCTAGTCATCGCCAATTGCTTGATAGATGCTAGAATATTTGTGCATGCTTTGCCACATATTTCATTTGCCATTTTATTGAGTGAGCATGTTGATTGCATATTTTACTCATTCGAGGACATCCATTTGTTGCTTTGATTGTTTGGCTCTTTCTATTTTGCCAAATGGATGGACAAGAATGCCTAAGAACCCCCTCTAGCTATCTATGTTTTTCTCGCCTCAAACTCTATTCATGCTACATCACAAAGTTTGATCAAGTCAGATTCGAACCACTCTATGTGAGGAGCACTCGGAGTTCCTGATTCGTCATAGGATTAAACTTACAAAACCTCTTTGTGCATTTCAGTATGACCGAGTCATCCACTTCGGTCACACCGAGTTCACCAAGTTGATCTAGGTTTTCCATCTCGGTGCAACCGATTTGAACTTTTCGGTCACACCGAGTTGCAGTAACCGCTTGCGATTCTGCATCTCAGTGCCACCGAGTTGTTCCACTCGGTCACACCGATAAGGTCGGGATATATATATCCACGGGTGAGATTTTGGAAATTTCTCCAAAAGCCCTCAGCCTGCACGTATCCTGCTCTGCCTCCTCGGGTCTCCGGATCTTCTCCTCGCCGCCAGCGACCTCCCGCCACTGGTTTCCGTCGCCGTCAATGGAATTCTGCTCCGCCGTTGTCGCCGTAGCAAACTCCCACCAAACTAGGATATGGGTTCGATACTTTGTGCTTTTTCCTTACTCCGATTCCTAGCACATTGCTTCACCATGATCTTTTCCATGTATGAAAACAATCTATCTAGAGAAAACATCCTTTAGGTTAGGTTTGATTTGAAAATTTAGGGTTAGGTCTCCGCCGAACTCATCTCGGACCGACCGAGTTGTAGAAATCGGTCCCACCAATTTGGCTTAGGGCATTGCACATGCGTTTTTCGGTCTGACTGAAAATTGCAAATCGGTGCGACCGAGTTCGAGTCTCTGTGAAACCCTAGCAATCTCGGTGCCACCAAACTGTGACTTGGTCTAACCGAGTTCACTAGTTTAGGTTCCAAAAGTTGCTTCGGTATCACCGAGTTTAACAAATCGGTAGTTCCGAAATGCATTATGTGGAGAACTAAAACTAAGGTTTTGACTCATATGTTTTGCAAAACTCTGCATTTTGTGATGCTCATCCATTCTACCTCATCTACATCTATTCACAGGGTTTGTTGTCAGTGTGATTGCCAAGATGTCTGTCCAAAGTGACAGAAATAGAAATTGAGTGAGGGCACTAGTCCTTCAAGCACTTCAGATGATGGCACCAGGAGCACTCCCAGTAATATTCCAAAGGAAGCCATCGGGTCAAGGAAGAAGAAAACTTCAGATTCTGAAGATGAGGAATATGTGGCCACTGAGGAGGAAGTCAGCTCCAAGAAGAAGGTGCTGAAGAAAGAGTATGGTACTGCTGCAACTACAAAGCCTAGTTTGCACAAGAAGGCCCCTGTAACCTTAAAGGTCAGAGCCTCAACTGCCGAAACCTCTTAGCCAACTGGAGAGGTTGCTGGAGAGGGAAAGAAGAGGAAGGAGAGGGTCAAGAAGACCACTGCCAGAGTGCTTTGGTAGATCCTCCATAATGAGAGAGCCAGAAGAAGATGAAGAGGAAGAGGATGCTGCACCAGCACCCAAGTCTCAGAAGCTCATGGGAGATGCAATCAAGTCAGGGGCTGCAACATCAAAGCCCAAAACTGCTTCCAAAGCAACAGCTCAATCTCAGAAGCCTTCTAAACCCAAGAGAAGCACTAGGAACATTCCCGCTGAAGAAAAGAACAAGGACCTAGTGCCTGAAGCTAAAGGAGAATATGCAGAAGCCCAAGTGCTGAGAAAACTAAAACCAAAGATTCCAGAACACAATGACACTCGTCCAGTGGCTGAGGACATGAACATCAAAAAGGATGCTGGATTGAGACTTTGGAGACAGTCTGATCCATATGCTGTAAGAAGGAGAACTACAGTGGACTATAGGTTCCACACCAAGGAACAACAAGATTTCTATGAGACCATTCTGCTTGACAAGAAGCCAATTGTCTATGATATGAAATGGGTCGATTGGGAATTCATTGATGAGAATAAAGACTTCTTCCCAGGTGTACATGAAAGCTTCAAAGCTTGTGGAATTGATGAGTTTGTGGGTCAAAAGTTGACCAAATGGAATGATGAGCTAGTTATGCAGTTCTACTCCACTTCTCATTTCTATCCAGATGGCAGAATCGTGTGGATGCCTGAAGGTACAAGGTACCAATCAACTTTTGATGAATGGGCCAAGTTGATCAATGCCCCAAAAGAGCAAGAGGATGATTTGGATGTGTATGCCGAAAGGAAGAAAGACCAAAACTCTATGGCAAACATGTACAAGGAGATCCCTGACAAAGCTTTGGAGACACACAAGCTTGGATCTATGCATTATTTGTTGTCTGGTCTGCCTACTATCAACACCATCTTAAGGCATACTATGTTACCCAAATCTGGAGATCACAAGATGATAAGAGGACATTCCATCAACTTGCTGCAAATCTTTGATGTACCACAAAAATTCAAGGACATGAGTCTAATTGTGGAAACAATCAAGAGGACAACTACTAACCAGAAAATATCTTGTGGGTATACTCCACACATTCAGGTGCTCATCAACTCAAAGATGGGCACATGTACTTACTTGTTGGACAAGGAGCATTTACCCTTGCACCCAGATTTTCAAGATAACACAGTTGTGATGAATGAGAATGAACCTTCATCAGCACAAGCACAAGAGAAGAGAGTTAAGGCAAAGGCAGAAAAGGCTGCATGGATGCCAAGTGCGGAGGAAGCATCCCATGTGTTCTTAAAGAGCAAACAAGATCAATTGGGTTATCTGATACAAGCAACATTGAGGACTGAGAAGGGCTTGGCCACCTTGACTCAGAATCAAGAGAGCTTGGAAAGGATTGTTGAGACAAAATTCTATGATCTTGACCTCAAGGTGATTGAGATACACACTGCAGTCGAGCAGCTCTACGAGGAAGCTGAGGAGAAGAGAGGGAAGACAACTACAGATGCTTTTTAGCATGTGCCAAGGAGGCAGAGGTCACCTGCAGTGCCCGTATCAGATACAAGAGCTACTTCATCTGCACCAACAGCGACAGCTTCAGTGCCACCTCCCGCACCTGCTCCATTAGCTCCAACCACATCAATCGATGCCTTCATCCTTGGAGTTCTCTCTACACCAACTCCCAAAGACCAAGCCTGAGAGACACATATCACTATGCATTTTCGAACTTTTTGGTAACTTGTTGCCAAAGGGGGAGAAATGTATAGATCATAGGCTTCGAGAGAGAGTGTTTTTCTCCTGTGTCTCTCTTGCATTTTGGTTGAACTTTATTGTGTGCTTGTTTGATACTTTATGCCTATGTGAGATACTTGCATGATCATGTCTTGAATCATATGCTACTTTAATGTTTGCTTGGATGTCATTATCCTTTATATCCTTATATGATCATTCACTTTGCTTGGTGATGAGTGCATGTTTTAATTCATATCATTTTGAGCGCTCCACCAAGTTGTATGTGACATGGAAGAGTGGCCCATGATCCTAATCGATTATGCATTTGCATTCAAAAGCAAATCTCAAATAGTGCAAAAATTTAGGGGGAGCTCTTGCTTATCACATACTTCTCAAAGCGATGATGTATTTAAATCTTATTATCATTTGTCGAAGCATTGATCTATATATTGTCATCAATTACCAAAAGGGGGGAGATTGAAAGTGCAACTATCCCTGGGTGGTTTTGGTAATTATTAACAACATATAGCTCATTGAGCTAATGCTATTTCAAGATAAATATTTTAGGAAAGTTCAGTGATTGGCATGGCATGGATTAGGATTGTGAACCCCACAAAATGCTAAAGACACATATTGGCTCAAGCTCAAGACTCTACATTTTACTTTTAGTGATCCAAGATCACATTGAGTCCATAGGAAAAGCCAATACTATTAAAAGGGGATGAGGTGTTGCTTAATGGCTTGCTCACTCAAAATTCTTAGTGGTATGCTCCAAAAACCCTCAGCCACCTTCTCATATCCACATATGTCCCAAACCAAAAATCAAACTCGGCCCCACCGAAATGTTCTATCTGGCGCCACCGAGTTCACTTGACATAGCCACTGCCACAAACCCTAGTCACTTTGGTCTCACCGATAGGGATCTCGGTCTCACCGAGATGGGATTGCAAACTCTTTGTTTCCCTTCATAACATTTCGGTCCAACTGAGATGAGCGATCGGTCCCACTGAGTTCACAATGCAAACTCTCTGTTTCCCTTTCGTAACATTTCGGTCTCACCGAAATGAGCGATTTTGTCCCACCGAGTTTTCCTGACCAACTCTCTGGTTGGCTTATTACCAAAATTGGTCACCGAGTTTGTGTAATCGGTCTCACCTAGATTATGTTATGCCCTAACCCTAATGAAATCGGTCCTACCGAGTTGACATGTCGGTCCCACCGAAAAACGAACGTTCACATTTTGAACTAAATCAGTTTGACCGAGTTTTCTGATTCGGTCCCATCGAGTTTGGTAAATTGTGTGTAACGGTTAGATTTTGTGTGGAGGCTATATACCCCTCCACCCTTCCTTCACTACCGAGGAGAGCCATCAGAACATGCCTACATTTCAGCATTCATTTTCTGAGAGAGAACCACCTACTCTTGTGTTGAGACCAAGATATTCCATTCCAACCATTTGAATCTTGATCTCTAGCCGTCCCCAAGTTGCTTTCCACTCAAATCATCTTTCCACCAAATCCAAATCCGTGAGAGAGAGTTGAGTGTTGGGGAGACTATCATTTGAAGCACAAGAGCAGGGAGTTCATCATCAACACACCATCTATTACCTTTTGGAGAGTGGTGTCTCCTAGATTGGTTAGGTGTCACTTGGGAGCCTCCGTCAAGATTGTGGAGTTGAACCAAGGAGTTTGTATGGGCAAGGAGATCGCCTACTTTGTGAAGATCTACCCTAGTGAGGCAAGTCCTTCGTGGGCGATGGCCATGGTGGGATAGACAAGGTTGCTTCTTCGTGGACCCTTCGTGGGTGGAGCCCTCCGTGGACTCGTGCAACCGTTACCCTTCATGGGTTGAAGTCTCCATCAACGTGGATGTATGATAGCACCACCTATCGGAACCACGCCAAAAATCTCCATCTCTACATTGCGTTTGCTCCCTCCAAACTCCTCCCTTTACCTTCATGTGCAATGTTTTACATTCTGCTGCTATACTCTTAGACTTGCATGTGTAGGTTGATTGCTTGACTTGTGCTAAGTTGTTAAAATCTGCCAAGACATAAATTGGGAAAAGGCTAGATTTTTATTTGGTCAAGTAGTCTAATCACCCCCACTAGACATACTTTTGATCCTACAACCTCTCCTCGCCGGAGAAACACTGGCGCATCGCCGCCACGCCTTTGTTTCTCTCCCTCTCTCCCTAAAACCTGACACTCGTGGCCCACTGTCAGTGACACAGCCATGCGTCCGAAGCAGTACGCGTTGGCGTGGCGTTGGCGTCACCCCCTGGTCATTTTATTTATATTTCAAATATTTACAGAAACTTCAAATGGCCAAAATATTTTAACCTTAAGTCCAAATGAAGTGATTCTTTTTGCATTGTATTCTTACTGAAAAGATCTAGCAGCTCACCTAAAATGAGATTTTTCTCTGCTGTCTAGATTTTCTGGTGATTTTTAGAGTGATTCTTGATATTTTCTTTCTCTGTTTTTAATTAATTTCAGAAGGTGAAGCTTTTCTTGAGGATAACCAGGAGGAAGGTGAACCTCATCTGCACTAAGGCAAGCCACAACAGCATTTTCATGGTGCCATTTCAATATTTGTGAATTTTCAACTTGAACAATGATTTATCTCATGCATTTAAATCACTTACCTAAATATTTATTTCTGTTGAATGCTTGTTTTGTTTCGTATACTTAGTTTACAGTAGTTTGAGACTAACTAAGTTAATTTAGGTCAGTAGAAGTAATATTTGGTTATGTGATAATAAAATGACTATGAAAAAGACTACTTTGGTTATTATTTTTAAGTAAGAAAATGGATTATTTCAAGTTAATATCATGGTTAAGTTTGATGAATTATAATAACCAAAGAAGTGGTATGAGTTTGCTGATGATTATTGTTAGTGGAATACTTGATGAGATTGATCCATTTATTTCCGATAATATGTGATGCATGATGTATGGTTGCATATTCATGGCAAATCATGACACCAGTTGTTTTTATTTTGAGTTAAACTTGATAATAACTCAACTTGAACATATCATTGATCGGCTCATGGTGCCACTAAATCGAGTTTTTCCCAGTGCAACCACATTTGCCTTTATGGGAAGGCCTTTATTCTGTCCGTTGTCATGCCTCTAGTCGGTACCTCCAACGAGGGAAGGTTATGGGCGTGCGTTACCCTGGCCCGGTAAGCAGACATAACCTTGTGTGCCCGTTTGTTGTTATGGTACTTTGTCCCTGTTTGGGACCTATTGGGGATATAACTATTTGTGTAAGCCGCCCAGGAGGGGCCGGGTTACGCAAAGAGGGACTCATCAGAAGAAGCCCAAGATCAAGCATGAAGATGGCGGTTCAATAAAGGGTCTAAGGCCCATAGTGGTAAACTGCCATGATGGCATGACTTGTATCATAAGGTAGAATTAACTAGTCACCGAGCCGGAGGCTGTCTATGAGCCGACCGGGACTCTGTAGGCCGCAGGGCGTCAACCCGTGTATATAAGGGGACGACTCGTCGGCGGCTTAAGGGAAAGAAAACAATTGATCGAGAGCCAGACATAGCGTATCTCGCTCCCTGGTCATCGAAACCTCAAGCAATACCAACCCAACTAGACGTAGGCCTTCCTTCACCGTAAGGGGCTGAACTAGTATAAACCTCTCGTGTCCTTTGTCCCGATTAACCCCTTTAAGCTTCCTAGTTGCGATGGCTCCACGACTAAGTCCTTGCAGGAGGACATCTGCCGTGACAATTCCACGACAGTTGGCGCCCACCGTGGGGCCAGCGCACGGTGGATTCGAGTTCTTGAAGGGCAGCTTCGAAGGGCTCGAGGGATACGCAGTTGGCCGGATGACCAAGAGTCATCGCAGCAAGATCTACATCGATGACAAAGGCTGGGGCCCTGACACCGGTTCAATTGAGTATGGCTACCGGGTCCCCTTTGGCGGAATTCACGTCTTCATCGGCCGGATTGGTGAGCCGGGCCCTGAGCCGGACAGCTGCACCGACCTCGTCGAGACGGCTCAGCGTGCGAAACCCACCCGAGCTCAACCCGTCGTGAAGCATGCCTTTGTGGGTTGCATCCATGGAGGTGAACTTCCTGAAGGATCGGAAGGTGATGGTGAGCTGGCCGTCCTCTCTGACGATAATTCATCCGCCGGCTCAACAGATTCGCTGTATCAAGTTCAAGATGGCGTGCTTGGGGGCAGTTCCGATGGCAGCACTATTCCAGACCTCTCAGAGTCGCCAAACCGGGCAGGAGTCTTCATGGCTGGTACTCAACCCGGCCAAAATTCTACGGCTTCAGTGGCGATAACGTCCGGGTTAGGAGCAGCCGGGGCAGGAGGCCCTGTGCACTCACCGGCTCAGGTGCTGATGGATCTCATGGATAAGCTTACGGCTTTGTTAACTGTTACAGTCATCCCTGCGAACCAATCTAAGCATGAGGCGGAGGTGGCACAGGTTCGCGACGAGATCTCCCGGGTCAAAGAAACCTTAGCAGCTGAGGACGCTAGATTAGCAGCAGAGCGGGCGGCTTTGGACGTACGGGCGCAGCAACTTCGGGCAGAGGCCTTGCAGCTCACGTTGAGCCTGAACGCATCTAATGAGGTAATGAGGAGGAGACATCAGAAAACTCAGTCCCGTTTACCTCAGAATTATGATCCTCGGAATCTCTTTGCTACACTCGGGGCCGGCCCAAGTAACCCACCAGGTGCGAATCAGCTTATTACATCCGGAGCGGGAGTTCCAGTCTGGCCTCAGGGGATGGCACCGCCTCACGGCAATATGGCACCGCCCAATTACGTGCCAATACCGCATGGTCACTTCTCCAACCCCATGGAGAACTTAATTGCAGCATCAGCACGTTTGGCGGCTCTCCCGGTAGATGGGAATGATCCGACAGCGGTGGAAACCCGGAAGATCAGAGAACTTGTTCAAACAGCCCTGGCTCAGCAAGAGACCTACTCCTACAGCCAGGATAGGATTCACTCGACTCCTCCGCCCTGGTTAGCTCCGCCTCGTCAAAATCGGAGCCCGAGTTATAGTAGGAACATGGAATCAGAGGCCTTGTCAAGTAACGCTTAGCGCCGGAACCAGCCCGGCGGGCATAACCCAGTTCAGGATCAGATACGTCAGGAGGACGAGCAGGCGGCTCAGCTAGCGGCTCAGCTAGCAGCCCAACAGAACTCACCGGCTTACCCGACGACTTCCGTTGAAGCGGGGGTTACTACTAGAACCGGAGGAGTTCCTTGTCTGGTACTGGCTTTACGTAATGTACGTCTGCCCAAGGATTTCAAGGGGCCTCGGAAGGTGCCGAATTATACTGCCGATTTACAGCCTGGGGCATGGATTGAAAGTTATGAGATGGCTATGGAGCTACTAGAGGTTAGTGATGAGGCGATGGCTAAATATTTCACCATGATGCTGGACGGAACGGCCCGTTCTTGGTTAAAGGGTTTGCCACCCAACTCCATTAGTTCATGGGCGGAGCTAAAAGCCCGTTTCATCCAGAACTTCAAAGATACTTGCAAGCAGTCTATGTCAATTGTGGATCTGACAAATTGTAAGCAGGAAGAAGGTGAATCTACGACTCATTGGGTGCGCCGGGTCAAGGATATAATACATTCGTCTGACAAGATGGATGCCGGCTCAGCAGTTCTCATGCTGGAGAAGAATTGCCGCTTTGAACCTCTGAGACAGAAGCTGGGGCGACTTAAGCGTGATTGCAATGATATGGGGACGCTGATGGCGGCTTTAGTCAAGTATGCCGATTCTGATAGTACCAAGGATCCCGCGTCTGATGAGGAAAAGACAGGGAAGGGAAAGAAGAACGGCAATGGAAAGGGTCAGCAGCATAACCCGATGAGTCAAGGAGGTAATAAGCGTAAGGCGGACAGTAACCCGGAATTTGTGGCCAATGCACAGGGTAACAATCAGAAGCGCAAGGGAAAGCCACCCCGGTTTGGTGGGTCAGGTCCGTCTCTCGAGCAACTACTCAATGAACCCTGCCCGAAACACGGTACTCGGGAACGACCATCGACTCATTTATGGAAGGATTGCGCAATCATGAAAGCTTTCAAGAATTCTAACACATTTGATGGCAATCAAGGCCCAGGCGGCGGTTCAGGAGCCGGCGGCTTTCATGGCCCGGGCGGTGGTTCAGGATCCGGTTTTTAGGGAAGCTAGGGTGGTTATAATCAACAGCAGTCTGGTCAAGGAGGTCAGCAACGGCAGCAGTGAGCCATCCGAAACAGTTAAGCAGTGGGCAGTATCACGTGTTCACCACAAGTTTGTGTAAACGTGATCAGAAAGTTCATAAGAGGGCTGTGAATTCTGTTGAACCAGCAGTCCCTCGTTACTTGAGGTGGTCGGAACAGCCTATTGTCTGGAGCAGGGAGGATCACCCTCCCCGGGTTGATAATCCGGGTCAACTGGCCCTAGTAGTGGCACCGCAAGTTGGTGGTTATAAGTTTACTAATGTGCTCATGGATGGAGGTAGCAGCATCAACCTCCTCTATTACGAGACCTTTCGGCGCATGGGCTTAACTGACAAGAATTTAAAGACTTCCAACACCGTCTTCCATGGAGTGGTGCCAGGTAAGTCGGCGTATCCTGTGGGGAAGATTGAGCTAGAGGTGGCCTTCGGAGACGAGCATGATTCTAGGGCGGAAAAGTTAACTTTTGAGGTGGTCAAAATCAAGAGTCCATATCACGCTTTGTTCGGGCGGCCAGCCTATGCAAAATTCATGGCACGGCCGTGTTATGTGTATCTACAGCTCAAGATGCCGGGTTACAAGGGTACCATCACTGTGCATGGAAGCCGAAAGGTGGCCCTGGAGTGTGAAGAGGGCGATGCGGCTTACGCCGAGTCTGTCTGTGCAGCGGAGGAGCTCAAATTTTATCAAGATAACGTTGACCCGGCAGATATGACTTCTCTCAAGAAGCCGACTACGGAGCATGACCCGGCCATGAAGTTTAAATCGGCTGCAGAGACTAAGCTTGTTGATTTCACTCCAGGCGATTCATCTAAGCAATTCATCGAGTTCATCCGTGAGAACCGGGACATCTTTGCATGGAAACCTTCTGACTTGCCGGGTGTACCGAGAGAACTCGCTGAGCACACTCTTAATATTGATCCGAAGTATAAGCTGGTCAGGCAATTTCTGCAGCGATTCAATGAAGAGCGACGAAAAGCTATAGGAGAAGAGGTCGCCCGGCTCTTGGCGGCTGGGTTTATTGTTGAAGTTTTTCATCCAGAATGGTTGGCTAACCCGGTGCTCGTACTCAAGAAAAATGGCACCTGGCAGATGTGTGTGGATTACACGGACCTAAATAGGGCTTGTCCGGCTAATCCTTTTGCTCTCCCCTGTATTGATCAAATCATTGATGCTACGGCAGGTTGTGCGCGTTTGAGTTTTTTGGATGCTTATTCTGGCTATCATCAGATCAAGATGGCAGTTAAGGACCAGGAGAAAACGGCCTTCATCACCCCGTTCGGAGCCTTCTGCTATGTGTCTATGCTGTTTGGGCTCAAGAGTGCCCAGGCGACTTATCAACGATGTGTACAGAATTGTCTTCATGATCAGATTGGGCGCAATGTTCATGCTTATGTGGATGACATAGTAGTGAAATCCAGAGAGGCGGAAACCTTGATATCTGATCTCAGAGAAACCTTTGACAATCTCCGGGTTTACAAAATGATGCTTAACCCGGAGAAGTGTGTATTTGGTGTGCCTGCAGGCAAGCTTTTGGGATTCTTGGTCTGAAACAGGGGCATCGAGGCTAATCCGGAGAAGATTAAGGCAATCACTTCTTTGGCTAAACCGGCATGTATTAATGATGTTCAGCGATTGGCGGGTCGTGTTGCCGCTTTGAGCCGGTTCATAAGCCAGTTAGGTGAGAAGGCCCTACCGCTGTACCAATTAATGAAGAAGGCATACACCTTTGTCTGGAGTGATGCCGCTAATGCTGCTTTTGAGGATTTGAAGAGGCAGTTATCTAAACCGCCGGTTCTTGCAGCTCCCATTGACAAAGAGCCTTTACTGTTATATGTGGCTGCTAATTCACGAGCCGTCAGTGTGGCGATTGTGGTAGAGCGCGAGGAGGCTGGTAAGGAACACCCGGTTCAACGGCCGGTTTATTATGTCACTGAGGTACTCATCGAGTCAAAGCAAAGATATCCTCATTGGCAGAAACTTGTTTACGGGGTGTTCATGGCAAGCCGGAAGCTGAAGCAATACTTCCAAGGTCACCCTATCACTGTGGTAAGTTCTGCCCCCTTGGGAGACATTATTCAGAACAGAGAGGCTACAGGACGAGTCGCCAAATGGGCCATCGAGCTCGGGCCTCATGGTCTGAAGTACGCGCCACGCACTGCCATTAAGTCCCAAGCTTTGGTGGATTTCATCAACGACTGGACAGATCTACAGGCACCTGAGGAGAAGCCCGATAACACTTATTGGATTATTCACTTTGATGGGTGTAGACAGTTGGAAGGCTCGGGGGCCGGAGTTGTATTAACTTCCCCTCGGGGTGACAAATTTTGTTATGTGCTCCGGCTTATGTTTCCTTGCACTAACAATGCAACTGAGTATGAGGCCCTGCTCCATGGTCTCTGGATGGCCAAAGAGATGAACTTGAGCTGGGTAAGATGCTTAGGAGACTCAGACCTTGTGGCTCAACAGGTGTTAGGCAAGTGGGACTCTAAAGATCCCCTCATGGGCGGCTTACCGTCGTGAAGTCGTTGCTGTGGCTGGATATTTCAAGGGTTACGTAGTGGAACACATTGATCAAAGGAAGAATGAGGCGGCGGATGCCTTAAGCCAGCTGGGGTCTCAGCGTAAGCCGGTGCCGTCTAACACCTTTCTTGATGTTTTGCATAATCCTTCTGTTAAGTTACCTACAGAAGAAGATCTGGCAATACCAGACCCGAAGGCACAGCTGGTGGCAGCTCTCCACGTTACCCCGGATTGGACAGTGCCTTATTTGGCTTACATGACCCGGGGAGAGTTGCCAGAGGAGGAGACCTTGGCAAGACAAATCGTCCGGCGGTCCAAGTCCATGACAATTGTCAATGGCGAGTTACATCATTACAGCGTCACTAGAGTGATTCAACGTTGCGTGTCACCTACAGAGGGTCAGGAGATCCTTCGTGAAATTCATGAAGGTGATTGTGGTCATCACGCCGGCTCAAAATCTCTTGTGGCCAAAGCCTTCCGTCATGGGTTCTATTGGCTGACGACTCATGCTGATGTGGAAGACCTGGTCAGTAAATGTGAGCATATCCGGCTTGACGTTTCAGCTGTAGCTCACCCTCAATCAAATGGCCAAGCAGAACGAGCCAATCAAGAAATCTTGAAGGGTATCAAGCCCCGGCTCTTGGTCCCTTTAGAGCGGACGCCGGGTTGTTGGGTGGAGGAGTTATCTTCTGTACTCTGGAGCATCTATACTACCCCTAACAGATCTACGGGTTACACGCTTTTCTTTATGGTGTATGGAGCAGAGGCAGTCCTGCCAAGTTACATCCGTCACGATTCACCCCGTGTGGCGGCTTATGTTGAGGAAGACAATGAAAAAGCTTGGCAAGATGCACTTGACCTGTTGGATGAAGAGCGAGACTTGGCAATAGCCCGCTCGGCGATTTACCAACAAGACCTGCGTCGCTACCACAGCCGCCGGGTTAAGTCCAGAACCTTTCAGGAAGGCGACTTAGTGCTCCGACTCATCCAGGATCAATCTAACATACACAAGCTATCCCCTCCTTGGGAAGGACCCTTTGTGGTCAGCAAGATTCTGAACAATGGATCATACTACCTTATCGACGTTAGAGAGCATAAAGACTCACGTAAGTCGGAGGAGGAGACCCGTCGGCCGTGGAATATCGCCCATCTTCGGCCTTATTATACTTGAGCCGTCAGCTCTAATGTGTATATACTTATACTATGTATATTATATAAATCAATAAAGTAGGACCTCTGTCCTTTTTTCCACTCCCAAAAAAGGTTTATG
Organism: Triticum urartu; assembly: GCF_003073215.2. Lineage (NCBI taxonomy): Eukaryota > Viridiplantae > Streptophyta > Magnoliopsida > Poales > Poaceae > Triticum > Triticum urartu. Next base: position 286,037,481 of record NC_053028.1, read on the forward strand.
TGTTTTTCCTTGACTGGTGGTGGAGATAACCAAGGAGAAGCGGATCATATCTGAATCCGGCTTTCCTTTGGTCTGGCTTATGATCATATCTGAATCTAGCCGTTGATCACTTGGGGGCTTCCTGTTCAAACATAGGTCGTATTCGAACCAAAGAGAACATAGCTGTCGATACCCGTTTGATCGGCATACTGCCAAACCCACTTGGGGGCTTCTTGATCATATCTGAATCATAGCTTAACTCCTTTTGGGTCTGACGTGGATCATATTCGAATCAGCGTCATTAAACAACTCTTATGGTCACTTGGGGGCTTCCTGTTCAAACATAGGTCATATTCGAACCAAAGAGAACATAGCTGTCGATACCCACTTGATTGGCATCGCCACAGCCACTTGGGGCTAACAGATCATATCCGAATCTTAGCTCAACCCCTTTGGAATGGGTCACTGATCGTATTCGAATCAGAAACCCTTGAATTTTGTTCATCATATTTTACAAGTGCCAACATTAGGTATCTTGTGACCCTCTTGAAAATACAATGGAATACATTATAGTCTTCCAGAATTAATGTTAGTTACATCAGGTTGTTAAGAACCAGGTGAACTTATATGTGCCAATTTTCAGGAGTTAAGTTTACCCTCAGGGGTTGGTTAATATAAGCCGGAAAAACAACTGTGAGCACTACAGGGCAATGCAAGGTATTTTTGCAAAGGACATAACAGATTCATACAAACTACAAAGAGAATAATGGTGGCGGCTTATGCGAGTATTAAGGACCATAAGCATGCGCAAAGGCATAGCAAAACTCAAGGTATCTTTTACTTTGTTACAAGACTCCCCGAGTCTGAATGATGCATTGTTTTCTACGATGACATAAGCAGGTGGTGCCTGACAAGCTACTCTTGGGGTTGACTTGAAGCCCCCGGGTTATCCTTCTCCGTCTCTCCGCCGACTGCTTTGTCCTGGAAGGATGATGAGGCCCAGTCAATGCCACTCAAGGCTTCAAACTCAGTTTCATCATCTATTAAACCGGTTGGGTCGACTTCAGGAGCAAAGTATGCTTACGGGTTGGAGGGATCAAGCTGACATCGTCGTAATGTGGCATGGGGATTCTCCGGTTCTCCTTGTCATAACCCGGCTGACACTTGGTGAGGTCAGTATCGTTCCCAATAAGAGTAACCACCGGACGTATATCCTTCACACAGGCGGTGAAATCCTTATCATTAAATACGGTGCCATCTTCCTTTAAACTTGGATACCCAAGAGCAATGTCAGCGGGGTCTAGTTCTGGAAGCCACGCCTTGGCCCGGCTCAATGCGGCTATAGCTCCGGCTCTTGCAGATGCTCGTCTTAACTCTTGGATTCGCTGAGGTAGCACAGCAAGCCGCTTCAGCACATCTTGCAGGAGATAAGGAACATCGTTTGATAAATCCACAACGGCCAGAGCACGTTGTGACCCGGTGTAGAGTTGTTCCACCAGAGTATAAACCGCCTTCAGCTTGATCACCATGTTCTGCTTAAGATTTATGCTCCTGGGGCCTGCGTTATTAAGCATAAGGTGAGTCAGAGGAGACAACTGAAATGGTCATTCAAGGAGTTTTGCAGTGTTTAAGGTTTGGATAAGTCACCCACCGAAGATTGCTGAAACCATTCGAGATATCTGGCGCTTTAAGTCGGACAGTTCGGCCGTTGCTTCCGCAAGCGATGCCTCTGCTGTCTCGGCCCGGGTCACCAGTGCGGCCTTTTCATCAGCCCAAGTTTTCTTCTCTGATTGAAAATTTTGCTTCAACTTCTCTTGTTCAGAGATGCTAAATTCAAATTTGGAGTTGGCCTTTTCAATTTCATTTTCCTGGGTTGCCAGGCGATTCTTCAAATCAGCAATCTCCAATTCAAATTTACTTATGGTGGCCTGCATTGCACCAGATAGTAGTAAAAGTTATGGTAAGTACTATTAAGTCCCAAGCACTTTGCAAGCAAAGATACTTGACACTTGGGGGCTAATGTATACCAAAGCTTTCTAAATTATTAAGCCGGTCTTGAATATTAAGTCCCAAATACCTTGCAAGCAAAGATTTTTGGCACTTGGGGGCTAATGTATATCGCAAGTTAAAGGTATTGTGTTACACCTGGTTCAATTATTTTTTCTTTAAGCCGAATAAGTAGCTCTAACAATTTTTCTAAGTCTACAACATATTTATTCATAAGCAATAGACTTGGGGCTGGTATAGTAAGTGTGATTGAAAGTAAGCTAGTATAAGTCATACCTCAGATTTTTGCTGTATTTGCTTCACCATGTCAATTTCCAGGTCACGGCTGCTTTGTACTTGATTGATATAGCCGGAGACAATCTCTCCAATACTCAAATGAGTATAGTCAGCGACATCCAGCTTGGCCTTCCGGCGTTCCACCAATTCCTTTTTAGAACACTTGGCAAGTGTAGACGGCTATGCCGGCTCAACAAACCGAGTCTTGAGAATTTCAACTTCCTAATCATTTGCCTTGGCGGGGCTAGGAGCCTCCGGGTTACCAGAATCGTTGAGGGTTTGTTCAGTAGGCGGGTCAGAGGAAGATATAGGAACATCATGAGACGGTTGAGGCGGCGGCTCGTGAGCAGAGGCATTAGGAGTAGTTGTGCCCAACTCTGGTTCAGTCACAACCGGCTCTTGGGGCGGCTTATTCTTGTTTGCCCTTTTGCTGGGCTTTACTTGCACACTGTGGAAACGGTAGACAAGTTAAATACAGCAAATATGAGTAAAATAAAGCATAAGGTACAACAAGTTTATATTACCCGGGAGCAGTTTGAAAGGCTGGCATGTTGGACTGCATAGACTCACCGGAGGAAGGTGAAATATCCTGATAGTTGGAGTCAGAATAATTGAGAGGCTAACAAATGAAGCCTGCCAAAGGAAAAAGAAGGTGTTTCCTGGTCACATCAGGTAAGCCGGAGGAGAGTTCCGCGTCTTTGCTGGTCCGGGTCTGCCTCCGGCTCTCATAATTCTGTCACTTCAAAAGAAAGTCAGGATCTTGGTAAGCCAAAGGATGTGTAAATCTTACTTTCCGGGTTACTCTTCGAATTTTCTGACGCGGCTGAAGCTCGGAGTCGGAGGAGATTACAATTACCTCTTCCTCCATGGGTTGGCTGTTGCCCGTGCCTTCCTGAAGAAGGTTAGCATCAGTAAGGTAGAAATAAAGGAGAAAGGGAATTTCAAAGGTTACCTCTTCCTCATTATCATCAGTATCATCAAGCTGAAACAGCTCAGAGGCGCTTGGCTTCCTTTTCCTTGAGGTGGTGGGCTTGGTGGTTTTCTTTTCGGCTCTCTTGGCCGCCCTGGCTTTCTTGGCCGCCTCATGATCATATTGCGTGTCCTAGAAGCTATCATTTGCCTGTAAAAGGTTATAACTGGTTATGCGTAAGAATATAGCCTAACATGATAAAACATAATCCGATGGCTGGAAACTTACTGCAGGGGCCGGGTTCTTTTGGCAAAAAGATAGTAAGCCGAAGGCATTACTATTCACTGTGCCCTCTTTCAAGAAGGACTGAGTTGCAGCTTCCACTACGTCATCTGGTAAGTCGTCAGGGTTATGACGTTGAGGGTCATTCTTCTCGCCTAAATAATTACACATTAAGCCGGGGCGGCGGCTTAATGGAATTATTCTCCAAGCAATCCAGACTCGGACCAAGTCAATGCCATCTAAGGCCGTTCCCTAAAAGAGCTTTAATCCTCTTGATTTTGGGGGTGAGTGGCAGGCGTTCAATAGCTGTCAACTTATCCGGCAGTGGGTGAGTAGGTTCAAGGCGCAATGCGCGGAAGCCGGGCAATGGATTTTCGCCAGCCGGAGAAGTATCTTGGCAGTAGAACCATGTTTGGTTCCAGTCCTTTGGATAACTCGGCAATTCAGCATAAGGGAACAGGCAGTCTCTCCGCCTTTGAATTGATATGCCACCAAGCTCCAGACTGGGCCCGTTGGCCCATTCATCCTGCTGGTTCAAATAGAACAATTCCCTGAACAGGAGTAGGTTGGGTTCTTCTCCAAGGTAAACCTCACAGAAAACTTGAAAGTTGCAGATATTTGACACGGAGTTGGGCCCGATGTCTTGAGGTCTTAAGTCAAAGAAGTGCAAAACGTCTCTAAAGAATTTTGAAGCGGGAGGAGCAAATCCCCAGCTCATGTGATCGGTAAAAATGATCACCTCCCCTTCCTTGGGTTGAGGTTTCTCTTCAGACGGGTCAGGAGCACGATAAGATATGACGTCCTTCTTGGGCAGATGGCCGGACTTCACAAACTCTGACATTTTGCTCTCCGTAACAATGGATGGGACCCAGTTGCAGGTAATCAGAGGTTTAACAGCTTTGGGTGCCATTGAGTAAATTGAAGCCTACAACAAGATAAAGGAAATTTTTCGGTTTATTATAACCCGGTGAATAAGTATTATTGGGTTGTTTGAGATGGCGGCTTAAGTAGGGGCCTAATGACATACAGGTGGTTGTGTGATAATGTTTAAACAGCTGCAAGTATTAACGATGATGAAAATTGTCTTAAGTCGCCAAAAGCAGGCAGTGCTGACAGTTAGTATTATCTTAAACCGGTCACATGAACTACTATGGCTGAAACAGAGTCGACAGATGCCGTTTTTTGGATAAGTGTGGAACAAACAGGTTTCACAAGTTGCAGCTATTATTTTGGATCAAACGATCGTTCTGAAAAGAAAAATTTCTAGACCTAAAACCAGTGCATAGAAGTTCATACACTCGAAAGAGGCCTTTAAACAAGGCAAATGAGATCTATTTCTATTCGAGATGGGTGCGGAACAGCCACCGTAGTAGTTCTAACTGTCTAAAGATCAAAAAGGAGCACCGAGGAGGAAAACTATCAAGGGTTTGCAACGGGCGGCGATGAACACCGATGAACTCGGGAGGCCGCAATGCAGATCTAAAAGTAGGGAAGGAAAAGGACTTATGGATGCAGAGCTGTTGCAGGGTTCCGTCGCGTTTCTCTGGTCAAGTCAGGTTGATGCAGCGGCCTGAGTTGGAGAAGACGAGGAAATCTGCGGCGGCGGCAGCAGAGCTCGAGCGGCAGAGAAACAGTGCGAGGAGGAAGACGATCGAGGAAGGAGAATGGGAAAGACCTAGGTCGCAACTATTTATAAGGAAGGGCCGACTGAGACGGCGCGAGAAACGAGGGGACCGAACATCATTATCCAGCGACCCCGACGCCTCGTTTTTCGGAATGGTCAGTAAAGGCAAAGATCCGTTGGAAGATATGATGGAGTAAAATATGAATTTAATTGAAGATGATGTCACAACGGGTTAACGTGGATCCAGAAGATGACGTCATGGCGGGTTAAAACCTTTGCGCAGACAAGAAGACTGAAGGCTTGTTTCTTAAGGTATTTTAAGATTGACATGAACCGGTTCAAATCAATCTGGGGCCTAATGTTGGGGATATAACTATTTGTGTAAGCCGCCCAGGAGGGGTCGGGTTACGCAAAGAGGGACTCATCAGAAGAAGCCCAAGATCAAGCATGAAGATGGCGGTTCAATAAAGGGTCTAAAGCCCACAGGCGACTTAAGGCCCATAGTGGTAAACCGCCATGATGGCATGACTTGTATCATAAGGTAGAATTAACTAGTCACCGAGCCGGAGACTGTCTATGAGCCGGCCGGGACTCTGTAGGCCGCAGGGCGTCAACCCGTGTATATAAGGGGACGACCCGTCGGCGGCTTAAGGGCAATAAAACAACTGATCGAGAGCCAGACATAGCGTATCTCGCTCCCTGGTCATCGAAACCTCAAGCAATACCAACCAACTAGACGTAGGCCTTCCTTCACCGTAAGGGGCTGAACTAGTATAAACCTCTCGTGTCCTTTGTCCCGATTAACCCCTTTAAGCTTCCTAGTTGCGATGGCTCCATGACTAAGTCCTTGCAAGAGGACATCTGCCGTGACAATTCCACGACAGGACCGTTTATGTTTTGGCATGAAGGTGGTCGTTGATGCCTTTGGTAGGCACGGGGTCACCCAGGACTTAGCCCAGTGGGGAGTAAGTCGGAGTGGCCAGGAGAGTGTCATGGCAATGGGAGGGTTTCGTCGGAATGCCGTTGGTCCACCCGAATGGAAGTGCGGGGCCATGGATTCCTTGGTGATGGTAAAGTGCGCTAGCTCTGTAGAGTGTATTTAATATATCGATAGCCGCGTCCTCGGTTACGGACACAACTCGGAAGTAGGTCACACCATCGATCAACAATTATTAATAATCATGCACACTAATTATAATCACATGGCACTATTGGAAAGATGGTGGTTGAGAAATTATGATGATAGTGGGAACTAAAGTGTTGGTTTCTTTTGTGATCCGAGAAAGATCACCGTTTGGTTACGAGGTAACCCATTCGGTAAGAAAGTCCGAGGGACTTGTTGCACTAGATTATGTTCATTGCATTCCTAGTATGCTGTTGCATTGATGATAATTTGAATAAATATCAAGATATTGTCTATCATTATGTTTATGTTTGTTGTGAGCTTGCAAGTACATTCAATGTACTGACCTGGCGTGTCATGCTACATTTCAGGAAAGTTTCGTTGGATTGCAGTGCTGCCCGAGTCTTGATCGTGTCCACATCGGTGTCCCTGTGCTATGGAGTCCCGCTTTGTCATCATTCTGCTGCCGCATAGTTGTCGTGATCGAGGCCCCTTTATGTTCACTAAATAATGTACATATTTTTCAGCCGCACCGTGTGTGCCGCTTGGCCTTGCTACTTGATGTAATATCGAACTATGTTCCGCTAGTATCAATAAAGTGGTTGTTTTTTGTACCAAGATGTTGTGTGTTGCCAGAAGACATGATCTCTGGGCTGGCAATGCAAGGTAATCGGTTGCTCTGAGCTGGGGTGCCACAACGCTTGGTATCAGAGTCGCGCTAACTGTAGGACACGCTAGACCACCAACGTGTTAACTGGACGTTAGTTAGATTAAAATTTGAGTGCCGGTAGTATTGGTAGCTGATTGTTACATTGCATGTACTTGTTTTATTATTATTGCTAATCAACTAATGGATGTGAGTGTAGATGGCTCCAGTACCGTATCCGTGCCAGTTGGAGCTGCTGTCGTACACGTCGCTGCAGCTTCTTCAGAATGTATGGCACCGCCTCTACCCTCTCGGTGACGACCCGATGTATCGGGTATACCGGGAGCGTCTAGCAGACTCAGTATACGAGTATCACGCCGTGGTTACTCTGTGCACTAGCTCATCCTCAGGCTCTTACACTCGTACCTCCAGGAGCGGTTTCGCTTCCACCGCCTCTCAGGCTGTTCAGTTTGCTGCATTTGAGGTCCTCGTCGAGCTGCGCTATAAAGAGGTCCAAATGCAGACGCACCCAGGTTTCCACTACTATCCATCCGTGCACGACAATGGTCGTGTCCATTTCCCTATCATTAATTTAGAGTCTGATAGCACTGCTAGCCACCTTTCTTGCTATATCACCGCTAGTTACCTTCTGATTCACTAGCTGGCTCAAGAGCTGACTCGTGCTCGCACTGCTTTAGTAGCCGCTAGGTCCTATCCCACTCCACAGTCTATGGGATTTACTCCTTATATTCCACCCAGTTCTACCTCGCCTGTTCCCCCGGTTACTCCTCCGAGTAGCTTGGGCACCTCGACCGTGACTCTCCTTAGTGGTCCTGCTGAGTGGCTTTCCTTTCTCGCTTCCCCCATAGCCCCGATGCTCCAGCCTCATCCCGCACCTGCCCCAGCGGGAGAGCCCTTAAGGCAGCGTCGTCGTGTTACCTTTAACCTGGAGGTCTCGGTTAACATCGTCAGTTCAGGATTCGAGCCCGCTTCAGGAGAGGACCCAGCAGGATCGGCAGAGCGCTAGAGCGTTCGAGTGTCTGCAGTTGTCATGTTGATGTACGGATGTACTCAAACTAATCATGATGTTTATCTTTCTTGTATGAGTCTATGTATAATTATGTTGGAACTTTTTATTTTTCGCTGTGTTTTTCTTCGGTATTCCAGTGTCGCTTCTTTCGGGTTTGTCGCTGGCTTTTCCCTACTATTTTGGATGTTCCTCATCACGGTTGCTTTACATTGGGAAAAAAATAATAGGATGACGCAGGGAGGTAGCAACAGTCACGCTTGTGAGGAGGTCCCTGTTCGCCGCTCAACACGACAGGCATGACATTCCCCCGAGCCGTACAATCCACCACCGCCTCCGCCGCCACATCCGCCCTCCACTGAACAAATTATCCGAATGTTTGGGGAAAGAAGAAATAGAGATCTGATTGAAATGTTGAAAAGTGTACAAGCTATGGTTGGACAGAATGGAAATCAGAATGGTCACCACTCCAATCTGTTAGATTTTCAGAGAACCAAGCCTCCCAGTTTCAGTCAAGTTGTTGATCCATTGGAGGCCGATGTCTGGTTAAGAACCATTGATAAAAATCTTGAAATTGCTCGTACTAAATAAGAGGACAAGGTTCCATTTGCTACACATTATCTCGAAGGAGCTGCTGCTATATGGTGGGATAATGCTAAAGCCATGTGGCCTGCAGACGAAGAAATCACTTGGGTTAAATTCAAGGACCATTTCCGCAAGTACCAAATTCCTGCTAGCATTATGAAGGTCTAGCGACGTGAATTTCTAGAGCTCACCCAATGGAACATGTGTGTCAGTGAGTATCTACACAAGTTCAATCATTTGGCCCATTATTCTCTTTATGATGTGGCCACAGAAGAAATAAAGATTGACCGATTTCTTTGCGGACTAAACCAACACCTCCGATGCACTCTTAGTATGTTTGATTTCCCAGATTTCCAGACTCTGGTAAACAAGGCCCTCATTGTTGAAAGGGAGCACAAGCTTGCACATGACAATAAGTCTGCCAATAATGATCACAAGTGCAAGTTTGAGCCTAAGAAGGATGGTCAGCCAATGCAGAAGGCCTGTACTTGGCAACAGACATAGGTAGAGTACAAGACTGATGACACACAAGTATAGGGGATCAATTGTAGCTCTTTTCGATAAGTAAGAGTGTCGAACCCAACAAGGAGCAGAAGGAAATGGCAAGTAGTTTTTAGTAAGGTAGTGTCTGCAAGTGCTGAAATTGTAAGTAGAGAGTAGTTTGATGGCAAGGTAATTTGTAACGAGCAAGTAACGATAATTGTAACAAGTATGCAGCAAGGTATCCCAATCCTTTTGAGGCAAAGGACATGCCAAAACGGTTTCTTATAATGTGCAAAGCGTTCTTGAGGGTACACGAGAATTTCATCTAGTCACTTTCACCATATTGGTTTGATTTGTGTTCGCTACTTTGACAATTTGCTATGTGGGTGGACCGATGCTTAGGTGATGTTCTTACTTGAACAAACCTCCTACTTATGATTAACCCTCCCGCAAGCATCTGCAACTACGAGAAAAGTATTAAGAATAAATTCTAACCATAGCAGTAAATGCTAGGATCCAATCGGTCCCTTACGGAATAGTGCATAAACTGGGGTTTAAGTTTCTGACATCCCACCATTTATTTACTACTCCACAATGCATTCCCTTAGGCCCAAATATGGTGAAGTGTCATGTAGTCAGCGTTCACATGACCCCACTAAGGGAATCACATCATACATACTATCAAAATATCGAACACATATCAAATTCACATGATTACTTGCGACATGATTTATCCCGTGACCTCAAGAACAAAGGTAACTACTCACAAACAACAAACATGCTCATGATCAGAGGGGTATTAATATGCATAATGGATCTGAACATATAATCTTCCACCAAATGAACCATATAGTAATCAAGTACAAGATGTACTCAACACTACTAGTCACCCCCTAGCAACAATTTATAGTTCCGGTAACAAGATTGAATATAAGATATGAACTAGGGTTTGAGATGAGATGGTGATGGCGAAGATGTTGATGGAGATTTCCCTCCCTAAGATGGGAGAGTTGTTAGTGATGATGATGACGATGATTTCCCCCTCTGGGAGGGAAGTTCCCCCGGCAGAATAGCTCCGCCGGAGGGCAAAAGTGCTCTAGCCCAAGTTCCGCCTCGAGGCGGCGGCTCTCCGCCCCAAAAGTATTATTATGATTTTTTCTAGGTCAAAACCACTTATATACCAGAAGATGTGCACCGTAGGTGGGCCGAGGAGGCCACAACCCACCAAGGCGCGCGACGGGGGCTTGGCACGCCCATGTGGGTTGTGCCCACCTGGTGGCCCCCTCTGGTACTTATTGGCTCCAATATTTCTTATATATTCCATAAAAAATCTCCATAAAGTTTCAGCCCATTTGGAGTTGTGCAGAATAGGTGGCCTGACGTAGCATTTCCAGGTCCAGATTTCCAACTGCTAGAATTCTCCCTCTTGGTGTGTTCCTTGCAAATTATGAGAGAAAAAGGCATTAGAATTACTCCGAAAAGCATTATTATGGATTAAAACATTGTAAATAATAGTAAGAAAAAATGATGCAAAATTGACGTATCAACTCCCCCATGCTTAGACCTTGCTTGTCCTTAAGCGAAAACCGAAATCGAAAAGCATTTCCACATGCTTTGAGAGAGAGGTGTCGATAAAAACAAAATACGAACATAGAAGCATCATGTTGATGATTGTAACAACAACAAGATTAAACAAAGGACTTTTATCATATAACTTTCATCATATACTTCCTATGAATAAGTAATATTTCATCACACAATCTAAGTATAAATCAAAAACTTTATTAGAAACCAACAAACTATGTTCTCAGTCAAGTTTGCAACTACAATTCATCATCTTTTCAGGAAGAGTCACATGTCGGAGCCTTTAAAGCAAGTCCACATACTCAACCATCATATAGTCTTCTATGATTGCTAACACTCACCTTGTACCCATGAACAAAACATTTCAATCGGACACAAAGAAAGATAGGGGCTTATAATTTTGCCTCCCAACATGCTCACCTCAAGGGTGATGTCAACAATAATAACTCATGCTGTCTATATTCAACTGGACATATGTGCCTAGATCTTTCCTCACCACATGATGCTTGCCAAAAGAGAAAATAAAAAGGAATAGAAGGAAAACTTTGACTCTTTGCATAAAAGTAAAGGATAGGCCCTTCGCAGAGGGAAGCAGAGGTTGCCATGTGCTTATTTGTTTGCATGCTCAACCCCTTAGTGCAAGAGAATGTCACGTTACATTGTCCCTTAAGATCACAACCTTTATTATGTAGTTTGTCGCTTTTATTCGTTATCATCCAAGTTCGTGCAATGCTCAGTTTTCTCTTGCACTAAAAGATCTCACATATTTAGAAGCAATTTTTATTGCCTTTTTGCACCGATGACAACTTACTTGAGGGATCTTGTTCAATCTCTAGGTAGGTATGGTGGACACTTGAAAAAGATTTGGGTTTAAGGGTTTTTGGATACACAAGTAGTATCTCTACTTAGTACATAATTTTTTGGTTAGCAAAGATAGGGGCAAGCATCACATGTTAAAGGATCTATGACAATATGACTTCTATGTGAATATAAACAAACATAAACCATTAAGTTGTCTTCCTTGTCCAACTTCAACAATTTTGGCATATAATATTTTGATGAGGGCTCATAATCACAAAAGATTTCTAGGATAGTATATCAATATGTGAATCTTCTCTTCCCTTATTAATTCTTTCATGAGTTGCATCATTGACTCATGCTATGGTTGTCAATCTCTAATAAAATTTTCTTACTTATACTTTTCCTTATGTGGTGCTATCACCTACCATAGGATTAGTATATGATCTTTTCATTAACTCTATCCTTTCTTTATTTCCTTCTTTCCTATTTCTTTTCTTTTCTTTATTTGCAACATGAGAGTAATAAAAACAAAAGCTCATACTAAAATTTGTTATATAACTTGCACTAAATTATAATAATAGGTCACCAAGCAAACTCTCGAACAAGAAAGGATCAAACTAAACTTTATTTCATCTAAAGAAAAATATTGAACTAAGATAAATAAAAGCAAAAAGATAGTGGGATGATACGATACTGGGGAACCTCCCCCAAGCTTGGCGAAAGCCAAGGGGAGTGCCCATACCTGATACTCATTTCTCCTCTGGTGATGAAGAAGATGGTGGTGGTGATGAAGAAGAGGCCTTGTCCTCCTTTGATTACGTCCGTAGGCTCCTCGCTCTTCGTCTCGGTATTCATTATCCAAGAATCTTCTTCCATGTGGTTGTAGGAGCAGGAAGACATGATGCCTAGCTTGACAAATCTGACCAGGAACAAAAAGAAAAGAAAATAGAGGATTTGCTTCGCGATACGGTGGTTAACAGGTTCGGGAAGTATATATAGATTTTTTTTATCTTGGAGGATAAGCATATAGAAGAAAAACGGAGTACGAGAGGTGTCCCAGGTGGGCACAACCCACCTGGGCGCGCCAAGCATGCCTAGCGCGCCCTGGGGTCTTGTGCCCACCAGGGGATGCTTCCTGGAAGTTTCTTTATTTCCAAAATTTCAAAATATTCCAAAACTGATGAAACATATTGTTGCTGATTTTTCGGAGTCCGTTTGCTTATCGCACTATGTACCTCCTTATTTTGACAATTCTGAATTGTTCCGGAAGGACTCTTTTATGTATTCTTCCGGTGTCAAATTTTGGATAATATTGCTTTCAACATTAATAGGCGTACCTGAAATATAATGCTTTATTCGTTGTCCATTGACAACCTTCGGGTTAGTACCTTCGGAATTATTTATTTTGATGGCACCGGACCGGTAAACCTCCTCAATTACATAAGGGCCTTCCCATTTGGAGAGGAGTTTTCCTGCAAAGAATTTGAAATGAGAGTTGTACAAAAGAACATATTCTCCAACTTTAAACTCACACTTCGAATTCTTTTGTCATGCCATCTTTTAACTTTTTCTTTGAATAACTTCGCATTTTCATATTCTAGGGTTATCCATTCATCTAATGAGCTTATATCAAATAACCTCTTTTCACCAGCAAGTTTGAAATCATAATTGAGTTCTTTAACTGCCGAATATGCTTTGTGTTCTAACTTAAGAGGCAAATGATAAGCTTTTCCATAAACCATTTTATAAGGAGACATACCCATAGAATTTTTATATGCTGTCCTATATGCCCAAAGTGCATCATCTAATTTCTTGGACCAATTCTTCCCGGACCTATTGACAGTATTTTGCAAAATTAATTTTATTTCTCTATTGCTAAGTTCAACTTGATCACTAGACTGGATGATGCAATTATATGGTTAACATCATACTTAGAAAGCATTTTACAGAAAGCACCATGAATAAAGTGTAAACCACCATCAGTCATTAGATATCTATGGACTCCAAACCTTGGGAAAATAACTTCCTTAAGCATTTTAATAGAGGTGTGGTGATCAACACTACTAGTTGGAATAGCTTCTACCCAGTTAGTAACATAATCAACAACAACCAAAATATGTGTATACCCATTAGAGGAAGGAAAAGGTCTCATGTAATCAAATCCCCAAACATCAAAAGGTTCAACAGCAAGTGAATAATTCATAGGCATTTCTTGACGCTTACCAATATTACCTATTATTTGCCATTCATAACAGGAAGAGACAAACTTACGGGCATCCTTGAAGAGAGTAGGCCAATAAAATCCATATTGCAATACCTTGTGAGCAGTTCTATCTCTAGCATGATGTCCTCCATAAGCTTCGGAGTGACATTTCCATAGGATTTATCCCTGTTCATGCTCAGGTACACAACGTATAATAATACCATCTACTCCTTCTTTATAAAGATGTGGGTCATCCCAAATGTAATGTCTTAAATCATAGAAGAATTTTTTTTATTTTGTTGATACATAAAGCTAGGTGGCAAATATTTAGCAACAATATAATTAGCATAGTCAGCATACCAAGGAGTACCATTAGCAACATTTATTGTAGCGAACTGCTCATCAGGAAAACTATCATCAATAGGAAGTGCGTCATCAAGCACATTTTCAAGCCTAGACAAGTTATCAGCTACAGGGTTCTTAGCTCCCTTTCTATCAATAATATGCAAATCAAATTCTTGCAACAAGAGAACCCTACGAATAAGTCTAGGTTTAGCATCTTTATTTTCCATAAGATATTTAATAGCAACATGGTCTGTGTGAACAGTTACTTTGGAATCAACAATATAAGGTCTAAACTTATCACAAGCAAACACCACTGCTAAGATTTCTTTTTCAGTAGTAGCATAATTTCTTTGAGCACTGTCTATAGTTTTACTAGCATAATGAATAACATTCAATTTCCTATCAACTCCTTGTCCTAGAACAACACCAACAACATAATCACTAGCATCACACATAATTTCAAAAGGCAAATTTCAATCAGGTGGTTGGACAATAAGTGCAGTAATTAAAGCTTTCTTGAGTGTTTCAAAGGCTTCTAAACAATCATCATCAAAAACAAAAGGAATGTCCTTTTGCAAAAGATTAGTGAGAGGCCTAGAAATTTTAGAGAAGTCTTTAATAAACCTCCTATAGAAACCAGCATGACCTAGGAAACTACGAATACCTTTGATGTCCTTGGGACATGGCATTTTTCTCAATAGCATCAACCTTAGCTTGGTCCACTTCAATACCCTATTTAGATATTTTATGACCCAAGACAATGCCTTCATTTACCATAAAGTGGCACTTCTCCCAATTGAAGACAAGATTCGTTTGTTCACATCTCTGCAAAACTCCATCAAGATTGTTTAAACAATCGTCAAAAGATTTTCCATAAACAGAAAAGTCATCCATGAAAACCGCAACAATCTTTTCACAAAAGTCAGAGAATATAGCCATCATACATCTTTGAAAGGTAGCAGGTGCATTATATAAACCAAAAGGCATAATCTATAAGCATAGGTTCCAAAAGGACAAGTAAACATGGTCTTTTCCTGATCAGGTTGAGAAACAGGTATTTGCGAAAAGCCAGAATATCCATCAAGGAAGCAAAAGGCAAGGGGTAATGATATTTTCTAGTTGCTTTATTTAATTTCCTGAAATCTATTACCATTCTATAACTTGTAACAGTTCTTTGTGGAATAAGTTCATTCTTACCATTAGGAACAACAGTTATACCTCCTTTCTTAGGGACACAATGAACAAGACTTACCCATCTACTATCAGCTATAGGATAGATTATACCTGCTTCCAGAAGTTTCAATATTTCCATTCTTACCACCTCTTTAATTTTTGGATTCAATCGAGGTTGGTGATCAACTATTGGTTTAGCATTAGGTCCCATATTGATTTTGTGCTGACATAGAGTGGGACTAATGCCCTTTAAATCATCAAGAGTATATCCAATAGCAGCCGAGTGCTTCCTTAGAACTTTCAATAATCTTTCTTCTTCATGTTCTGAAAGGTTAGAACTAATAATAACATGATATATCTTCTTTTCATCAAGATAAGCATATTTCATAGTGTCTGGCAATTGTTTTAATTCAAACACATGATCACCCTTAGGTGGAGGAGGACCTCCAAGACTCCAAGAGTTTCAATACGTAAATTGTGTTTAAGTAGAGGACGTTGTTCGAAGAAAATATTATCTATTTCATTTCTTTCATGCATATGTAAATCATTCTCATGGTCTAGCAAGTATTGCTCTAAAGGATCAGTAGGTGGCACAACAATAGAAGCAAGACCAATGATTCATCCTTACTAGGCAATTCTTTTCATGATAATTTCTTACTAAACTTGGAAAATTTAAACTCATGAGAATCAATCACCAAAGCTAACTTCCAAAGTTTGTTTCTCACAATCTATCCTAGCATTAACCGTGTTCAAGAAATGTCTACCAAAAATAATGGGACAGAAGTCATCAGGTGGAGTACCAAGAATAAGAAAATCAGTAGGATATTTTGTTTTCCTACACAAGACTTCAACATCTCTGACAATCCCAACTGGTGATATAGTGTCTCTATTTGCATGTTTAATAGTAACATCTATGTCTTCTATGTCAACAGTTGCTATTTCCTCCCTAATTTCTTGATATAACTTGTGAGGAATAGAAGTCACACTAGCACCCATATCACATAAACCATAATAATAGTGATCTCCTATTTTAACTAAGATGACAGGCATGCCAACAACAGGTCTATGTTTATCTTTTCCATTAGGTTTAGCAATTCTAGCAGCTTCTTCACAGAAGTAGATAACATGCCCATCCACATCTTCTTCCAAGAGATCTTTAATAGCAATATTAGGTTCAACTCTAATTTGTTCATCATTTAGGTGTTCTAACAGAGCTTTTGTTAACCACGTGAAACTTTAGCATGTTCCTTTATCCTAACAGGAAAAGGAGGTTTCTCAAATAAGCAGTAGGAACAACTGGATCAACATTATAAAGTATAGTTTCTTCTTTAACTGATACCGGTTCTTTAATTTCTTCTTTAATAGGTGGTTGATATCTAATCCACTTCTCTTTAGGGAGTTCAATATGAGTAGAAAAAGATTCACAAAAGGAGGCTACTATCTCAGAGTCAAGTCCATATGTAGTGCTAAACTTTTGAAAAGCATCGGTATCCATAAAAGATCTAACACAATCATACTTAAGCTTTATACCTAACTCTTTACCTTCATTGAGTTCCCAATCTTCAGAGTTACGTTTAATTCTTTCCAAAAGATCCCACCGGAATTCAATAGTCTTCTTCATAAAAGAACCAACACAAGAAGTATCCAGCATGGTTTGATCATTACGAGAAAGCTGAGCATAAAAATTCTGAATAATAATTTCTCTTGAGAGCTCATGATTGGGGTATGAATATAACATTGACTTAAGCCTCCCCCAAGCTAGAGCGATACTTCCTCATTCACGAGGCCAAAAATTATATATATAGTTCCGATCACGATAAACTAGATGCATAGGACAATTGTTTTGGTGAAACTCCAATTTCTAACGATTCCAATTCCATGATCCAATATCACCACATAGCCTATACCATGCCAATGCTTTTCCCTTCAAAGAAAAAGGGAAAACCTTTTTCATGACTTCATCCCAAATATTCTTTGAACCCTAGGGCACCTCCCTGAGAAAAAATATTGCATCACTTTTTGGAATATTTTTGCTACAGAAAATCATTCCTGTTCTGGTCAGAAAAGGCAGTTTCTACAACAAGTATAATTTTCCTTGATCCAATGAGGCTGATTTTTCTTGAGCTTCATTACCTTCCTAAGAGATTGCTCAACCCCAAAGCCCAGCCTCTGACTCTTACTGGATCACTCACAGTTAACTCCACAAGTTACTGTCCAGAAACCTACCATGAAGTAAACCACGCACACACAACTCCTGGGATCAACCCAAAGTGTTGGAACCACCCAAACCACTAAGGACTACCAGCCAGACATGAAGTTTAAGCTTAGCGTGGGCTGATGTCATAGTTCACGCAGTGACCATGTCGTTCCAGGCATGCTGGCATGCGGTCGACGCGCTCTGCGACGAGCCCGAGGCTCTGTTGAGCTCATGCTCGCTTCCTCGATCGTCGCACCTTGCCAAACCGCACCACGATCATCGTCTCAACCCTCTTAACTCCTCGCTGGTGCTCGCCGATGCCGGAGCCTGCCGCGCCACTCTGCTCGTCGCCATCCCCGCTCCCGGGATTGTCTCCGCCCTCCCATAGTACCCCCGTGAGCTGCGTCACCTTCTCCCCCTCTCGCTGACGCCGGTTTCGCCGGACACCGTGTCCAGAAGCTACCCGGCAAAGCCCGATCCCCTCCCCTCGCTTTCCTATAAATACAACCACCCCCAGCCTCCTCGAGCATCACCAACCACTCCTACAACCTTCACAACACCGTAGAAAGACACAGCCCGGCCGGGCAGGCCTAAGGCTGCCGCTCTTGAGCACGAGCTCGCCGGCGATTCCCTCGGTTCGCCTGCACCCTTCCAACCCCTCCCGAGCTCAAGCCACTCTTCCAGCACCTCCGTGGTGGTTCACTGGTGTCGTCCAACCCCGTTGGAGCCCCTGGTGCAGCCCCACGTCACCGTTGTGTCCATCTCCGGCGACCTCTGCTTCCTGCTGCCGCTGGAGAGGCTCGCTCCGACCCCGTCCGACCACCCCTATCCATTCTATGGGTACGAGCAGGTGCGCCTCGGCCCCCTCTTACTTTCTATACCTCCAAATTTGGCTGCCGACCTCTCCTCGCTGGAGAAACACTGGCGCATCACCGCTCCGCCTCTGTTTCTCTCCCTCTCTCCCTAAAACCTAACAGTGGTGGCCCAATGTCAGCCACACAGCCCCGCGGCCAAAGCGGTATGTGCTGGCGTGGCGCTAACGTCACCCCTTGGTCATTTTATTTATATTTCAAATATTTACAGAAATTTCAAATGGCCAAAACTTTTTAACCTTAAGTCCAAATGAAGTGATTCTTTTTGCATTGTGTTCTTACTGAAAAGATCTAGCAGCTCACCAAAAATGAGATTTTTCTCTGTTGTCTAGATTTTCTGGTGATTTTTAGAGTGATTCTTGATATTTTCTTTCTCTGGTTTTAATTAATTTCAGAAGGTGAAGCTTGTCTTGAGGATTACCAAGAGGAGTGTGAACCTCATCTGCACTAAGGCAAGCCACAACAGGATTTTCATGGTGCCATTTCAATATTTGTGATTTTTCAACTTGAACAATGATTTATCTCATGCATTTAAATCACTTAAATAAATATTTATTTTCTATTGAATGCTTGTTTTGTTTGGTATACTTAGTTTGTAGTAGTTTGAGACTAACTATGTTAGTTTAGGACAGTAGAAGTAATATTTGGTTACGTGATAATAAAATGACTATGAAAAAGACTAGTTTGGTTATTATTTTCTAAAGTAAGAAAATGGATTATTTCAAGTTAAGTTTGATGAATTATAATAACCAGGGAAGAGTATGAGTTTGCTGATGATTATTGTTAGTGGAATACTTGATGAGGTTGATCCATTTATTTTCGATAATATGTAATGCATGATGTATGGTTGCATATTCATGGCATATCATGACACCGGTTGTTTTTATTTTGAGTTAAACTTGATAATAACTCAAGTTGAACATATCGTTGATCGGGTCATGGTGCCACTGAATCGAGTTTTTCCCAGTGCAACCACATTTGCCTTTATGGGAAGGCCTTTATTCGGTCCGTTGTCATGCCTCTGGTCGGAACCTCCAACGAGGGAAGGTTATGGGCGTGCGTTACCCTGGCCCGGTAAGCAAACATAACCTTGCGTGCCCGTTTGTTGTTATGGTACCTTGTCCCCGTTTGGGACCGTTTATGTTTTGCCACGACGGTGGCCGTTGATGCCTTTGGTAGGCACGGGGCCACCCATGACTTAGCCCAGTGGGGAGTAAGTTGGAGTAGCCGGGAGAGTGTCATGGCAATGGGAGGGTTTCGTCGGAATGCCGTTGGTCCACCCAAATGGGAGTGCGAGGCCATGGATTCCGTGGTGTGGGTAAAGTGCGCTACCTCTGTAGAGTGTATTTAATCTAACGATAGTCGCGTCCTCGGTTACGGACACAACTCGGAAGTAGGTCACACCATGGATCAACAATTATTAATAATCATGCACACTAATTATAATCACATGGCTCTGTTGGAAAGATGATGGTTGATAAATTATGATGATGGTGGAAACCAAAGTGTTGGTTTCTTTTGTGATCCGAGAAAGACCACCGTTTGGTTACGAGGTAACCCATTCGGTAAGAAAGTCCGAGGGACTTGTTGCACTAGATTATGTTCATTGCATTCCTAGTATGTTGTTGCATTGATGATAATTTGAATAAATATCATGATATTGTCTGTCATTATGTTTATGTTTGTTGTGATGTTGCAAGTACATTCAATGTACTGACCTGGTGTGTCATGCCAGATTTGAGGAAAGTTTCGTTGGATCGGAGTGCTGCCCGAGTCTAGATCGTGTCCACATCGGTGTCCCTGTGCTATGGAGTCCCGCTTCATCGTCATTCCTATGCCGCGTAGTTGTCATGAACGAGGCCCCTTTATGTTCACTAAATAATGTACATATTGTTCATCCGCACCATGTGTGTCGCTTGGCCTCGCTACTTGATGTAATATCGAACTATGTTCCGCTAGTATCAATAAAGCGGTTGTTTTCTATACCAAGATGTTGTGTGTTGCCAGAAGACATGATCTCTGGGCTGGCAATGCAAGGTAAACCGGTTGCTTTGAGCCGGGGTACCACAATGGTGTCATGACATGGCACCAACATGCTGTGGTAATTTTTCTATCCGATTGGTGAAGGCACACACATTAACAATCAACAAAGTCATTTTGGAACACGTGTTGTCATGTTACAAATAGGAAACACAAGTATTATTGAAACTGTGGGCATTCTACTTACCAATTACGTGCCGCCATGCGTCCCCTTTTTTATTGGCTAGGAGGTGCCGTGCGGGGTAGCTATTTGAGTACGTGAGGCGTGCAATCAGACCCCTGTGCGTGCTCATCGGGAGGAGAGCCCTTTGACCTCTACCCGCCACGCACCTCCCTCCCAACATCTCCACTAATGGCGCCCGAGCCCCTATTCTACGACGTGGCTATATGTCTCACTGGACTGAGATTTAAGAGAGAAAAATGGATATCTAAAAAGAAAGTTTTGCACAGATCTTGATGTAAGATTCGATGGACCTATATAGCCTCGACTGCGACTTATAGCTAGAAGGATGAATATAAGGACGATGACAGTGGATAATAATTGTCTTACATATTTAGGAACATAATTAAAAAAGCCACATGCGGCAACGCCTGACATACACAAGGGCAAAAGAAGAAGGAAGACAATGACCTGGCTCGTTGATCTCTACTTTCTTGATGCCTTGCTGCAGGCCGGCGGAACTAGTCTCCATGGCGAGCGGCGATGAGCTCTTTCTTGTCCTCAAGATGCTTCTTGAGAGCATCCACGGATTCCTCCACCTGCCTTCTGCGCTCGATGCACGGCATGACATTCTCGTCCATAAGTTTCTCGAGGATGATGTCGGTCCTTTTCCACAAGGCAGTGGTCTCCTCCTGCTGCTCCGCACTTCCGACGATCTTCGCCCTCAATAGGCCGCGCTCGGCCAGGAGCTTCGCATTGGTCACATTTAGTTGCCGGATGACGTCGGTAGCCTGTTCAAAAGAGGCTTTCATGTCGTCCTGCAACCTCACCCAGCCGGAGATCTGATCTATCAGGCTATGGACGATCGCATGCATGCGCCTATAAGAGTCATCGCCTGCCCGCGAGACATTTTCCGAGGCCGCCGCGGCGCGGGAGGACATCTCTGCTGCATCAGCAGCGTGGCGAGACATCTCTTTTTCTTCCGCGGTGCGGCCGGACCAGTCTGCGGCATCGACGGCGCGGTGGGATCTCCGTGCTGCTTCGGCGGCGCAGCGGGACCTCTGTGCTGCTGCGGCCGCATGGGAGGACATGCCGTCTGCGTTTGCGGCGAGGCGGGACATCTCTCGTGCTTCCGCTTCCATGCTTGCATCTCCATAATGGCAATCTCTCGTCCCAGAACTCATGTTGGCCATGGCAGACGCAAGGGAACGATGAGGAATGACTTGTTTGTTTTTGTGGATGAGGAGTTGAGGAGGAATGTGCAGTCATCTTGGAGTAGTAGTATTTATAACCAAGTACTAATATATTCCTAAGTGGGAAACCATTTAGGTTTTGATTGGTGTGAACAGGTTTGCAATTTGGAATGTGACGGGACGCAAGCTCAAAATTTATTGACAGTTATAAGAGTGAAACTATTCCCGGAAGGCGTAATGTGGGCAAGTACGCCTTCTCGGCGGCGTACGTGGCATTTGCACCATAGGGCGCACCGCAATAGGCAATGTCAGCACACGTCTTGTTCCAACAACCGTGCACGCTCGTTATTACCATCGCATACACTTCTTTTAGTTAGAATGTGTGCGCCCGTCTAGCGCACACGCGTTGATCTATCTAACTGTTTCAGTTTGCTGTGGCTAATCGCAAACAGTTCATCTGTGTGAAGTGTATGACATCAATCGCAGACACTTTGATCTGGCTGACCCGTTTTTGTTCTGTTGCCTAGTCACAAACAGTAAATCCTTCTGAAGTGTATGCCCTCAATCGCACACACCTTTATCTAGCTGCCCGTTTCTATTGTTCCTCCTCATCACAAACAGTTCATCCAAGTGAACCATACGTTGTATATCGCACATGCCTTCATCTGGCTGACCATTTCTTTTGTTCCGCTTCATCACAAACAGTTCACTAAACTGAACAATATGCCCTGCATCGTGCAGCTAAAATCTGAACCGTGTTTGATGGCTCTGCCATCGCAAACGTTTTGCACCTTTTTCATGATTCTTTTACACCACCGTTTTCGATTATTGAATTGCACACAGTTTCGTCGAAGGGTCTCTGATCGTAGTGTCACGTTAGCAGCATCCTGCAGTAGTGGTCTGTAACGTCCTAGATGTAACATTCCATAATTGTAACTCCAACTCTTGCCATTTTTGGCAATGTTATATGTTATATCCTCCATGGTTGGGTTTTTTTCCTCATTTTTGCATTTTGTTCATGTCATGCATTTCATCTCATGTCATCATGTGCATCTCATTTGCATTCGTGTTCGTCTCATGCATCTGATCATTTTCCCCATTGTTCGTTTCGGAATCCGGCACTCACACATGCACCCGTTGCACCTCTCAGATCTCGTCTCATGAGCGAGATAAAAACGTTCTTGGAATGGGCCGAGATTTGTCGAGTGGCCTTGGTACATAACCGGTAGGCCGCCTGTCAAATTTCGTTCCATTTGGAGGTCGTTTGATGCCCCAACGGTTAACCGTGTAACTGCCGAAACTCCTCTCTCCTTGGAGCCCAACATCCCTCCACAGCAGCCCACTAGCCCATCTAAACCCCCTCCATGCTCTCCAACATTAGATCATGATCGTGTGGGCGAAAACCGCACCTCAATAGCCTTCTCCTAGCTTCCAGAATCTATATAAAGGCCTCCCCTTCGGAATATGGGGAAACCCTAGCCTTCCTCTTCCTCCGCGTGCCAGACAAATCCACCCACCACCGGACGTGCCCGCCGGCCAATCTCCGCTCGCCACCTCACATCAGTGGCCGCTCCCGACCAACCAAAGCGTGCCACGTCACCCTTCCCCGCCGACAGTCAGCCCCGCCTCCACCGCTGGCCCGTGGGGCCCAGATCCGGCCCGCCGGGCCCGGATCCCACACGCCACTCGTCCGCCCTGCCGCCGCCCGCCGCCACGCTACGCCTTGCCCCGCGCCGACCACCGCCCGAGACGACCGCCGCCGCCCCGCCGCCTCGCGCGCACCACGCCGCCGCCTTGCGTGCACCTCGCCGCCCGGCCACGCCACGCCGCACCGCCAACACCACACCACCTCCGCGTCGCTGCACCGCCGCCCCGTGCCAGAGTCGCCATCGCCGGAGTTGCCCCGCCTCGCATCTGTGTCGCCCTAGACGGGATCCACCAGTTCGCGAACCAAACATCGCGCCTTGTCTCGGATCCCTCCGTCCCGGGTCCTCCCCATCAGTTTTTCGCGAGGGTATATTTTCTTCTAAGTCTGAGATTCCAGCATTATGTGTGCTACTTTGCCATGTCATAACTCCATGCATATTGCTCCGTTTTGCATGCGTGATATACCAAATTGTCCATCTCTGAGTGCTCTACATGATAGTGTCATTTTCATGCATGTTACTGTTCATATTGATGCCTTAATCTTCGTTGCAAAAGTGCTAAATGATGTTATCTGCTGGAGACTATCATAACTTGTTGTTTTGTCTTTTTCATAGTATTTTGTGTGTGCATCTTTTGAGCGTCATGTCTACATGTTTTAGGAGCATCTGCATGCCATATTTATAGTGGTGCAATCCTTGTATTTTTATGTGCCCTGTGGTGACTAGCACAAGCATGCCAAGTAGGCCACTTGATGTTGCTGTTTTCAGCCACTTAGTTTTTTCTGCTAAGTCTTTGTTGTTACATTAGGTTGCTATGTTGACTTGTTACCACAAGTAAATCCTTGTATATTTTGATGAAGTTCAGTAAGGGTGTTTTGAAGATATGGTTATGCTTTATCCTTTCATGCCTTTTCTTGTAATTATGGGGTACTGTAGCTTGTTATTACCATGCTCTCTTTTTGCTAAATATTATCGCTGTCAGTGTGTTAACAGGATGTGCATTTCTGCCATGTGTTTTGCTAGTGATCCATGCATCCTATGACCATGCTCTTGCCATGTTTAGCTTCGTGATTGTGTCTTCTTATTGTTGGTTGATTTGCTATGCCATGAAATGCCTTATGGTGAGTTGCACAAACTCGTGAAGTTGCTATCATGAATCTGTTTCTGCCATGCATGATTTTCCTCTAAGTCTGAAACCTGTTCATATCACTTGCCATGTTTGCATTGATGCTACCATGTTTTCTTTGCATCTTTGCATCAAGTTCAGTAAGGGAGTTTTGTTCGTTGCCTTTAGTACTAGAATTCCATGCCCTTGTTTGCCATGATAAGTTCCTGTAGCATGTAGTTTACTAGCTCTAAACATTGTTACCTGATGTTGTTTATGCCATGTTTAGTATTTTCACTAAGTCTGTTAAACTGTTGTCATTTGCATATTGCCATACGGTTTTAGACTTGTTCTAGTGAGTTCTAGCAGTAGCGCAGTGTTCATGATTTGTAGAGCTTCACCTATACTCCACTACCATGTGTTTTGTTTTTATGTTCGAGTGTTGTAGCATACTTTCATGATGCATCTTAAGTGCTATGTCGCTATTAAGCGCAGTTTTGCTTTGTTCTTGTTTTGCTCGTCATTTGCAAACCGTGTGTCCGTTTCCGGCGATCTTTATATTGATTTTCATCGAAATCTCTTAATCTTTCCAGTGGCATGCTTGGTTTGCCAAGTGGATGCCATGATCATATTTTCCCTTCCGTAGTACCCATATGCATTGCACATCATATCTTGCATTCCATGCCATGTCTTGCATCATGTTGCTTGCGCATTCCACCGTGATTGATTGTTGTTCCCTTGCTTGTGTTCTTGCTTTGGGTAGAGCCGGGAGATGAGTTCGTGAACGAGGATCCTGTCGAGTACGTTTACGAGGAGCAAACTTTCGACAACCCTAAGAACTTTGTAGGCAAGATGATCATTACCCCCGATATCACTTCTATCTTTGCTTGCAAGTTATTCGCTGTAACGCTATGTCATGCTACCTACCACTTGTTTATCAAGCCTCCCATATTGCCATGCCAAGCCTCTAACCCACCTTCCTAGCAAACCGTTGTTTGGCTATGTTACCGCTTTTGCTCGGCCCCTCACTACTAGGAAAAGGGCTACTAATGGTGCACCAGTTTTGCCTACTAATGGCGCATCACTGGTGCACCATTAGTATCACGCCACTAGTATTTTTTACTAATGGCGCACCACTGGTGCGCCATTAGTATCTGGTATACTAATGGCGCACCACTGGTGCGCCATTAGTATAGGCCACGGTGCGCCATTAGTATAGGCCACTTGTGCGCCATTAGTATAGGCCACTGGTGCGCCATTAGTATTTTTGAATTTTGAAGGCGGGAAAATAGTAGTGGCGCACCGTCTAACCCCCACCGTGCGCCATTGCTATTTTTGAATTTTGAATTTGGATCTGGATCGTGATTTTTTTGCCCATTGTTTGCTCGTTTTTTTGCTCGTTTTTTGGCACGATATTTTTTCAAATTTTGTTCCTGTTTTTGGATCTTGTACGTTCTTTTGCCGTGTTCTTTTGCCGGAGTGGAGTTCGCCGGAGAGGAGGAGGAGGAGGTCACCGGAGAGGCGCTTGCCTACATCGCTGGAGAGGAGGAGGAGGAGGAGGAGGAGTTCGCCGGAGAGGAGGAGGAGGAGTTCGCCGGAGAGGAGGGAGGAGGAGCTCACCGGAGAGGAGGGAGGAGAAACCGTGAGGGGAGGGGAGGGGAGGAGAGGAGGGAGGAGGAGGTCGTCGGAGAGGAGGAGGAGGAGGCCGCCGGAGAGGAGGAGGGTAGTATGGTGGAGGAGAGAAGAGAAGATGGAGTGGAGGAGAGGAGGAGATGGAGTGGAGGAGAGGTGGAGTGGAGGAGAAGAATGAAGAGGTAAGGAGGAGAGGACCACGCCCGGCCATATATACGGCATAGTAATGGCGCACCGCTGGCAGGTGCGCCATTACTAACTTATTTTTATTTTTTTGATTTATTTTGAATTTTGAAGGCGGGAAGATACTAATGGCGCACCATGGGCAGGTGCGCCATTAGTAATTTTTTTTATTTTTTTGACTTATTTTGAATTTTGAAGGCGGGAAGATAGTAATGGCGCACCATGGGTAGGTGCGCCATTAGTAAGTTTGAATTTTTTTGAATTTTTTTCCTCTCCAGATCTTAAAAGCCCCGTATCTTTTTTTCTGTTAGGTTTTTGAGGATTTTGAAAATGTTTAACGGGGTTCCCCCGTTAAATTCGGATGTAACTTTTCGAGTAGATGATTTTTCATATAAAAAACTTTTTCATCCGAGTTCGTACGCAAAAGTTATGCCCATTTTACAAATTCTCGAGAGATTTTGCAAATAAAGTCAAAATTCATATTTGTAAATTTTCACAACAACTAGACCACATATCACATGGGAAACTTTTTTTCTTTTATTTTTTTTGACATTACCATCATTTCTATTTTTTTTAAAACGGGAAAGGCGGTCCACGGGGAGGGGGGGGGTGCATTCGGTGGAAGTGGTGGCCAAGTTACTAAGGGCGCACCATGGGAGTGGTGCACCATTACTAGTTCAACTAGTAATGGCGCACCACTCCCACGGTGCGCCATTAGTAAAAAAAATAATTTTTTTTCAAAACTACTAATGGCGCACCGTGGATGTGGTCTGCCATTAGTATTTGGACACTAATGGCGCACCAACACATGGTGCGCCATTAGTATATAGTAATGGCGCACCACATGTCTGGTGCGCCATTAGTGTCAATTCCATCTATAGCCCTTTTCCTAGTAGTGCCTCTTATAGCGTTGCCAGTTGCAGGTGCAGTGCAGGTTGTTCCAAGTTGGAAGATGGATATGTTGAGATATCACAATATCTCTTATTAAATTAATCCATCTATATACTTGGAAAAGGGTGGAAGGCTTGGCATTTTTCTCGGTGTTTTGTTCCACTCTTGTCGCCTTAGTTTCCGTCATACCGGTGTTATGTTCCTTGAATTTTGTGTTCCTAACACGCTCGGGGTGTTATGGGCCCCCCTTGTCTCTTCGCCTAAAGTAAAGCTTTCCCGAGGAGATCCAACATTGGTTTTACCATTTGCCTAATAACAACTAAAATTTGCATAGGGAGTAATTAACCCGAGGATCCTTAACCAACCCCCGAGGCAGTGCTCCTCATGAGGTTGGTCCACCTACCTAGCAGTTGGCGGTGTCGCCTCGGGGCAACTTGGGTTCTTTTGACTATCGCCGACTTTGCATAGAAGGATGAGTCCGTAGATAGAGAGCACGCGGCTCTGGACACGGATCTGACTCACCGGGAGATCTCCTTGGGATAGTTTTCCTTTCTTCGAAGAGCTTGTGCACAAGGATTCGACGAATACCCGGGGTGTCCAGCGATGGAGGATTGTCTCCGCGGATCGTGAGCTTGTCATGGGCTAAGTTGGGACACCCCTGCATGGTTTTAAACTTTCGAGAGCCGTGCCCGCAGTTATGTGGCACATGGGAATTTGTTAATAGCCGGTTGTAGAGAACTTCACTTGACATAATTAAAATACACCAACCGCGTGTTTAATCTTGATGGTCTCTTTTTGAAGAGGTTCGGGAAGAGAACACGATGGGGTTATGTTTGAACATAAGTAGTTCAGGATCACTTCTTGATCACTTCTAGTTTACAACCGTTGCATAGTTTCTCATCTTACTCTTGTACTCGTATGTTATCCACCATATTTTCTTAGTGCTTGCTGCAACTCCACCTCATAACCACATCCTACCTATAAGCTTAAATAGTCTTGATCTCACAGATTTTGAGATTGCCAAGTCCTCATGACTCACAGATACTACCAAAACAATTGCAGGTGCCGATGATACCAATGCAGGTGATGCCACCGAGCTCAGGTGGGAGTTCGACGAAGACTTTGGCCGTTACTATGTTTCCTTTCTGGATGATCAGTGGTGGTGCCCAGTAGGGACGTGATCAGGATTTAGCATTTGGGGTCGTCTTCTTTTCATTTGGATTCGTCCGCAGTCAGACCTTGTGTGTGCTCTGATTAATGTATGCATAATTTGATCTTTGTGTGACGTGGCAATTATAAGCCAACTATTTACTTCCTTGTTCTTGTACATGGGATTGTGTGAAGATGACCCTTCTTGTGACAATACCAAAATGCGGTTATGCCTCTGTCGTGCCTCGACACATGGGAGATATAGCCGCATCTTGGGCGTTACAAGTTGGTAATCATAGCCATCCCGACTTAGGAGCCCGCTACTTGATTGAAATGCTGACGTTGTTGAGTCTAGAACAAAATTGTTTTGAGTCTTAGGATTATATATATCGAAGAGTAGGATTCTTTTTACTCCTCAGCCCCCTTCGTCGCGCTGGTGAGGACTCCTGACGTAGATGTTTTGACTTTCCTCTCCTCATTTTCACTAAAAAAATTAGGATCACACGGGTATCTTGGGATCGCTCTGATATTCTTGTGACAAGAACATTGTTCTTGCTGCCTCCTGACATTTAGGGGTTGTGGCAGTGTCCCGGGGAGTTGAGCTCCGAGGTGTTGTCGTCACAATTTTATCGTTGCAGTTCTCGAATACCTGAGCTCGCCGACATCGAAAATCTCTTTTATGCAGTTAGTAGTGAGATAACCTCGACGCCACCCAGTATTGGGGAGGGAGTTCGGGATTATTGCCACAACTCATATAACGGATGCTTTTCGAAGGTTGAGGTACACGATTTCCAGAGTTTTCTTGGTTATGTGTTGACGGATGGATACAGCTGGAGCATAGGGATTGTTAGTTGTGTGATATATATTGTGCCTCCCTGTATCCCCAACACCAGATTGCATAACCAGAAAGTTTTGGGAGTTTATAGGTGGGAATTCAAGTAGCTCTTAGTTATTCTTCCGGTAGATAATTGGTATGTGATTGGGTGATCCTTACCACTTATTTGTTCCAGTCGTACCTTGTTGTTTCACTTATCAATATCTTTTCAAGTGGCTTCTCACCTTAATGGTCGTGTAATGTTCACTTTGGAATTCATTCGTTCAATCTCTGTTTGAATGTTTGTTGTGAAAACTATATGTTGCAATTTCTATCTGTTGATTCAGCTTGTCTATCTGTCTATCATGGTTCTAACGGATGTCACCCTCTTCAGGATGGCTCCTCCAACGCGTCTGAATCCGGACAACAATGATTGGGATCAGTCGAACCCTCTACCTCCGCCACCTCCTTCGCCTCCGGAGGCATGGCAAGCTGTCATGGCGGCCACCAACGCAAATACTCAGATGCTTTTGCAGCTCTTGCAAGAGCGCAGCCAAGGCCAAGCCAACCAAGGAATTCAAGGCCAAGGGCAATTCAACAACCAGCCTCAATTTGCTACCCTCAACCAGTTTCTTGCAAATCAGCCAAAGTCTTTCAGCGCTTGTTCCGCGGCCATGGACGCCGATGATTGGCTCGTGGACATCAGCAAGCATTTTGAATGCAGCAATGTCAGGCTTGAGGACTACATCAAGTTCGCTTCTTTTCAGCTCAAGGACCAAGCAGCAGATTGGTATTAGCAATACAAAGATTCCAGAGGGGGTCGAGTGATTACCTAGACTGACTTCTGCTGGGACTTTCGAGCTCAGCACATTCCAACAAGTGTTGTCAAGAGCAAGAGTGAGGAATTCCGCAATCTCAAGCAAGGAAGCATGTCCGTGTATCAATACAATATCCAGTTTCAGAAGCTTGCTCGCTTCACAAGGCAAGACGTTCCTGATGAAAAGAGCATGATCTATCACTTCAGGTGTCGGTGTCAAAACCGGCGGATCACGGGTAGGGGGTCCCGAACTATGCGTCTAAGGCGGATGGTAATAGGAGGCAGGGGACACGATGTTTACCCAAGTTTGGGCCCTCTTGATGGAGGTAATACCCTACGTCCTGCTTGATTGTTCTTGATGATATGAGTATTACAAGAGTTGATCTACCACGAGATCTTAGAGGCTAAACCCTAGAAGCTAGCCTATGGTATGATTCTATATTGTCCTACGGACTAAACCCTCCGGTTTATATAGACACCGGAGGGGGCTAGGGTTACACAGACTCGGTTACAAGGGAGGAGATCTACATATCCGTATTGCCTAGCTTGCCTTCCACGCCACGGAGAATCCCATCTAGACATGGGACGAAGTCTTCAATCTTGTATCTTCATAGTCCAACAGTCCGGCCAAAGGATATAATCCGGCTGTCCGGAGACCCCCTAATCTAGGACTCCCTCAGTAGCCCATGAATCAGGCTTCAATGATGATGAGTCCGGCGCGCAGTATTGTCTTCGGCATTGCAAGGCGGGTTCTGCCTCCGAATACTCCATAGAAGATTTTGAACACCAAAATAGTGTTCGGCTCTGCAAAATAATTTCCACATACCACCGTAGAGAGAATAATATTTCCACAAATCTAATCTGCTGACGTGGTTAGACAGCACGAAGTTACATCACGGCCCGGTCATTATACGAACCATTTTTCTGAACCAGCACTGCGCATATCGCGAGGCGGTTTTCTTGACACGTCTTGTCGAACCGGAGATCGTGTCCACCTTATTACGAGATTCTCATCAAAACGGACGTGGGTAACCCACTCGTGCCCGTTGGTATGACTCCTCGATTTTAGGCGAGCCCCAAAACAGCCGTGAGGAGGACGCTTGATATTCACCCTTTTTATAAAGAGGCCAAGACCTGTCCCTTTTTCCTCTCGCGCTCAATTGAATCTTACCCCCACCTTGAGTTCCAACACCCCAGGCTCAGGTCAGGCGCTTTGGACCTTCAACCATGTCCGGGTCCAACCTCCAAGGTCGGTGGATGCCTTCCTCTGTCACAGAGGAGGACATCAAGAAGCTGATAGAGGCCATATATCTGACTGCCAAAATTTCACACAGGCTGCCTGCCTGAGGGCAGGTCATCCCCACTCCCGAACCCAACGAGAGTGTTGTGTTCATCTCTCACTTCCTCCGAGGACTAGGCCTCACTCTGGATCCCTTTGTTAGGGGACTCATGTTCTACTATAGGCTGGATTTCCACGATCTGGCCCCGGATTCCCTCCTTCACATCTTGTCGTTCATCGTCGTATGTGAGGCCTTCCTCCGCATTACCCCTCACTTCGGCATGTGGCTCAAGACCTTCAACGTGAAGCTGAAGATGCTCGAGGGGCGGCACGTAGAGTGCGGAGGAGCCGTAATAAGAAAAAGCGCTAATGCTCCATGGCCAAAGGGTTCCTTCCCAGAGGTATCCAGTTTGTGGCAGCGGGAGTGGTTTTATATCACAGCTCCCTGAAGTGCCAAGTGGGAAGCCATCCCTGTCTTTCGCTCGGGGCCCCCACCGCAACTAACGTCATGGATCAGCGAGGGGCTAAACTAGGGTCCAGTAAAGGATGTGCCGATATTGCAGAATCGCATCCGAGATCTCATTAAGAGAGACGTCCACCTGGTCATAGTGATGCAGGTCATGCTAGTTCGCCAGGTCCCGCCTTGCAAACGTAGACCTCTCCGTTTGTCGGAGTTAAACCCGGAGGGACCGCAAATCATTCAGCACTTCCTCGGCATGACGCTCGAGGAGATGTACAAGTTGTACTTCGGATCACAAATAAAGTGTCCGGACACCACCGAGGATGCGGGTCTGAGCTGTAATCGCCCGGATACACAAGTATGTAATCCCATGGCCGAACAGACCGTTTCTCTTATCTATCATAGCATCATGCTGAAAAGTCGCTTTTTGACCAGGACTGGATAACAAAGGAGAAGATGATCAGATGTCCGGCCCCCCTTCCCAAGGGCTTGGCCAATCCAGTACTAGACAGAATGCTAGAGCCGGTGCCTTATCAGGTGCCCTCGAAGGAAGATGAAGGGGGGAATAAAGAGGCCGGAAGCGAGCCTCACTCACTACTCATCCCAATCGGGGGAACGAGCGCCTCCGCGAAGGAGGACAACCAGGGAGAAGAATCTGACGTCCCCTCTCCTCGGGGAAGGAAGAGGACCACATCTGAAGATCCGGAAACAGAGGTTTCCAAATGAGGGAAGAAATCTTCGCCAGAGGGTCCTCCCCGGGGGGTACCCTTGCCGCACAGTGTCCGCAAGGGAATCAGCCCTCTACCGACCTGTAAGTAATCAAAAAGTAGTGAAAATATCCTACCTTACTTCTGAAGACAATAGCCTAAGCTTATATCTTGTAGTTCGGATCGTAGCTCTTCTCGACAGAGTTCGTCTTCGGGGGATCTTCTTCCGAAGATGATGGAGAGCGAAACACCTCCCCCTGCCACCCCGCCTTATGAGGCGGGCGACCCAGAAGTGTCGTCGTGGAGGGTTTCTCCTGATCTGCCAAGGCCAGGGGGTAATCCCTTGGCCACCCATAGTCCTTAGTATTCGGTCCCTAAAGAGAGCAACAGAAAGAGTCCGGAACCGTATAGTGTACGGTCGGACGCACTGAAGGATCTTCTGGAGCAAGCGGCCATCTCAGAAGCGCATCGTACGCTAACGGGTATGGTAGTTGAAAGATTTCATCCACTGAAAGCGGATTGCATGACGCTTTTATGAGTCTGCTGAAAGGCTTTGAGGTATGTGACATAGTGTATGTTTTTTACGGTACCGCACACGCTAGGTGTGCCCTATGCAGATAGTAGCCCCTGAGACTCTGGTTGTCGTCGAAAACGGCGGAAAATAGAGGATCATAGTCCCAGGTAATAACCAGACCGCCTTTATGTGCAGGTGGCTGAAGCTCCGGTGGCTAGCTGGACTGATGGGTTTGCCGAGCTAAAGCGGCAACTTGATGCGGCAGATGCCGACATCGTGCTTGTCAACAAGTGGCTTGACGAAGCACAGGGTAAGTGATTTCTCCGGTGATCAACGCATAGTAAGAGGAGCATGATGCCAGTATCTTTACTATGTTGTGACTGCAGTTAGAGATGCCACCGTGGAGACCCTTCGGGCAGAGCTTGCCCGAGCCAAGGAACAAACAAGGAATTGCGATGCGGCCTCTCTGAAGGCGGTTGAAGAGCTGAGGGCCGAACAGTCCGCGCATCGCCAGAGCAAGGAAAGGATAGCCAAGATGGCCATTGAGTTGAAAGATGCCGCTGACCGTTACCAGCTTCTTGATAAATAAAGCCGAGCGAGGGCGACGGACCTGGAAAAGGCCATGGTAGCATCCAAGGAAGCCCACTTGAAATTGAGAGTGACGAAGGAGGAGTTGCATCAAGCTGCGGATATCGTGGCTGGGAAGCCCTTCTTGTTGCGAACTATGTTCGGAGATCCGAAGTATGCTCCTCTCGATCAACTATGGAGTTCGGCAGACGCCTACGTGGATTTGGCGTCAAGTGCTGCTGATGCGGCCGAGTACTTCAAGGATCAAAAAGATCGCGAAGTGGAAAAGCTGTTCTGGTCACAATTCCATGCTCCAGTGTGTCCGCTGCTGTTGAATGAGCGAATGGCCGAGTGGGCCCAGCTCCATAGGTTGTCCGGACTCGCCATGAGGTCTATTGTGGATCATCTGTGGCCGGGAGGGCCAAGGCCGAATAGTTACTTTAGTTTAGTGCAAAAATTCCTTGGTGTTGTGCCGCACATCAACGCTATGAAGAGGTCGGCGTGCATAGAGGGTGCGCGGATGGCCTTTGCCCGTTTCAAGTCATAATGGGCAGAGATGGAGGCCTCCACTATTGCAACACAGCGATCGGCCGTGGGCCAAGTGGCTGCCGAGCACTACTTTGAAGAAGTTCTTGAAGGCGCTCGTTCAATAGAGGCTCAGTGCTCGAAGAATATTATGTTCTAGTGACATGTACTCCCATTGTAAGAACAATGTTTTATTGAGTTGTCAAGGCTATATTTATACTTTTGCCTGAAAGTATTATGATGCCTCCTGTGCGGCCGTTTATGTATATATGTATATAACCTAAAAGTTTGCAGTCGTCGGCTTCCGCCCCCACGCATATAATGCGGGGGTGTTCGCAAAAAATGTGTATTCACACTTGATCCAACGTCTTGGTCCATTAAGGAGGTGGTAGCCCAGCGAACGAGGCAATTGGACTATATTGCTTTAACACTTTCACTTAGCCATAGGAGTTTGACGGTGGGGCTACTATATAGCCCCTGGTACTTCCGCGCTCGTCTGAATACGGGGCGCATACATACATGACCGGGAAACTGCCCTTCATTAATGCGGAGGAATCCCGAAGATTCCGCTGAGTCATCGAGTAGTTGACTAGTCTCGCGCTATATCATGATAGTCAGTTTTCGGCTTTCTCTACTAAGGTGCTCATCCAGATGAACCAGGGCACAATCGCAGTAGTTCTCCCAGTGCTACCTTAGTTGATATAGCGGAACATAAGGTACGAAAACATGGGAGCCAGGCAAACCCAACATTTGACCAAAGACATGATACGGAGCTGATGCTTATAAGGCCGAACTCACGACGCCGAACACTCCCTAAGGTTTTTAGTCTTTATAACATATGCCGGGCTGAATAATGCCCTGAATAATAAACCCCAGGTGTCTAGTTACGTGCAATATCCTGACGTGGCCACATGCCAATATGTCGGCATCCTTCTCGGTTGTATTGAGTATCCGGAGGATGTGAACAACAAGAGACAGTAAAAAAGGTTGACGTAGGGTCTTAATCTAAAAGGAAACCTTTGAGCGGGTCCCTGCTACACGTCTGCGCCTGTGTCTCCGTTGTGTCGTGTCCTGGACGGGTGTAGCATGATTGTCATCTGTAAAAGAGAAGAACTCAGGTGAAAGTTGCAGTGCCAGAAATTTGGTTATTATCAATAAACCATTAAAATTCAAGATAAGTAAAGTTGAGCCGGACTAGCCCTGATTACACGCGGGAAGCCCCTGGTACCGTCTAGGGGGGCTTGATCATCAAACCCATCTCATGTATATGTAGTGGTGCACCGGACTCGTCTAACCGTGTCCATGGTCTTGACGACCTGTCATTTTTTCTGGTTGGTGAGGTCGTCTAGTGCTCGGCGGCTAAAGCCGCTGCACATTCTTCCGCGCGTAGAGCGCCCTCAGTATTTCCGCTAACTGTGATGGTGCCACGTGGACCGGGCATCTTAAGCTTGAGAGAAGCGTAATGCGGGATTGCATTAAAACGAGTGAAAGCCGCTCTTCCGATTAGTGCCTGATAGCCACTTCGGAATGGAGCGATGTAGAAATTTAACCTTTCGCTTCGGAAGTTGTCGGAAGAACGGAATACAACCTTTCGTAATAGACAGCCCGTGTAGCGGGCCTCTAGGCCTGGTATTACTCCCTTGAAGGTAGTAGTACGGTGGCTTATTTTTGATGGGTCTATCCACATTTTGTAGACTATGTCCTGATATATCAGGTTTAGACCACTGCCGCCGTCCATGAGGACTCGTGTGAGATGGTATCCTCCTATTATTGGGTCTAACACCAAGGCAGCCAATCCTTCGTGCCGGATGCTTGTCGCGTGATCCCCGCGATCAAAAGTGATCGGGCAGGCCAACCAGGGGTTGAACCTAGGGGTGACGGACTCTATGGCGCGTGTGTCTCGGAGTGAATGGTTGATTTTCCTCTTCGTCACATCGATCATGTTGACTGTTTTAACCTGTGGTGGGAATTTTTTCTATCCTCAAGTGCTTTGCTGGCGAGGCTCGTCCTCGTCTTCGCTTGGTGTCCCCCCCTTGTATTCGGCGTTTAGCTTACCGGCCTGCTTGAAGACCCAGCATTCTCTATGGGTGTGATTTGCAGGTTTATCGGGGGTGCCATGAATCTGACATAGTTTTTCAAGAATCTTGTTTAGGCCAGACGATCCGTCTCTGCTGCCTTTGGAAGCCTTTTTCCGCTGACCTGGTCGGGAGCCCCTGAATCCGGTGTTTACCGCCGTATTATCTGGGCTATCTTCTTTATTTCGACGCTTGCTTTTATTGCGTCGTGGTTTTCCATTGCCATCCCTGACTTCGGATGTGCTTGGGTCGCTGGTGCTACTGCGGGCTAACCAGCTGTCTTCGCCCGCGCAAAAGCAGGTCATGAGACTTGTTAGAGCTGCCATTGTTCTCGGTTTTTCTTGACCGAGGTGTCTGGCGAGCCATTAGTCTCAGACACTGTGTTTGAAAGCTGCTAAGGCTTCGGCGTCCGAACAATCGACGATTTGGTTCTTTTTGGTGAGAAACCTGTTCCAAAGCTTTCGGGAGGACTCTCCGGGCTGTTGAATTATATGACTTAAATCGTCTGCATCCGGAGGTCGGACGTAGGTCCCTTGAAAATTAGCCCGAAAAGCGTCCTCAAGCTCCTCCCAACTTCCAATTGAGTTTTTGGGGAGGCTTTTCAGCTAGTGCCGAGCTGGCCCTTTAAGCTTGAGGGGCCAGTTTTTAATCGCATGGAGATCGTCTCCGTGAGCCATATGGATATGGAGGATAAAGTCCTCAATCCAGACCCCAGGGTCTGTGCTCCCATCGTACGCTTCTATGTTCACTGGTTTGAATCCTTCTAGGAATTCATGGTCCAGCACCTCATCGGTGAAACATAGGGGTGTGCGGCACCCTGTACTTGGATGTACCATGGCGTTCGGACGGTTGTGGTATTTGGTTTTGATTTTGTGCCGGAGCACGCTTCCTAGATCCATAGATGGATCTTGTCGTACCGAATTTTTGACGCAAGTCCTCACATACTTCGTGTGTTGACTTATGTGCGTATTTGTTATCCGCTCTATCACGGTCACAAAGTGGTGGATTCGGCTGGTTGGCTGTTTCATTATTTGGCTGTGTGGGCTCTAAGGCCTCGTCGTCGAATTCAGGTAATAGCTTGCACTTTGGATAGCTCTTTGTGTGGTAACTTCCACCATACTTTGCTTCGCTGTTGAGCACTTTGCTCCACCTACTGTTGAGTGTGTCTTGTGCGGCCTTAAGGCTTTGCTTCTGCTTCTTCAGACTCCTCGCCATGGCAATAAGCCTTCTGCAGAGGTTCTCTTGCTCCAAGTGCGTTTCCGGGATGATGTGTGCATCTTCGTCCGAACTGTTTTGCTCCCCAGATGGGGTTTGATGAGGGTTATCCTCGGTGTCGCCGTGTTCGGTCATCGGATCCGTACTATGTTCGCCACTTGCAGCTTCATCATGCTCTACCGCCAGGGCAATGTGGTCGTCGTTTCCTCTGGAGTCGACTGGAGTGTTGTTTTCTCTTGCGCTGTTGTCATTTTTTTTGCTATGGCGGGAGTTGGAGCGGCGCCGCTGACATCGGCGCTTGGTTGCTTCTTGGAGGGGCCATCCTCCGCTGTCTCTTCGCCATTGCCTTCTTTGGGTGTATCTACCATGTATATGTCATGTGATGAAGTGGCTGTCCGGCGCCCTGTGGGCGCTGGATCCTGTTCCTCTCCTGCATCTTCGTCCATGCCGTTGATGTCTTCGGAGTCGAAGTTGAGCATGTCGGTTAAGTCATCGAAAGTGGCTACTAAGTGGGTGGTGGGCGGGCAGCAAATTTCTTCGTCGTCCGTATCCCATCCTAGCCGGACATAGTTCGGCCAAGGTTCTCCTGACAGGGAGAGGGACCTCAATGAGTTTAGCACATCGCTGAAGGGTGAGTGCCGAAAGATATCCGCGGAGGTGAACTCCATGATCGGTGCCCAGTTGGATTCGACGGGCATGGATGTAAGCGGCTCGGAGTCCGTGGCCGGAGGTGAATCCAGTGGTTCGGCGACACGGCTCTTGTGAGGGGTGAAGTCAGTATCCGACTCTATCGCCACTGAGAGTGCGGCCTCCCTGGCGGGGTCTACCCCTCCGCTCTCGGATGGCACAATTTGTTCCGGATAGACGGCCAGAGTAGTTGAAGATGCGATCTCCCGAACACTATCCGACGGCCGAGTTACGTCATGCTCGTCATGACTGTGCGGCGCACCTAACACAGGCTCGAATCCATTGAAGATCAAGTCTTCGCGAATGTCGGCAGTGTAGTTTAAATTTCCGAATCTGAACTATTGGCCAGGGGCGTTGCTCTTGATCTGCTCTAGATGGCCAAGCGAATTGGCCCGCAGTGCGAAGTCACCGAATACAAAGATCTGTCCGGGGAGGAAAACCTCACCCTGGAACGTATCACTACCGATGATCAAGGGAGCCATCAAGCCTTATGGTGACAACACAGTGGAACTCTCAATGAAAGCACCAATGTCGGTATCAAAACCGTCGGATCTCGGGTAGGGGGTCCCGAACTATGCGTCTAAGGCGGATGGTAACAGGAGGCAGGGGACACGATGTTTACCCAGGTTCGGGCCCTCTTGATGGAGGTAATACCCTACGTCCTGCTTGATTGTTCTTGATGATATGAGTATTACAAGAGTTGATCTACCACGAGATCGTAGAGGCTAAACCCTAGAAGCTAGCCTATGGTATGATTGTATATTGTCCTACGGACTAAACCCTCCGGTTTATATAGACACCGGAGGGGGCTAGGGTTACACAGAGTCGGTTAAAAGGGAGGAGATCTACATATTCATAGTGCCTAGCTTGCCTTCCACGCCAAGGAGAATCCCAACCGGACACGGGACGAAGTCTTCAATCTTGTATCTTCATAGTCTAACAGTCCAGCCAAAGGATATAATCCAGCTGTCCGGAGACCCCCTAATCTAGGACTCCCTCATCAGGGGTGGCCTCAGAGAGGATCTGCAGTTAGCTCTCGTTCTTGTTAAGCCTACTCAGTTCGATCAGTTCTAGAACATGGCCCTCAAGCAGGAAGCTTCTCAGCTCAAGTGTGATGCTTCAAAGAAGAGAATCAGGGATGCAGTTCACTCGTCTTCTTCCTCACCAGTGGCACCTAAGAAACAAAAGTTCTGGCTTCCTCCACCTCCTCCGTTTCGTCAGCCCTACCAGCAGAAGAACTCAGGTGGTCGTGGATCTTCCCACCCTCCCAACCCAGGCTAACAGAACAAGTCTCAGGCTCCGAGGACAGGTGGTCCTCCTCCTCCACCTTTCCGTCCACTTTCAGGGGTTACTTGTCACAGGTGTGGTTTGAAAGGGCATTACTCAAACAAGTGCACCCAGAAGCGCCTTTCGCCTCCTCCTCTGGTCAGGTCAGCAAGCAATGCAGTTGTCAAGCACAATCCCAAGTTGGCAAGGATGAACATGTTGAATGCAGCTCAAGCAGAGGATTCTTCAGATGTGATCATGGGTAACCTTTCAGTTAACTCTTTGCTTGCAAAAGTATTACTTGATACTGGTGCATCGCATTGTTTCATGTCAAGACCGTTTTTTGCAAAGCATGGGTTAGTAACTAATGATTTGCTCAAGCCGGTATCTATTGTTTCTCCGGGAAAGATTATGAACTCTAGCATGGTGGTTCCGGATGCTACCATCAAGATGGGCAATTATAAATTCATGGCTTCCCCAATTGTTCTCAGAAACTCTGATATCGATCTCATCCTCGGCATGGATTGGCTTTCTCAGCACAAGGTTGTCCACGTTCTGGGAACGGGGTCCCCAGACTTGCCTGCCTGCGACCCGCAGTGTGGCTCCACTAGTGGCCCTGTACGGCCCATCTTCACCAAAAAACATTCAAGACCCTCACGAGGGGCCAAGCCTCGTGAGGCGGATGACGCAAGACCTCCTCAGGGGCGGCCTCACCAGGCTGGCTCGCGAGGGGCACCTCGCGAGGTTTCTATCACGCAAGCCATGACGACTGGAGCCAAGTGGGTGCTAGTGCGTGTAGAGTCCTCGTTTCCTCTTTGGTGCTAAAGGGGCAAGCACAAATGAGGAGTCCCGAGGCATCAGGCAAAGTTTTCCATATCGGTGCAAGAAGACCAAGACCAGCAGGACGGAGATCACCGTGGAGCCCAAGACGGTGTCACCACCAGAGCCTTTGGCAGGCGAAGACTACTTTTGTCAGGATAGCTTGTACTAGTTGTCTCCCTTTGAATTTGGCCGTTGTGGGATCCCTTCCCACTCAATATTTGGGAAGAGGACTAGGGCCTCTATAAATAGGACTAGCCACCACCATAGGGAGGCATCTGATTGAGGGGCATCTGATTTAGACATAGATCGAATCCATAGCACCCCATCCACTCAAGTTCACCAAGCAGAAGAACACCTCTCCTCGCGAGGTTTTTCTTCCCTTGTAACTGTTCACCTTCAGCCCAAGAGGCAATCCACCACACCACACTGGAGTAGGGTATTACACCACAACGGTGGCCCGAACCAGTATAAATCTTGTGTCTCATGTTCTTTGGGTTCGTCGAGCTAGGCCGTGAGATTGTAGAGTGTGTGAGCTAGAGAGGGGGAGAGATCTTTGTGCGCACCCCAGTGTTCGAACCTCAAGGGTTTTGCCGGAACCCGAAATCTGACATTTGGCACGCCAGGTAGGGGTGTGCCGAAGCATTCCTCTTTGTCGATCCGCGCTTCACCACTCCGCCAAGTTCATGGCCGACACTCACCGGGCCCGCGCTGAGCGTCGGGCCGCTCTTGCCACCCGTGTCGCTCAGACAGCCCCTGTCGACGGACCTCCCCGTCGTTCTCCGTCACCCGCCACCAACGCCGCTACCGGCCCGGCGGCAAATGAGCAGCAAGCCTCTTTGCTGCACCCCTCTTTGCGGTGAGACAGTCGCACCGCCACCCCGTCGCTGACTCTGGCTGTCTCATCGTCTCACGCTCACCATGCTCCCACGGACGCAAAGGCCGGCTGCTCATGGCACACGAGCTCCTGCACTACCGCCCGGTCGACGACCTCTATGAGGACTGGTTGGACTGCATCGCCGAGCTCGCTAGCGCCGCCGGGGGCTCTCCTGCACCATCCATCTCGCTGCCTCGCCCGCCCCCGACTGTGGGCGGTGTGGCGTATGGAGAGCCTCCTCCCCCTCAGCACCAAGATGGCGCCCTTGCGCCGAGGCGCGTGGCTCATGGAGCACCTCAGCGTCCCCCGCGTCAAGATGGCGTCCTCGCTCCAAGATGCGCGGCCCAGCGACGTGAACCGCAGCGCCGTGTGCCCGCGCACGAAGAAAGAAGTTGCCAAGAGGTTCCCCGTCCGCAAAAAGATGCTCCACCGCTTCCAGCACCACCACGCCAGGATCGCCTGTTGTGGCAGGGCCATGTGCTGATTATCGTGGCAGCACAGGGAGGCCAAGGTCAAGCCCCAGCTCCACGACGGGCCTCGATGGCCATGGCAGGATGCCGCGCCTTCACTCCTAAGATGCGCAGCGTCGTCTGGCCGGGCAAGTTCCCCCGACCCTGCGGAGCTTCTGGAGCTCTACGAGCTGAGCATCGAAGCGGCCAACGGCGACAAAAAGGTCATGGTGAACTGGTTTCCCATGTCTCTCAAGGACGGCGCCCACTCATGGCTCCTGAACCTACCCCCAGGCTCAATTTCCTCCTGGGATGAGATGCGCAGCCACTTCATCGCCAACTTCCAGGGCACTCGCGACCGCCCCCCCGATCGCGGGCGACCTGTGCCGCATCAAGCAACAACTGGGAGAAACCCTATAGAAGTACATCCAGCGCTTCAACAACGTGCGTATCAAGATCCCCAAGGTGACGGATGAGGCCATCATGTCAGCATTTTCCGACGGCGTCCGCGATGTCAAGATGAAGGAGGAGCTCGCCATCCATGAGGAGTTGTGCACAACCTTGGAGTTGTTCAACATAGCAACCAAATGTGCAAGGGCTGAGGAGGGGTGTCTCTCCCTCCTAGAGCTCCCTGCTGCAGATCCATAGGAGCAGAAGGCCAAGGTCAAAGGACGTGAAGCGCAAAGGAGTGGCCGTACTCGCTGCAGAACCGGACACCGAGAGCAGCTGAGATCTTCGTGAGTTGTCCAAGGGCAGCCGTATGTTCTGCGCCTTCCACAACGTGCGCACGCACAACACCAATGATTGTCAAGAGCTCAGGGCCATTCTAGATGGATGCTTCGGTCGACGCCCCGAGCACAATGACCGGGGCTATGGCCGTGGAGGTGGACGAGGTGGAGGACATTGGGACGACCGTGGGCCTCGCCAAGAGTGGTGCGACCAGCCTCGCGAGGATCATTGGCAGGACTAGCCTCATGAGGGCTCCTGGAGGGACCAGCCTCGTGAGGATCGTCCTTAGGGAAACCCTGGTCTCCCTCTGCTACCGCCGCCAAGAAGGAACGACGACCATCAACAGGATGAAGGTGCTGGGGGCTTCCAGGAGCCGTGCGCCATCGCCTGCATCTTGGGCGGTGCTCAGGCCCCAGCCTCCCAGCGCATCTTCCAGCAGTTCTCCCGTGAAGTGAATGCAGCCCTCCCCAAGC
This sequence comes from Triticum urartu, assembly GCF_003073215.2. NCBI lineage: Eukaryota > Viridiplantae > Streptophyta > Magnoliopsida > Poales > Poaceae > Triticum > Triticum urartu. The sequence goes on from NC_053028.1 coordinate 286,079,870, forward strand.
TCGAGGCTACGCGCCCGCTCAGGTGGTCCAAGTACGCCATCACCTTTAGCACGGCGGACCAGCTCAAATGCGCGGCAACAGTTGAGTTCTCCCGATGGCTTGTTCACCCATCATCATCAATGTCAAGGTCACCAAGACCCTCATCGACGGCGGCGCATGACTCAGTGTCCTGTCCGTCGAGACGTTTGACAGCCTTCAAGTGCCATATGATCAGCTCCAACCCACCAAGCCTTTCTCAGGAGTGACAGATGGCTCCACCATCCCAATAGGGCAAGTTCGCCTCCCTGTCAACTTCGGTCAGCGTGACAACAACCACACCGAGCTCATCAACTTCGATGTCGCCCACATCCGCCTGCCGTATAATGCCATCCTTGGATACCCAGCACTGGCCAAATTCATGGCAGTCACCCACGACGGCTACAACGTCCTCAAGATGCCGGGAAGCAGCGGAATCATCACAATCCCTTCTGAAGAAAGAGACGCGGTGTGCTCCCTCGAGCGCGCCTTCCAAGCTGGATCAATTGAAGACCCTGACAGCGCGGGTGCGTAGTACCCTCCTGAGGCCAACCCCAAGAGGAAGAAGAAGCTATTCCGCCCTGGGCCTCAAGGGAGCGGCACCTCCAGCGGCGCCACTGCCGGATCTGCGCCAGCGCCTGGGGCGCCTCCCTCCCTCGCAAAGGGAGGCGCACCCGGTGCTCTCCTCGGGCAAGGCTCGAGGGCTCTCTTCTGGAGGGCCTCGGACCAGGCCAACATCACGAGGGAGGCGCTCGGGCACCACGTGGAGGCATGCTTCACGGCACGTTTCCCTCAGGAGGACACTGGGCGAGGAGCGCCCGGCGCTCAGGAGTTCATCACCAAGGCATCTCAGGAGCTTCTGGAGGCAAGAGCAATACGCGGCGACCGCCGCCCACCTGGCGTTGCTCCCCACCCAGGCAAGGGTGGTGAGCTGCGCGTCTGCATCGACATCTCGGGGCTCAACAGGGCCGCATCTCAGGAGCGCTTCTGGCCTTCGCGTGCTGGCCGGTGTGAGGGCCCGCCTCACCACTACATTCGCATGCCGTTCGGCCTGCCGAGTGTGGCTGCCGCCTTCCAGCGCAATCTGCGGAGCATCCTAGCAGGTTAGGAGGCCAGGCACCACGCGGTCGTGGCGGAGATGGAGACGGTCCTCCAGAGGCAACCTGAGCCTCCAGAGCCTCCCGAGGCTCAGGGTCTCGGCGGCTCATGAGAAGCGACTTCTTCGCTACATGTCTTCAGCTACCCCAACACTCCTTCGGCAACCAAACCAGGTGACATTTTTCCAAGTTCATTCAGGTGGGAGTGCCCCCTGGGCTGCATCATCCCCAGGCTGCGTGGGTCCGTCCCTGCGGCATGTATTTGCTTGCATCTTTAGTTCACTCTGCTGGGAGCACCCCTCAGGCTGCATTAACCCCAGGCCGCTACGATCCAACCCAGTGGCATGTGTCGTTCTTGCATTTACCTAAGCTAGTTGCTTTTCATGCGTAATCTATCTATGGTTATCACCTGCTCGATTGTCACCCACCATGGGAGTCGCGGGCCAATCGTCTTTCTTCAGGATCCTTCACGTAAGAAGGCTAGGCACGGCGTCTGTGCTCGGGCCCGCCCCTGCAGCGTTGTTAAATCCAACGGTTGAGCTCTGTCTGGCGGGCCGGCCCCGTTCATGTCATCTCCCGGGGTCGTTGGTGGTTGGCCTTCTCGTGCGATAGCCTTAGGAAATCCATTCGGCGCAGGTTGTCTAACCATCTCGCAGGAATGCCACAGCCATCAACAACCAAGACCAAGCGCAACCCGCCTTGAGGTAGGGCCTCGTGAGTCCCGCGCTGGCTCACGAGTGCCCAGATACACCTCCTCTAGCCCTGCCGTGCAAGCCACATGTCAGGGCGGGGCTGTACACGCCCTGGGGCCTCTCCGTAGTAGGGAGTCCCCTCCCACGTGCCAGTGGAAGCACCATGCTCCATGCTGGCAGTCGACACTGCCGAGGAGCGGCTATGCCTATGCAAGTACGAAAGCACTATGCTCCGCGCTGGTGATAAACAACTGTGGGCGGGCACACGGCTGTATCAACCTCAGGGAGACTCCGGGCTCGGTGTCTGGCCTCATAGCAATGCCTCCCCTCGGGAGAGCCGTGCGACCGGGCTGGGCACGGGGGCTGCGCTCGGGTCACGCCCAAGCGTACGCCACCCTGCCAGGTCCGTCGAACCTCGTCGTCACGCGCCCTCCCAAGCGGGGCTAAGGTACGAAGGTCGTTTGAACATCACGGGGGACTCCTGAGCATCGTGACTCTGGAGCCTAACTGACCACGTAGCCCCTCACTCCTTGGTCCGTCCTGGTGATCCGGTCGGCCCAATGGCGGCTGAGGTATGCACGGGGTCGAGCCCTGCCGACGTAGAACACTAGACCCAGTCCCAGATCTCCTTCCTATAAGCTGTTTGTGCATCAAGGGGGACTCCTGAGCATCGTGACTCAAGAGCCTAACCGATCACATAGCCCTTCACTCCTTGGTCCGTCCTGGTGATCCGGACGGCCCAACAGTGGCTGAGGTATGCGTGGGGTCGGCCCTGCCGACGTAGAACATAAAGCAAATAGAAAGGAAATCACAGAATTTCAAAGCAAATATTACATGACATATTGTTCCTCTGAAATCAAACACGAGTTTAACACCTCCACGAGGCATGGTACATATTGCAGAAGCTAAAACAGGAAAGGAGCCACCAGCAGGTTCCCTCGTCACCCTAGACGCTGCCATCGCCTGCAAGAGATGCTTCTTCTCCAACAGCGTCGCCTTCCCCAGCACCACCAACCGGAGTTGCAGGATCAGTAGCACCGCCGATCGGCGGCGCGGGAGTGAAGGCGCGGGACCTCTTCAGCAGGGCCTCCACCTGACCCTTCAGAGCTGCAGTGGCGGCCTCGTAATGCTTGTCTTTCGCAGGCTCCAGTAGCTCGTCAAGGTGGGGGGCGGGATCGCGAAGGTGGAGGTGGCTAAAGATGCGCGTCAGCGCGGCTGAGGAGAGAACGCAGGCTTCTTCCTCCGCCATGGGGCCGATGCCGCTCACAACATCCTCCAGTGCACCAACCAGGTAAGGAACCAACTGGTTGGCGCCCTTGTCGTCGGCAACCAGCAGCTCCTCCAAGCCCTTCTCGTAGAGCGACTTCAGCGCCGACCGAGCCTTCTCTTCAAGGAGCTTGAAGGTCGCGCGGTCCTTAGTCAGGACCTTCGCCTTGGCATCAAGATCGGCCTTCTCTGCCTTCAGCTTCTGCTCCAACCCCTCTAGGCGGCTGCGTTCCGTGGCCTGCGCCTTCACCAACTGCTCCAGTTCGGTGTCGTGATCCTTGACGGCGTCCTCTCGGGCTTTCATCTTGTCTTCCTCCGCCTTGTGGCCTTGGGCTTCCTTCGCGTGCTCCCTCCGCATGGTCTCCAGCTCAGCAGCCAGCAACCAGCAGCGGTCCTGGGCAGCCTCGGCCTCCTTCAGCGCCACCTCGCGGGCGGCCACAGCATGGGCAACGTCCTCCCTGTCCTTCTCGGAGTCACCAGCAGCTTGGCTTAGTGCCACCCAGACGGATGCGTCGAAGTGCTGCCAGCAGAGACCAGTTCTAGGCGTCCGGCCACCAGGCGATGGTCAGTGCCCTGAAGGTCTTCTCGCAGCAAGGCTATCGTAGAAAGAGCCCGCTCCAGGACGTCAGGAGAGTTGGAGGAACCTGGGGTCAGCAGTACAGCAGAAGGAGGAGGAAGAGGTGTCGTCACCACCATGGCCTGAGAGGCCAGAGGCTCCTGAGCCTCGGGGACCCCAGCGCCCGAGCCGGACGCTGGCACCTCCAGAGCCGGCGGGGCCTCGGGGGCTGAATCCTCCCGAGGATGCTCCACCCAGTCTCGAGAGGTTGATCGGGCTGGAGAGGCACGAGCGCCGTCACCGCCTTTACTGATGGAGAGGGGTGTGGCCGCAGGAGGCGATCTGGGCTCAAGTAGTACCACCTCACCCTCCCTTCTCCTCTTCTCCGTAGGCGTTGTCCTAGTTGCACAACGAAGAAGAAGAGTCAGAAACGAGCAGCGGAAGCGGGAACAAGGCAGGACGAGAACCCTTACTGGTCCACCGCAGCATAGTCCCTCCGCTTCGTAAGCTTGAAGCCGGAGAGCTTCCCAAGCCGAGGCACGGGCGTGCCAGCTCACAGAGCAGAAGCAGGGGCAGCAGCTAGACCAGAAGCAGCTCCAGGTGGCGGTGAGGTAGGAGCATCGTCCCGGAGAGCAGCACCGACCTGCCCTTCGTTGGAACCATGGGCGGCTCCCCCTTCTCCGGGAGGATGTCGTCCTCGCCATCGTCGTCAGGCAGGAGGTGGAGGATGTCAGCCTTGCGGAAGGGAGAGGTCTCCCCCATCCCCTCGGGGGGCTACCTATGAGTCGCGCTCCTCCTCCTCCTCCTTCTCCTCGTCCCTGTGGGAATTGCCAGAAGACACGTCCACCATCGCCGTCGCCACCGGGACTTCAAAGGGCGCCGGTGGCACCAGGCCGTGCCCGACAAAGGTGGTCATCGATAAGCTTTGCACGAGACCACCCCTCGTCAGAATGGGGCATCCCCGTCGGCAACTTCAGCCGTGGGCGGACGCACTTGGCATCCATCATAACCCACTTGCTCCGAAAGCCATTGGCCTTCTTGCCATCCTTCGAGATTGCGTTGCCTTGCCGGCAGCGACGAAGTTGGCTCACCCCGTGGTGTGGCCGTCATTGATTCGGAGGAAGAAGAAGTGGCGCAGCAGTGCCACAGACGGCATCACCCCGACATACGCCTCGCAGTAGAAGGCAAAGATTGACAAAAGAAGAACGAAGTTGGGATGGAGGTGGAGAGCCTGTAACCCGTAGTGTTGGAGGACCGCGTAGAAGAAGTCGGAGAAGGGGGGAACGAGGCCGGCGACGATGTTGCTCATGAAGAAGGGGTAGAAGGAGCTCTTCGAAGCCCAGTCGGGGCGATCGGGGATCTTTTGCATTAGGGGTAGTCTTCTTTTATTTTGGTTCCGTAGTCGGACCTTGTTTGTATTCTGGATGTTGTAATGCTATATTTATGTATTGTATGAAGTGGCGATTGTGAGCCAACTCTGTATCTCTATCTTATTCAGTACATGGGATGTGTAAAGATTACCCCTCTTCGACATGCGTACTATGCGGTGATGCCTCTAAGTCGTGCTCCGACACGTGGGAGATATAGCCGCATCGTGGGTGTTACAAGTTGGTAATCAGAGCCTTCCACGACTTAGGAGCCCCCTGCTTGATCGAATCGCTGGCGTTGCCGAGTCTAGAAAAATGTTTTGAGTCTTTTCGGATTATATATATCGGAGAGTAGGATTCTTTTTACTCCTCAGTCCCTTCGTCGCTCTGGTGAGGCTTCCTGACGTAGAGTTTTGACTCTTTTCTTCTCAAATTTCACGAATTTTTTTAGGATCACGCGGGTATCTTAGAATCGTTCCGATGGTTTTGTGACGAGAACATTGTTCTTGGTGCCTCCTGACATTTAGGGGTTGTGGTAGTGTCCTGGGGAGTTGAGCTCCGAGGTGTTGTCGTCACAATTTTATCCTTGCAGTTCTAGAATACCTGAGTTTCGCCGACATAAAAAAAATCTCTTTTATGCAGTTGTTGGTGAGATAACCTCGACGCCACCCAGTACTGGGGCGGGAGTTCGGGAGTATTGCCATAACTCATATAACAGATGCTTTTTGAAGGTTGAGGTAAACGATTTCCGAAGGTTTCTTGGTTATGTGTTGAAGGATGGATACAGCTGGATGTAGGATTTGCTAGTTTTGGGTGAGATATTATGCTTCCCCTGTATCCCCAACACCTGGTTGCATAAACAGAAAGTTTCGGGAGTTTATAAGTGGGAATTCAAGTAGCTCCTAGGATATCTTTCCGACAGATGTATGATATGAAATTGGGGTCCGACGTCTAGTGGTCCGCCTATCCACGGTTGGTTTTACAGTGGTCTCGTTTTGTCTTAAAGAGTCTTTGGCTATGCTGACTCGGGGACGCTTCGTATGTCATGTGCACTGCCTTGTACATGATGGTGCTGTACGATCGAGCCCGTGTGGGCCCCACCACGAAAACTTTGGACGAAATCTCTATCATATGTTTGTTCATGCTTATTTTGCAAACCAATCCTTTGTTATGTTTTGAGTTGTGGTATTCGAGTTGCTTCGAAGTCAAATGTTGAGTCCATACCTTTTTCCAAGTGGTGTTCTCATATTCCTATGGGAGTACCAATCCTTCATGATAATCGAGATTGTCATGTCAATCCTTTTCAACCGGCGTGTTTCTCTTCAAGTGGATCCGATCTTTTTCAACATCCGCAAGATCAACTCTAAGTATTCTCAACGGTGTTTGTTTCATTCGTCCCAAGATGCCATTGTTTTTCCCGCCCTCCCACCCTTTTTCTTCAAGGACTCAGATTTCTTAATCAACTATCCATTTTATTCATGCGAAGTCTCTTCATACTTTTCTTTCAAGTTTTGATCTGGTGATTTATCGTGGAGATTCTAATGGAGCTTCAAGCTCATCATTCTTCGTTCTTTTCCTTCTCCGGTGGACTCAACTCAAGCTTTCGTGTTGATCATATCCTTTTCCTCGGTTCAAATGTTTTCCCATACCAGTGCACCTCTTAATCATCCACTCTTCGCCATTCAATAGTTCTGGAGTGCTGAAGATATCTCGAAGATTCATGTTTTTCCACTCTTAATCCGTTCAAGCTATTTCGAGATTGTTATCTCATTCAAGCCGTTTACTTCAACCGGTGCATTCTCCTTTTCAAGTAATCGTTCAATGGTGTTTCTTTTGAGTGGGCCCTAACCCATAGGTCTTTTCTCAGGATCTTACCTGACTCTTCTAATTTTACCGGAGCTATACTCAAATGATTCAAAGTTTGACGTAAGAATGAATTACCATCAGTCATATGTATTTCTCCAAGATCTATCAAATTCTTTTCATCGTTGAGTCAACCTCTTCGCTTTTGATTCTTCCGGAGTGTCTAAATAATTACCCATACACATAGACGTATTATTCAAATACAACATGTGGATTTATATGGCGTTTACCTGCTGGTTATTTCTTATCGAAATCATTTTGTCAAGTGGCATCCATACACAGCGGTATGCCTTAAATATGCCAGGGGCTTCGTTTTTCCCGTAACACGGTAGTAAAAGTCTGAACACCTTCAAGGAAGTTCGGCACCCCGAATCGATAGCATTATATGCATCAGCTCCGAATCATGTCTTGGGTCAATAGTTGGGTTTGCCCGGCTCCCATGTTTTGGTACCTTACGTTCCGCTATATCGGCTAAGGTAGCACTGGGAGAACTACTGCGGTTGTGTCCCGGTTCTTCCGGATGAGCACCTCAGTAGAGAAAGCCAAAAACTGACTGTCATGATACGGTGAGAGCTGGTCAGCTGTTCGAGCGGTTACAAAATCTTTAAGGATTTCTCCCTCATAATTCCATAACCAATGTAGTGTGCGATGGATTAGTTTTTTCTCCAATTAGGCGCTTATAGAGCCCCTAGTACGGTCTTCCGAACACAAGGGGCTGCGTCGACCATACTAAAGCTCCCATGGATAAGTGAGAGTGATAAAGCCCTATAGTTCGATTGCCTGGTTCATTGTGCTGAGCACCTCCTTCGAAGGATCCAAAACTGGGATAAAGAGTTCTCAGGTTTATCCCGAACACCCCCGTACTTCTTACGTGGGGGCAGAAGCCGACGACTTGCCAACTCTCAGGTTTAATATAAAAACGGCCGTATAGGAGGGTAAACTTTTATATAACAGGCGACAAAGAAACGACCTTGTTCAAACATTACAAAGGAGAACATGATTGGCATTCATGGAAATATAATGTCCTTGGTGCATAGCTCCGCTGCAAGGTAGGATCCTTTCAGGACACTCTCATAATATGATTCGGGCTTGCGGTGCTCCTTCCCTTCTGGCGGTCCTCCGGTCATCAGCTTTTCGGCATCCATCTTCCCCCAGTGCACCTTTGCGCGGGTGAAGGCCATTCACGCTCCTTCTATATAGACCAACCGCTTGATGACGTCAAGTCGAGGGCAAGCGCTTACAAGCCACCTCACGAGCCCGAAGTAGCTGCTTGGAATTGTCTCGGCAGGCCATAGCCGGATAACCATATCTTTCATGGCTAGTTCCGCCGCTTTATGCAGTTCGATCAGCTATTTCAGTTGATCGGCAAAAGGCACCGGATAATTCGGCGCCAAATACTGTGACCAGAAGAACTTATCTATGGTGTTCCTTTCTTAGGCTCAGTAGAATTGGGCAGCATCTGATATGTTGCAAGGTAGCTCGGCAAATACACCTGAGAAATCCGGATTCAAAAAACATAGTTTTCCCTTCAAATACTTGCTTTACATGGGAAAAGCCTTACCCGCCGCGATCTTTCTCGCCTCTCGGATCCCCTGCAGGGCGCTTTGGGTTACCCCCCGGGCATCGCTCGTGGCTTGACACGCCTTGGTGAGTTCGGGCACTTTCTTCGTTAAACTCTGTTCCAAGGTCTCGCATTTACTTACGGCCTCTTGCAGCTCCTGCTCAGCTTTAATAACTCTAGCCTCGTGTTTCTTAGGAAGAGTCCGCTCTGTGGCCGCCTTTTTCTCGGCCTCGGCAATGGCCCTTTTGAGGGCCTCGACTTCAGTAATAACCCCTAGCACAAATTATGTGGCTTATTTCATACTGAACATTTATTTCACAATAAATGCGCGCAATGCTTGTGCATACCTTGTTTATCCCTCAACTACATTTTCAATTGGCCAAGTTCTTCTATAGCCCGCTCCAGACTTTGATTCAGTCCGGAGATCTCCGCAGTACAAGAGGCAGTAGCCGCTACAGGTACCTGCTTGAAACAGAAGAGAAATCAATGTCATCCAATGAGTCGTCCTGCGATCATCAATTCGATCCCCTGTCCGGTTCTTTCTTTCACCGAACAGTGTATCAGGGGCTACTATCTACACTATGACACTCTTCGACAACTCATAAAAACATACCTCAAAGCCTCTTACAAGGCTGATACAGGCTTCGTTCAGTCCACTCTCAGTTGACTGAATCTTCTCAATCACCGCACCCATAAGGGCACAGTGTTCATCAATGATGGAGGCGTCTTGCAACACCACCAACAAAGCATCCGACACTTCTGGATGGACAGAGGTCGCCGGTGGAACAGGCACGCCCCCTCCAGCCGAAAGAGGCTGCCTTCATGATTCTGGAGCCGTATAGGTCTCTGGAATCGCATCCGGTGGGGAGCCGAACTCAGGATCGCCCCCGTCGTTAGACCCCATGAGAATCTCTTCCCCCATGTGTCCGGCCCCTGCGGTTTGACCTCCAGGCGCCACCTTCACGGTTTCTTCCTTTCCTCCTCGGCCGGAGTCCTTCTGGGACGAAGCCTCGGAGTTATGCACCTGTTTGGAGGAAGGGGCCTTTGGGGGCGTCCCGCTCTTCGTAGCATTTGAGATGAGGAGGTCCTCTGATGAGGATTGTTTTGTACGGGACCTCGCCGGACTATAAAAATATATATATGCTCAGGCTAAAATACTAAGCCGGGATGAGTCCGGACGCTTAAACGTACTCGGATTTTATATACTTACGAGTTTACCAGGGGCTGGGCCCTGGGATCCCATGTCAGGCCGCTGTCGGCGGCGGCAGTGGACTCCTCCGGAAGAGGAGCCCTTCCCCTTTTGGGCAATTCAGCCTACAAGGCTGCGGAGGCGTGATGGGCACCACAACCTTCGGATATTGTGTCCGAAGTGCCGCGGCGACGAAGGCCGCCCCGGGTCTTTTTGGACTCCTTCTCGGCCGTCTTCTTCGGCACCTTGTAAGGCGCCGGGACCAGCATGTTTGTCAGAAGTGCGATGGCCGGGTCTTCGAGCAGCAGGGCCGGACAATAGATCCGCTCCGCCTTCTTCGTACAGCCCTGGGAGAGTTGAATAACACGCGTTAAGCGCTTCCTTTGGGTCATGCGAATAGAAAAGTTGGATAAACTCACCGAACTTACAGGGCGGGACAGTTGGTACCCGCGGTCCTCGGCGGAGTCCGGCCATGATTTGCTGGACTTCAAAAGCACCTTCCAAATGTCCTTGTGCGAGGAGCCGAAGAACCCTCGGAAGGTTTGGTGCCTGGCCGGATCGAATTCCCATAGATTGCAAGTCCGGTGTTGACAAGGCAGTACCCGACGGACTAACATCACCTGGACTACGTTGACTAGTTCAATGTTCTTATCTCCCATATCTTTAATGCGTGTCCGGAGCACCGACAGTTCGTCGGACGAGGACCAGTCCAGGCCTTTCTTAACCCAGGATGTAGGCCGCAGAGGGGGGCTGGATCAAAACTCAGGAGAGGCGGCCCATTCCTTGCCGCACGGCTCAGTGATGTAAAACCACCGTTGTTGCCACTCCTTGACAGAATCATTAAAGGTTCCTGTTGGCCATATAAGACATTGGGCATCTTTCTCACCATAGCGCCCCCACACTCGGCGTGCTCGCCGCCCACCACCTTGGGCTTGACATTAAAAACCTTCAGCCATAAACCGAAGTGCAGCGAAATGCGGAGAGAAGCCTCGCACACGACAATGAATGTCAAAATGTTGAGGAAGGAATTAGGGGACATATCGTGAAGATCGATCCCATAATAATACAGGATGCCATGAATGAATGGGTGGAGGGGAAACCCTAGCCCATGGACAAAGTGAGGGAGGAATACAACCCTCTCATGGGGTTCCAGAGTCGGGACGATCTGTCCACTGTCGGGAGATGGTGGCTGATTTTCAAGCCTAGACAAGTTATCAGCTACAGGGTTCTTAGCTCCCTTTCTATCAATAATATGCAAATCAAATTCTTGCAACAAGAGAACCCTACGAATAAGTCTAGGTTTAGCATCTTTCTTTTCCATAAGATATTTAATAGCAACATGGTCTGTGTGAACAGTTACTTTGGAATCAACAATATAAGGTCTAAACTTATCACAAGCAAACACCACTGCTAAGATTTCTTTTTCAGTAGTAGCATAATTTCTTTGAGCACTGTCTATAGTTTTACTAGCATAATGAATAACATTCAATTTCCTATCAACTCTTTGTCCTAGAACAACACCAACAACATAATCACTAGCATCACACATAATTTCAAAAGGCAAATTTCAATCAGGTGGTTGGAAAATAAGTGCAGTAATTAAAGCTTTCTTGAGTGTTTCAAAGGCTTCTAAACAATCATCATCAAAAACAAAAGGAATGTCCTTTTGCAAAAGATTAGTGAGAGGCCTAGAAATTTTAGAGAAGTCTTTAATAAACCTCCTATAGAAACCAGCATGACCTAGGAAACTACGAATACCTTTGATGTCCTTGGGACATGGCATTTTCTCAATAGCATCAACCTTAGCTTGGTCCACTTCAATACCCTATTCAGATATTTTATGACCCAAGACAATGCCTTCATTTACCATAAAGTGGCACTTCTCCCAATTGAAGACAAGATTCGTTTGTTCACATCTCTGCAAAACTCCATCAAGATTGTTTAAACAATCGTCAAAAGATTTTCCATAAACAGAAAAGTCATCCATGAAAACCGCAACAATCTTTTCACAAAAGTCAGAGAATATAGCCATCATACATCTTTGAAAGGTAGCAGGTGCATTATATAAACCAAAAGGCATAATCTATAATCATAGGTTCCAAAAGGACAAGTAAACGTGGTCTTTTGCTGATCAGGTTGAGAAACAGGTATTTGCGAAAAGCCAGAATATCCATCAAGGAAGCAAAAGGCAAGGGGTAATGATATTTTCTAGTTGCTTTATTTAATTTCCTGAAATCTATTACCATTCTA